>NC_066313.1:46205794-46518294 GCF_022539315.1 Serinus canaria
TGGAAGGCACAAACATTCCTCCTTTGGAACATAGGACATAGCTACCTACTGGGTTGTCTGGTTTTAGATATCTGTGGTTAAAGCAATTTTACATAGCATATCTTTTGGGGTCAGAATGAAAAGAAGGTAAGCCAAAAGGAAGTGGGAACTGAAGTAAGAGGTAGGATATGGCCTCAGAATAAAAGAGATCAGCACAGCGTATTTTTAGATGCTTGGGAATGGAGCTCAAAAAAAAATAAAACTGAGCAATCAAGGACACTGCTTCCCCTTCCAATCACACACACACTTTCTATATTGTATCTAATCACTTACAGTTATGGAGTCATTTCCTTAGGAGTTCTAAGGGAATCACGTTTGGATTCCAAAATGTGTAAGCAATGCATTAATTTGATACTACAGAAACTTGCATCGGAAGTCCTTGACCAAAACATTCAGCACTACAAGTACAGCCTCATTCTTTAAGTCCCTTCAAAGTTTTCCACCTGGTATGTTTTTCAAGGATGCATATTAGCTTAGAAAATAAAGATAATAGATATTAAGTTAGCTTTAAACTGATAATAAATCTTTGCATGACTTCATTGTCACATTAAGAAACGTATTTCAAGACAAATAAGAGGAATCTTGACTAATTTTATTGTTTCTGAGAAAAGGTCTGTAGAAGGAAGAGTGGGTGGCTGAATAAGATCCCACAAAGTATTCAGCATTTATGACAAAAAGGCCAATGCATTGGCAAGTAAAATTGAAGCTCAGTGTGTTATCACTGAGTCACACACTGAGAAGCACATCTGCTGACATAGAACATAGAAAATATCTGAAGTGTAGAGTACAATGACAAGTAAGACCTTACAGAAGCAGCAGATTTAAAATCATTACACATAAAGGGAAAAAATCAGGTAACACCCACAGAATCTGGCATTCATGCTGTCACTAGGACAGACAGAAACAGAAAAAAGATTAAGCCATTTGAAAAAAAATCACTTGTGGACTGAAGTGTAACAGCCATTTTTTATTTTGTTAGTAGTAATATCTGAGACTTCACCTTATTTGAAAAATCAGTATAGTTTTGAATGGCTGCTCTCTGTATGAGTGATAATCCAACAGTACATATGTTACAACAATACAGGCACTGCAGTAATATATACGGAGAAGTAATTATTGTTATTTCACTTTTAAAAGTCTCTATGCCCTAGGGCACAATTAACAGGCAATAAATTCCTACATGCTACTGAAGTTCAGAGATTAGTGTTTGCCTGTCAAAGCATGGAAACACATTTGCACCTAATAAAAAGGGACTAATTAGCTGTTTAAATAATAGGAAATGTCAGTCAGAGGCCACAAAAGGCTATGAACAATAACTAAACCCACCCCCAAAAAACTGACACGTGTGTTTACAGGCAAACATAAAGCATTCAAAAGAGCCTTAAATGTTTGCCAAGTCATCCAAAAAAGAAGGAACTTTATTTAAATAGTGAAAGCAAAAGTTAGTGCTAGAAACTCACTGGAGTAGGGCATGTGTCAGTCCCTCCAGTCTGTGCATTCCTTCACAGATTGGTTTAGGAAAATTTTGTACATACTGGACACGAAATTCAGTGAGAGTTTGGAGCACTAGAGATCATTAGAATATTTTTTGGCCTTGTCTGGCCATGGGATTGCAGGTGAATCAAAGAGCATGTCTGAACTCCAGGCCAGGAAACTATTTGATAGTGGTCAAGGATAAAAAACTGGAGCCTAGCTACTGCTGATGTTGAATTTGTACATCCAGATATCTGATTAGTTTTTTTAGGAACACTATAAATACTATTCTGTTAGCTTTAACTTCTTCTAGTGTTCTCCTCTCTTTTTTTCCTATTTTTCTCTAGCTTTAAATGTCAGAGAGGTCAAAGCAGTCATTAACCAGCAACTATATAAAGAGACTAATAGCATAATTTCTGATTGATTTCATGGTTTGGTCTTCTACACAGTGCTTATAATCTGATAAAATGAAGCTGTATCACTCAAAATTGAACCGACATTGTGAAGACACCGTTTTTGCTGGTGCAAATCCCTAAATGTAAAACAGGTGCACCACAAATCGATTTTTGTCTGAGATATTTGAGTTTGCCAAACTCAACTGAGCACATCCCTTACCAAGGCATTCAGCACCTTAGTGGCAAAAATTTGTGGCTCAGCAGAGGCACTTGGAAGGCATACATTAAACTGATATGTTGCATTAAGCAGTGACAAACTAATGCATAAACAATCAAATGCTGTTTTGAAACTAAAAAGATTTTTGAACCAAAGTTCAAAGGCAGTCAGAGTTTGATGAATTTGTGGATCTTTTCCATTCCGATTTTCTCCTTGCTTATGGCAGGAGTCAGCCTTCAGGCAAAGAACAGAAATGATCTCACATAGTTATAAATAAATGCAGAACCTGCTCAGTGTTTGCGATTTGTGCCCTCTCTTCCATGGTGCTTGCTCTGCATCACCATTGCTGTGCAGCACTGAACGAGAGCTACATCATAAAGAGCACAGCCAGCAGACTGAGCAGAGGGGTGTCCCCCTCTGGTCAGTGTATGTGAGAAATCTGATCTGTTGTGCCCAGTATGGGGATCTTCAGTACAAGAAGGACAAGCTAGAGCAAGATCAGTAGAAAGGCTACCAAAATGTTTAAGGGGGTGAGTACATGATGTGAGAATGAAAGAACTGGGTTCACTCAGCTTGGAGGACAGAAGCCAAAGGAGAGATCTGATTGCTATCTACAACTAATTAATGGGTAGCTAAAAAAAATAGATTCTTCTCAGAGAGAAAACTTGCAGCTGGGGAGCTGTTATTGGATGTAAGGGAAAAATCTTCCTAATGAGGTGCCTAGGTGGGAGAAGAGGTACAGCAGAATCCTCATCCTCAAAGGTACTCAAGGCCCTGACCTACACAGCATAACTTCAAAGCTGACTCCATTTGGAGTGGGGGAGTGGGCTTAGGCCAGATGAGGTCCTAAGATCCCTTCAACTGGAATTATTATATGATTATATGATTTACAGGCTCATGAGAGAAACACATGCTGAAATCCAGTTTAGTTTTAGTAGCATTTAAGTTTCTGTTTGAATTACTGTTGAAGCAGAATCAAGAGGGAAATATAGCTGCAAGACATAGAGAAATACAGTGCCAATACACAGGTTCCAAATAGTTTGAAAATGGGAAGGATGTTCTGTCTAGCCTGCCAAAGAGATCATTTGTCATTTCCAGCATTTGTAACAGACTCTTTTGATTTGGGCAAATATCTTAATCTCACTACAAATCACCTGCTGATTTATTAAGTAAAAGGATAAATCTGTTAATACTTAGATATTTGTGAATCTTTCAATAATACTGAAAGAAAGTACACAAGTGGATTCCAACAGGGCAAAGGAGAGGATGCATTTCCTTAACTTCTGAATAATTTAGATTACTGTAAGACAGACTGTGCCATAAGAGCATCATGGACAGCAAAGCTGGGAGGTTTAGTTCCAAGAATCCATCATGTAGACATCTGGATTTGGTTATTACAGTCTCACCCAGGAAGATATGATGCAGAACTTCTTCCTCAAGCCTTCAGATGTAGCATTAATCAGAACATAATAAAAAGTAGGATGGATCTTTCTTTTCCTGAGGGTATTAATAATTGCACTTGGTGATGGGATTTTTCAGCACTGTTGCCAATAATGCATTGACAAAACCACACTGTAATCTCTGTATTAAAAAGCTAGATCATCAAAATCATACAGCTGTCCCAATGACTTCCAGGAAATAAACTTCCGGATGAAAAAAAAATGGTTCTAATTAAACTTGGGTTAAATATGAATGATTCATGGGAAAAAGTATCTCTGGAACTGTCCTAAGACAAGTACATTGACTGCTTACAGACAGAGAGATCTTTGCAAATTTTTTATGCAGCAGCAATCTCATTGCACTGCACTCTTTGCATGCCATGATCACCACAAGAATGAGCCATGACTTCTTCCATGTAACGCTTGGTAGACACTACGCCCTAGATTTCCAAGTGGTGCTCTCTCTGTCTGCATTCTCCACAAATACCAACGTGATTACTCCCCATGTGAGTCAGTAGGTGAAGCAATATAACAGAAGCAAAAGTGAAACTCTACTCACAAGCCTAAGTTCAGTAAAAGAAAAAATCTATCTTGGAGTGAGATTCTTCTCCCAACAATTTTATCATTGATAAGGTAAGGAGTTGTCTCAAAAGCAAATTAATCTACCAACTTACCTGCTGCCAAGATTAGTTTCCTAACCTTGCTTCTAGAATGTCCCATCTCAGCTGTGTCTACTGACACTTTCCTCTTTGACATTCTTCCTGGAATTTCAGTTAGCCTGACTTAATTTAATTAGCTAAAGATGATTGTAGAATCATTAGGCTTGAAAGGACTTTTAAGATCATTGAGTGGCACCATTACCCCAGCACTGCCAACTGTATCATATCTCCAACACCACACCACAACACAACACATCACATCAACACATTTTTCTAATGCTTCCAGTGATGGTGACTCTACCACTTCCCTAGGGCAATCTCTTTCAGAGTTTCACAATCCTTTCAGTGAAGAAATTTTTCCTAATATTCAATCTGAGCCTCTCTGGCCAGCTTGAGGCCATTTCCTCTTATCCTGTCACTTGTTACGTGGGAGAAGAGACTGACCCCCACCTGGCTACACCTTCCTTTCAGGCAGTTGTAGAGAGCAATAAGATCTCCCCTGAGCCTCCTTGTCTCCAGGCTAACATGCCCAGCTCTCTCAGCTGCTCCTCACAGCACTTGTGTTCTGGACTTTTCCCCAGCTCCATTTCCCTTCTCTGGACATTCTCCAGCTCCTCAATGCCCTCCTTGCAGTGAGGGGCCCAGAACTGAACACTGTATTCGAGGTGTGCCCTCACCAATGCCAAGGACAGGAGACCATCACTTCCCTGGTCCTGCTGGCCACACTATTGCTGACACAAGTCACTCACTGGCCTTCTTGGCCACCTGGGCACAGCTGGCTCATGTTCAGCTGCCACTGACCAGCATTCTCATTTCCTTTTCCACTGGGCAGCTTTCCAGGCACTGCCCTCAGTCTGTAGCACTGCCTGGGGTTGTGACCCAAGGGCAGGACCAAGTGCTTGGTCTTGTTGAGCCTCATACAATTGGCCTTGGCTCATCAACCCAGCCTGTCCAGAGCCCTCTGCAGAGCCTTCCTACCTATGATACCACATACTGACTTACACTTATGTGTCTGTATTCCCAAGGGCATTTTAAATCCTCAGCTATGATACAAAAAATTAAAGGTTGCAGGCTGGTCTACAAGCTCAATTTCTTGACTTTTCTTAAGCTTGAAGTATAAGCATCTTACAGTAAAAATGATATTTTCATTCTCTCTATGTACATTACCTAGTAGACTGTGACCCTTTTCTTAAATTGTGATGCCTGCATATTTTACACAAAGAGAAATAGCAAATATTGATAAACAACATTTCTTTACTTTTTTTAACTAGGAGAAAACCTGCATGGGAAGAAAATGCCCTCTAGCTTAAGAAATGAGCAAAATCTATGTATTCATAGCTAAGTAAAATCCTGGACATAAAATGATCACAATCCACTTTCATTGCTTGCAGACCTTAATGAACAGATGTGATTCAAATTCTTAAACTCCATACTGATTGGCTCTTGGGAAAATCATGAGGTAGATTCAAGCAGGTAAGAAAAGAAAATATATCACTGCAACTTGTCACCAGATTCTGAATTTCTACAAGGTCTTAGTCAATCCCAGTGAGCTGAAGTGTGCGAAGCATGTGGGCTTTCTTATGCCACTGCCTAGTTTCCTCTTCCTTGAGAACAATGGTATGAATGGGACTGGGAGGGCAGGAGAGCATCCAGCCCTGGAGGACAGCTATTCACTCTGCTCCAGCCAGAGGCCTGTCAGCATTTCCACTGTTTCACACGAGTCCCAACTTCAGACAGGGATGACTTCATTTTAACCACTTTTCTCACATTTAAAAAAGTCAAAATTAGTCAAAACAAAAACAGCAACCATGTGTGCTCAGGGATGTGAGCGGAGAAATAAGGATAAACAAATCTGCTCTCTTGCATATCCTACCAGCAGTTTGTCTCAGCATGATCCTTAAAAACAGCAGGGTGCCTAGCCTCAGCTTTTATCAAATAACATTTATAGGACACCCCACATTCCCTACCAGTGGACCACAAAGAATCAACAGGGAATGAATAGGCTGTCTTTATTCTTGAATTGTTAGGGTCCAGTTTACTCAAAAAAACCCCATGATCTATTTTATTTTGTTTTCTTGTGCTTTATAGCATGGGAAAGAATGGATGAGCAGTGACCCACACAGGCTTACTTATGAAAAATTATGGTTCATCTTACAGGCATGTTTATGAAAACAACTGTGTGTAAGGACAAATACCCCTCAAAATCAGTTTTGCATCTGCATAGACACAAGAAGGTAGCTGTAAAGTCTCTTTCACGGGAATGTCAGCTCTTCAGTGTGGGAAGAGGGAATGCATGCTCTAGCATGTCTAGACAGATGTGTCCAGGGCTGTTGTCCCTAGACAGCAGAGGACATATGGCCTTTAAAGAGGACAAAGTTTGGCTTTGCTATAAAAGAACAAGCCACTTCCTCGAGAGGAAGATACAATGATTTTTTAGGAAAATGCAGACACATTGTGAGCTCCACAGAACAGTGATCTAGAGAGGAAGGAAGAGGCTACACAGTGAGGACTAAACATTACCTACCTACAAACTTTGTAATTAAGGCTCATAGCCTGTTATAAATGACTTCTTGTACAATCTTCACCTAGATGACAAGAAGCAAATACTTTATGTCTTTATTGTTTTTCTCTTCTGCTTCTCCCCTGCTTGAAAAGAACAACCTACTTTTAAAGTATGCCTGTAATATGGATTTCACTGCTAGTAAGGAGGAAGGCCAAAGTGGAGTATGCATTGCAAGAGAAGAAAAAGGCTCAGTGCTCAGGAGAAGATAAAGAAAGTAAGAAGATATACAGATAACTTGATAATGCATGCCATGTCTCCATACTTGGACACTGACTCCCTGGACTTTCAAAGCTTCAAGGAAAATCTGGCACTGTTGTGTTCACAGAATTCGTGTAGAAAATAGGAAATGTTTTCCAAAATTTTAATAACGTAGTCCGCAAAGTCAGCAAGTTATGTTTTACTACAGGAAAATTAGGAAAAGCAAGAAAAATATGTGAGTGGGAGACAATGGAAAACTGTTTTTTAGCTTTCTTGTTTCAATAAGTAAGCACATAACATCCTTCCTTTGACTACAAGACAGCTATGTTTTCTTAATATTTTATTGTGAATAAACACAGATGGAGGTTCAAGGAGTTCTCTTCCATAATTATTGCTGTGGCTTTTAACTGCTGAATTAATGTATTGGGTTGAGTTTCTTTTTTCATAATTTTTTAAAGAATAGAATTATTTTAGCAGTATTAAAAAGGGCAATGTATTATCATAACTAAGTAGCTTGTGGTTTTAAATGCTAGGAAAGGAAGTGGGGGATAGGACAGACATCAAATCTTTTGAACAGAGAAACAATCCTGAAATCTACTCTTCTTTTTCTTATCACCTAACATTCACATCTTATTATGTTCAAATATGCCAGACAGTAGTTAATAATAGATAAGTGTATCTAGAATGAGAGCCAAACACATCACTTCATGCTCTTTACCTCTGTAATCTTCCTTCAGAGGAATTCTCTCCTTCTGGAATTTGGGGCAACTTTTCGGGAAACCACAGAGATACCAAACTCAGTAAGTTATCAGTCCTTACAACATGTGTGAGTTGCCACTGGAAGCAGAGCAGATGAAGATATCAACTGACAGCAGATTTTTTCCCATCATATCTGTCATTAGACTAAAGAAAGTATGAGCTCACGGCATATTAGGTATGAAATGAGGAATGAATAATTTCACAAGCTTTCAGGGAAACTGCCAGAAAAAAAACATTGGGAAATATGTCATTGAAGCAGAATAGTAGACTATTGCATCAGCCTCTCACTGCCAGACTATGAAGCTATCTGAGATCCTAGAATCACAGAATCAGGTTAGAAAAGACCTCTGAGATCACTGAGTTCAGCCTTTAACCAAAAACCAGCTTGTCAACCAGACCATGGTACTGAGTGCCACAGCCAGTCTTTCCTTAAGCACCTCCAGGGATAGTGACTCCACCATCTCCCTGGGCAGCCCAGGCTAAATAATATTATTTAGTCCTTAATTAAATATTTAATTTAAAATTATGACTTCCATCCCACCATGGATGAATTGGTGAGCTCCAGTTTGTAGACCTTCAGGAATGTGTCTCAAACAATGAGTATCTTTTTCGGTCTGTCTTTGAATACCACCAGGAATGTGCAGAAGCACATATTTTAGTCTGGATCTGAGCACTGCTTCAGAGAATAAACAAAATGTGTTGGCAGGTTGAAATAAATAAGAGTAATGCAAAATGCTAAGTACAGTGGATGCAAGTACAATTGTCTGTTTAAAGATTGAAAAAATTCTTATTTTTAGAGTTTTGGAAGCACAGTGGATAGAGTTATTTTAAGAATGCTTGGGACCAACACTGGTATAGTGTAGTTAATGTGTTTGTATGGTGAAGCCTGGCACTTTAATCTTGTGCTCATAAAATGGGTATGGAATAAGACAGAACAGAAGCATAGTCAAAAATCTCTAGCATTCAGAGAGAGAAAAATCGGTTGAAATAGCTAATCACCCAATCCCAATACTATTTTTCAACATATAATGAAAAGTAGGTTGTTTCTCTTGGACACAGACCAGATCCACATGTTCCCTCTCTACTACAAGAAGAAAAATCTGGCCTCATTTAGCCAAATCGTGTGCACTGAGAAACTACAATCCAGCACATCATTTAGGGTATGATCCTTATTTATGCTCTTTAGACATAAATATCCCAGAGGAGAAGGCTCCAGACACTCTTCCTTCCTCTCTATTTCAAAGGACGTTTTTGTCTTTTCAGGATGGTCAGTGTGCTATTCCCAAAGAAAAGCCAAAAGCTATAGCTTTTACTGCAACCAGCTTTAGTAGGAATCTAGAGGGAAAATCAAATTTAGAAAAAATAATAATCATAATTTTTGTGCAGATATAGCTGTTCTTGAAATTTAGTGTAAATCCAATTTCTAGCAAGGACAGAGCCACAAAAAATGAGTATTCTACCTCAGTTTTCAAGCAGAATGAGAAGGTGTGACATCGCAGCAAGACTGAAAGGTAATTTTGAAGAAATATGTCGAAATGGAAACATCTATTTCCAAGATGGGAGAAAAATTTTAAGAGCTGAATAACAAAAATGCCATAGTTTAGGTGATTTTCATCGTCAGTTCCCAAAGAATCAGTGCAGTAATCACAAGTCTTACAATATGGGTTTTCAATAAATCTTACAAATATTGGTTTTATCTGTTAGTTTGTGGTACACTTAGGAGCTTTATTTAGGAAAGAGAGGGAAGGAGTATTTTAGATAGCAGTAGAATCAATAATCTGATTATAATGATATGCATAATTTTACAATAAACTTTGAAGGAGAGTGTAATTAAGCATTGGGTAATTAGAAAATAATGTAGACTGAAAAAAAATGTCAATTTCCAAGAGGACACTGTGTCACAGCAATAAAATATCCTTATTTCATTGTGAAAAGGAAGTTTTGAGAATAGGAAAGTACAGCTCTCATCTAAGCACAATTTCAGTTTAGTACTTGACACATTATAAGGAAAAAGGTTTAAGATTGAGAAGAAGGGTGGTAACGGTAGGATTGAAATTTGAACAGAAGTTTACTCAGAAGACTACAATGAAGTGCCTTGAAATGCAATGATTCAGCATATATTGGAGTTCCTTGGGATCTACTTTTGGGATCAGTCTTATTTCAAATTTCCATAGCTGATGGTCACTCAAGAAATAGAAATATGTTAATTGAAGTTAATGGTAGCCCAGAAAGCCATGAGGTCTGAAACCAGACTTATTTCAGATTAATCACGCATAAATGACATGAGCATAGTAGAAATGTAACAGAATAAAACAAAATCTCTGACTAGGGATTAAAAAAAGACTTCCCACAGCAAATTAAGTGCTTGTCAATCAAACATCTGAGATGAAGGGAAAGCCTGAGAAGCAGACTATCCTATGAAGCACCAGTGTGAAGCAGTTATAAAACCCAAACGTGATCCTAAACTGTATAAGAATTGTATTATTGTAGCTGTGCATGCACTGATGTGACCTCATCTGAAGCACTCCACAAAAGTTTGACTACGCATGTTCAAGAATGTAAGACTGGAGCGTGTTCTGGGAAGGGATGTTGGGATTATCAAAGGAACAGATGATGCAGAGTTTTCATGTCCTCTTCATGAAGAAAGAACCACATGAGCTAAAAGCCACCAGAACAAAGAGGTATAAACTGGCTCTGAATTATTTTTGTCCAGATATTAAGTTTTCATGACCAAAACAATGAGGTTCAAAACAACTTCTTGCAATAAAAACAGTCAGGGAAGAAGGAAGAGGAATGAGATCAAGTTAACTTAATATTCAAGTTTATTAAGATGTTATGAAAATAATTATACAGCATGGTTCTTTGTAGCATCAGTGGGCAGGACTCTGTATGTCAAGAGGAGCCCTTGAATCCAAATATCGACCTCCTTCCCTCTCCTCATCTCCCTTGAGCTTGTATCTTGCTTTGATCTGCCCACTCTGATCCTTCACCACAAAGGTATTCACGCAAATTTACTCTCAGAGGAGGATGTGACAGTCTGTCTTGAAATGTCCACTGTATATATTTCCCAAACCCTTTCAGGACTGTTTGCCTCTTTGAATAAATGGCTTGGGGTTTGTTTTTCCGGTAATCTGTCACAACTTAAAAAAGTCCGTCAGAGGAAGAAACCACACAAGTTTTCACAGTTAATTTGCATCTTCTTTGTTCCAGCCTAAATCTAATTATTTAAATTTATTTTCTTTCTTTCTTTCTTTTCTTCTTTCTTCGTTTCTTTCTTTCTTTCTTTCTTTCTTATCTGTTCTTTCTGTGTCTGTTCTTTCTTTCTTTCTGTATCGTTTCTTTCTTTCTTGTCTTTCTTTCTTTCGTTCTTCTTTCTTGTTGTTTCTTCTTTCTTTGTCTTGTCTTTCTTTCTTTCTTTTTTCTTTTTCTTTTTCTTTCTTTCTTTTTCTTTTTCTTTTTCTTTTTCTTTTCTTTTCTTTTCTTTTTCTTTTTCTTTTTCTTTGTTTCTTTTTTTCTCTCCTATTCTATCCTTCTCTCCTTCTCTCCTTCTCTCCTTCTTTCCTTCTATCCTTCTTTCCTTCCACTGAAGGTCACTCTGAAGCTGATCCACAATCTTCCTTTGCAAAAATAGAGATAAAACTCGAGAATTACCCAGTGGCATTATCTTAATTTGTTTCTTTTCTCTTTAGTTTCAGTTCAGTATGTTAAATACAGAACTTTCTACAACTTTGTAATGGTATGTACTTCAATAACTGAAAAAAACTTGTATTGGCTCTTTGCTGCAATATTCTTTATTTAGTAAGTATAAAGTTGCCACTCTGAACTCACTGAGAGTTTCTGTCACAAGCATAGTCTGTCACATTTATAGTATGATATAAACTGAACAGGAAATCTCATTGTAACAAAGTTCCAGCAACACACAATCAGCATCTCACGGCAATAACCTGGAGCATAGGAGCATGATTTAAGCTCTTGGTATGACACATATAACAAAAAAATAACTCGTGCCATGGAACACGTAGGTAGCTCTAAAAACTCAGAATTAAGAGATGCAATATGAAGATCAAAACAACTTAAGCCCATTATGTGGAAAACCTTCAGTAAGAAAGTATGAATAAAATCATCCATGGAAAATGTATACTCATAGTTTTAAAATATAAAAAGTTAAAAAAAATGTAGGAGCAAAAAATAAAATTTGTGATACTCTATTTTCTCCTTAGAAACAATTAACTTCACCACCCTTTACAATGTAATATTGTTGAATGCAATAAAAGCTTTTCCTGCAGAAACACTGGAATAGTTCTCCATTACAAAAACAATGTTGTTTTTTGCTCCTTCAGTGAACTCCATTCTCCAGTGTGTGGGATCACTGCACCTGTGTGGAACTGTCTGTAAGTCAAGCAAGCCCTCTACAAGTGTCAGGGCTTGCATGTGAGCTTACTGTAAGCTACGACCTCTGTCTACCTAGAAGACAGCAAACTGCAGTGTTCTGTCAAAAATGACTCATCAGATTTAAACATAAGCCCAAGCCTGGCCAATGTTTGAGAGGCTAAAGACCTATTTGTGATTTTACTTGTTAAACCTAGGCACTGGCTGGCTCACATCCTGAGGAGTTCAACACATTGCTGCCTTTGAAGATTTGAGCCTTAACTATTTCTAAGCCAGACACCACCATGATATCTGTGGGCTTAATTCTTAAGTAGCACATCGTGGCTGGATGAGAAACTTTGTCACAATTTCATTTTTAAAATAACAGAAAATGCACATGGAGTATATTTTTGATTGACAGTTTCTTAGAGGGAAAAGCAAAAATATTCTTAGTGATGCACATATTTTTGCTGAAAATGCCTATTTTCTGTGCTGAATGCCAACTTTTCAGTTTGGTGATTATGGGTTCATTTATTGTAGTCAGCTATAGGAGGAAATTAAGGTGACTTCTGATTATTTATCTGCTTAATGGATGTGGTTATGAGTCAGAGCAGTCTCAGACTGCCTTTTTGCTGCTAGGCATTTTGGCAAACTCTTGTGGGATTTTTTTTTCCTGCACAGTAGCAGGACTAGGAAGTAATGTTCCATTCAATTCTTTCAGCTGTGACTACCATTAATTAAATTCAAGGTTTCCCGTAGGAAGACACTCTCACAGGAAATGTGCTCTTAGTCTCACCTATATGTTCAGAGTGGGTATGCTTCTGGGAGAAAAATCACTCCAGACTGAGGGGAAACACAAAAATATTTTCCTTTGAATTCTCATGAGGGACTTGATTTCAGACCAGAGGTCCTGACTATGTGAACACTAGCTTGGTTAAACGTTGGGCTCAGCCTGCAGGACTAGTTTAATAGTGTCACAGGGAGGTAATAATCTTACTGAAAATAGTGGCACTGCGAGTGAAAAAGTACTCAAACCCAGGCAGGAGGATCTGAGCAAGGCTGACCAGAGGTGGCTGGAGAGTGGCAAGGGAAGCAGGCGCGGGGTGTTCGGGTACTGAGCATCCCCTAGTGACCGGCTCTCCCCGTGCAGCATCCTGCTCGTCGGAGTCTGCACAAGGAGCGCAAGGAAGCACAGACTCACGGAGTACAAACAACGGATTAGTACAAAAAAAGTACTCCTAGACTTACAAAAGCACTGACAAGCTGCAAAGTAAGTCATCACTTCTAGAGAACAAGGACTCCCTTTAAATTCAAGTACATTGGCTTGGATCAAAACACAACAGGTTTTCCTTGTCTGACCCACCAAAAAAGGAATTGAAGATATATATATATATTATCTTCTCACTGATGACTTATAAATTTCACTGATGACTTATGAATCAGATAACTAAATGAGGGATTGTCAGTATTATTTCCCCACTAGAGTTATAGTATGTTTAAAAAGTTTACATTCATATAGAGATCTTGATGCTCTCTTTCTGGTCACCCATTGGACTGCTGGCTGCTTTTAGAAGATGAGGATGGGAAAGTCTTGACTAAAGAAGATCCTACAAACTGTAGATTTTGCTGGTAAACAAACAGGAAAAAATAAGCTCCTTCAGCAATATGTGGGATTTTTTTTTTTTTGTCTCCGTGCAACAGCAACTTTTTTCTAAATACTTTCACCAGCTTCAGGAAAGGGTGGGTTAGAGACAGGGGTTTCCTGAGCCCTTTCAGAACATGGCTTTAACGAAGCCGTGTGTTCAGAAGAGCCCCTAGAGAGTCTTGTTTTGGAACAGTCTGACGCCTACACATTATTATCTTTGCTACGTTTTGCAGTTTTGTGTGAAATTTATTTTTAATCTTTAACAAAACATGCCCCTGTTTATCTTAAATTCAGAAAAGGTTTAATAATGTAAAACAAAATAACTTTTTAAATAATTAGATTTACAATGAATGCCAAAACATAAAAGTATAAAGCAAGTTAACAAGAAAGGAGTTCTTAAAGATCAAAGAAAATGTGTTTATTTGATTTGATTAAAAACAAATAAAAAGTACTTTCACTTTAACAAGTTATAACTGGCTGTTGACAAAAACCAGTGAAAGAGTTTCCCAGTCCCACAGAATAAAGGTTTTCTTCTGATAGAGGTTCACGTAGCCAGAACAGATTGCTGACACTGATACGTCAAAGGAATTATATTTTGAAAAGTGACAAAGCTGCATCAATATTAAATAAAAACATGGATAGAAAGACAAGCTTCCTTGGAGAACATACTCCTTTTGCAGCCTTTGCCTCACACATAAAAAATTTTAGGACTAGGGTTAGGGTTAGGTAGCAAAGGCTGCACCACACCAGACTTCTCTACCCATGGAAGAGGAGATCTGCAGAGGCCAGCTCTCTTCTGGGAACTCTGCTGCTATGTTAAAGCAGATTTTGAACTAATGTTGTGCCTCTGTGGGACAGCTTTTGAATCCATCTTTCTTCTGGAGGCTTCAGCAGGAAATGTACAGATCTCCCATGAAATGATGCCATGCTGGGATCCAGGCAAGAGAAAGCTAAGTAACTGAAATCAGAATTTCTTTAGGTCAGGCTGTTTAAGATTCCTTTAATGAGTTTTTTTGTTTTTTTTTTAAATTCCAATTTAACTGATAAAAGACCATTGAACAGTATCATTTTCTTTAAAAAGAGCAAACACTCCCCCATTTCCAAAAGATAAAAGTGTCCATAGTCTAAGGATAGCTTGAATCTTTAATGAAGGTCCACAGCAAAAGCAAAGAGACCAAATTTGACCTTCAGAAAATGCTGCGGTAAAAAATATCCAGAAAACACATGAAACAGTCGTACATTTCAGACCTCCACTACACAAACTGATGAAAAAAAATTCTCAAAAAACCCCTAAAACATTTGGAGTTTATCTCTAAAGGCAACATGTGAAATTCATCATCCTAACTTTATGGAAGTCACCAATTTAGAGGAGCCATAGTTATTTTCACACTAATTTTAAGGTGTCCACATCCTCTTAAAAGAGTGTTCCCAGACAAGAAGGCCCCTTTAGCAACTGCAGGCACTGCATCTCACTTTCTATCTGCTTCTGAGCTGTCAAAGTGTTCATTGCTCACCATGGGCTCCCATTTCTGGTCCCAGGTTTGGTCAGCCTGACAATTGCTAGTGCAACTCCTTTGTCTTTGCAGTGGGGCTGCAGAGAGGCACCCCATCACCCACTGTCAAGATGCTCACTCTAAGATTGTTAAGGCAAAGCTGGTTGTAGAAGAAATCAAGCCTTGCTCCAATTTGAAATACTTGGTAATCTGATGAAAAAAAATATGTGTGTGATTTGTGTTTATGTCTGGAAGTTTTCCCCAGTGTGAAAGCCTGTAAAGGAAAACCAGTTCTTTCTTGCAATGTATGCCCTTTTATGTTATGCAGCCTAGACTGTGGATCTCAGTGATGTCAAAAATGTACATGGAGTGATTGCATCCTGTCTGTGTCCTGCAAGAATGACTTTGAAAGTTCGATGTTTCATCTCTCCAGTCATATCCTGATCAACAAACTCGGTCAATAAATAAATACATTTAGTGACAAAACCTAGCTTTCTGTAAGCTGCAGTCAAACAGGAACTTGATTTGTTTTTTGTATTCACATCTATTCTATAATAATGAATTCAGCACCACAATAACCAAGTACCCATTATAATTATAAGATCAGAGAGACCTTTGTGGTGCTCATTTTCCTAAAAATGATTTTAAAAACTCCAGTCCTCCATTCTCATTCTTTTGAAGTTATTGCTTTAAACCTAAGACTTAAATACAAAGGGCCAGAACTTGGGTTGAGAATGTGGGGGGTGGGGGACTTAGGAGGTGTACAGATATTGTCCAAGAAACAGGAAAATGGACTATAAAGTGTATTCATTTTTCAGTCTTGTTTTTTTTGCAAATCTGAGTGCCACTAAAACATATATAAAATTCCTGCTTAAATATTGCCTCTGTGGGTGGGTGGGTGTGTATGTGTGAGAGAGAGAGAGAGAGATGGCATTTAATCGCCACATATAAAATTTATAAGAACAGGTCAATTTGGGTTACTAAGCGTAACACAGATTAAAAGGTTAAAGGGTTGAATGAGCCTCACATCTCAGAAGAAATATATAAAATAAATATCCCAGATACACATGTGGAGCTATGCATTGAAATATTTGGAAAACTCTGGAAGTATCACTGCCTGGTTTCACCACCTCAGGCTATCAGCATTGTGATGCTTTTGGTGTCCCCCAAGCAGTTTTTGCTGCCTGTGGCAGAGCAGGATGGAATGGGTTTGACTGAGAAAAGCTGCCCACACCACTGACAAGGCTGTCCCATCCACTATGGGAAGGTGTTGGTCAACTTTAGATCCTGCCTGGGACCACGGTGGCACTGAGACAGCTGGGCTCTGCTGGCATGTGAGAACGACATGAAGTTTTAGCCTGGAAAAGAAGATGTCAGTGGTGACCTTATTGCTCTCTACAAGTGCCTTGAAGAAGGGTGTAGGCAGGTGGGGGTCGGCCTCTTCTCCCAGGCCACAAGTGACAGGATGAAACGGTCTCAAGCTTTGTCAGGAGAGGTTTAAGTTGGACGTGAGGAGGAATTTCTTCACCGAAAGGGTGATTTGGAATGGGTTGCCCAGGGAGGTGGTGGAGTCACCGTTCCCGGAGGTGTTTAGGGAAGGACTGGATGTGGCACTCAGCGTTATGGTGTCGTGGACATGGCAGTGTTCGGTCATGGGTTGGACTCGCCGGTCTCAGAGGTCTTTTCCAACCTAGCTGATCCATCAGTGAACAGCGCGTTCAGTTCACAAGGCACAGACCTATGAGCAAGAAAGCCATGGGAAGGAGAGCGCGGGCCAAACCCCACACCCCTCACAAGGCGCCAGGGGAGGGGGCGCAGCCGCCATCAGGCACCGCCGCCCCCGCACCGTCATGGCCCCACGGGGGCCCGCCCCTCACGCGGCGACGCACGCGGGGGGCGGGGCGGAAGTGAGCGGGCGGCGGCGGCGGAAGTGGCTGCGCGCGTCGGGGGCTCAAGATGGTGAGTGCGGGCAGCGCCGGCGCTGGACGGGTAGAAGTGTTTTTGTGCCGGATCCCATCGGGTCAAACCGGACCGAACCGAACCTCCCGCCCCGTCACCCCCGCCAGATACCCCTCCCCTCACCCTCTCGGCGTCCCCGGGGGCAGTGGGACCGTGCTGAGTCATAGGGGTCCGGCGCGGCCATGGCGGGTTTCCTCACGGGCGCGGGGGACCGGGAGGCGCGGGGGGCCCGTGGCGGCTGTGGTTAAAGCCCTTCCCTGCAGCGGGGCGGGACGGGGAGCCCCGGCGGTCCCAGCCTCCCCACAGCCTGCGGCTTCGGCGGCGTAGCTCCCGGAGAGGGAGGTCACGCCTGGGCCCTCCGTGGTGGGCAGCGGCACTGGGACCGCCTCAGACGGGCTGGGCACTGGGGTGCCTCGAGAGTCTTGCTTGGGGAGTGTTTCGTGGTTTTCTCCGTGAGTTTAACTTTGATCTTCCCTCCTGTCAGGTCACCCAGGTACCGTATCGCTTTAATGCTTTCATTTACAGCAGTCTCACAAAGGTCTGGTCGGTGCTGAGTGTGTAAATTGGTAGATGCGTTACATGCATGGAACAACAGGCATGTTAGGACTGTCCTACAGCTCTTATGTTAGTAAGAGCTCACATGTTGCTACAAAAGATCTTAGCTGTAAGCATGAATTTTCTTTTGGATTTGACAGTGCTGCTGGGGGTAACCCTTGCAATGAACTGCTCATCGCTGTCATCTTCCAGAGATTATTGCTGCCACCTTTTGTTTTCAGATATTGCCCTATTGGTGGAGCAATTTTTATGAACAATCCTAAAATCACTTCAATAAATTTGGGTAGGTTAGAGTGAAATTAGTGACCTGGGTGACTAGTAAGCAGTACTTAGTAAGTCTGTGGACTTCTGATGATCCACTACTGGTTACTGCTTTCCTTTGTTCTTTTAGTTAACTGGCATACTGGGCTGCTCAAATACACGTTGTCCTCCATATGGCAGCCTCAAACCGTGGCTAAATTTGGTCTTGTGTCAGTATTGCAGTAAAATGAAGGAATGCTCCCCTCTGTCCTATCATCTGTCTGGACTTGCCACTTTCCTTTCCATCCCTGCAGGCCAGGGTGGGAACAAACAGGGGGTGTATTGTGAGTTTAACCCGATCTGGGTCAACCTGATCCAAAAATGTTGTCAGTACATTTAGTTCTTATCAGACTCTCTGAAAGAATTCTATATTAGTGTAGAGTTTATGTTTTGGGTGTTTGGTCTCTATTTTAAAGAAACTCTAAAGTCTAGGGTTCGTCCAGGGGTACTTTAAGGAGTTTTTGAGCACTTCCTTTAATTTGGCTGGCCTAATGGCCCATACAAAAGTGGTCTGATTCTCTTGAAGTAATCCTCTTTTATTTTTTTTTTCTTTTTTTGTTCCAGAATTCCAGAGGCACTGCTTCTCTGTTGAAGGACAGTATCTCATTTACAGACGTTTCAGCTGCAGGGCTGTTTGAAGGTCATGATCTTCTGCGCAGGGGGTACGCTTTCCTTTTGCTTGCTGAATTGTGTGGTAGACAGTGTTGAACTTCAGTGGGTGTTAAATGTTGGGTTTTACAGAAGTTTCTTGCAAGGTGTGTTGCAAACAGGCATTTACCTCTGTGATACTGTCCTTTAGAAAAGAAACAGCAAAGTATTGGGAATTGGGAAATATCAGATAGTTTTAATATACATTTATACGAGTGTGCTGTAACGCTGTGGGAAATGGTTGATTTCAGCATTGGGACAAACCCCAAAAGTAATATAATGAAAATAGTTTGGAGTTTGCCATTTTTACTGAAGTGCAAAACTTATGTCTCTGTCTTGATAATGAATCCAGAATAAGTTCATGGAGTTTAAAATGCCATACAACTGGCATTGGGGGGAAGGTGTGTAGAATATTCAATTGCAAAAGCTTGGAGGCTTCAAAATAATATACAGTGTAGCTTGGACATAGTTAAATTAGTTAAATTTTATTTATTAGTATTTTAGTCTCTTTCTGAATGGTATGAAGGAAGAAAAACATTCTGTTTTGTCAAGCATAAAGGATGTTTGAAACTCTTTTTCTTCTGGCAGTGCTGTAGTTAGAGGTTTTACTTGCTGCTTCACTATTAATTTTTTTTTTTTTTAGTTCAGACTTTGCTAGTTATGTGTCTCTGTGGGCTGGTGTTTGTGTCTAAGATTGGTTTTGGAGTGCAACTTAAAAAAAATATCCCAATAAATTTGAAGTTAATGTCCTTTCTACTTATTCTTTTAGCTTTACAAGTGTGAAAAATGAATTGTTGCCCAGCCACCCACTGGAGTTGACAGAAAAGAATGTAAGCATAACATCAAATGTAGCCATCTTCACTCTTAACTAATTATGAAGTTTAAATTAATGGTGTGGTTATCTGGGGTGCTTTGTACAGTAGCAAGTAATAAGCATGGTCTTTAACAGAATGAAGGTGTTCAACATTAGTAACATTTTATTTATACAACTAACATTGCTGGCAAGCCTGTTTAATATTAACCTCTTACTAACCTCTGCTTCAAGTGTGTAAGCAGCCTTCCAAGTAGGGACTTGTGTGGTCAGGTTTAGTCATCCAAGAGTGTGTGTGCAACTACCATAGGTAGGCCAGGGGCACACCTGTCACCTCGTGAAGGCTGATTCTCCCATTTTTGTCTGTAGATTTACCCTCTGTCTTCATTTTCAGCCTTTCAGCCTGTGAACACCCACATATTTTTCCATAAATTCCTCTATTCCATCTAGACATTTTACACCTACAGTTTATCATAAGTGTTTGCAGTCTTTCCTGGCTCAGTCCTCACTCATGGACCATTACGAGTGGTCTGTGGAAGGCAGAGGGAGGCCAGACTTGCTGGTTGAGCTGAATGTCTCTTTTGCCTGTTTTGTCAGAAGATACGGTGTATCAAACTGTCCTGAAGCAATGTTACCAAATTGCTAAGTTAAAAAGCAGGACAAGGTCTGACTGTAATGTCTACTATATTCTGATTTTAGCCAATTTTAGTGTTGCCTTGCATTAAAAGGATGATTTTGTGACACCAAATTTGTGAGTTTATTTATAAATACTGTTAATGTTTCAGAGCTGTTTGTCAATTGATTTTTTTTAAACTGATTGCTATAACTTAGTTTTTAATTCTGTTCTTGCTGTACAAAATCTGCATAATTAAAAGATCACATGTTAAAGAGACAAAAACACACAGAAATAAATAGACTGTGTGATCCCCTAAGAAGTATGTGAGTCTTCTAAATTGTTTCTTCCTCATTTGTTTAATTTTTCTGTAAGTCTAAGGCCATTTTAATAATTACTTTCACATTTTTGAATGGGAAAATATTTAACTTAGCCTGAGATAGTTATGGTTGGTTTTGCTGCTATAAATGTTAAAAAAGGTTTTTCAGGTAGCACTGGTAGAAACCAAATGTCTCTGCTATCCAAAAATCCTTCTCTATAAAATTAAAGAAATGGAAAAATTATGTAACCAGATTTATAAGATTAGGATGAGGCATATAAATAGTATTTTCTGCTACCTTTTGAAGAGCATTCAATATAGATTGTTGCTTGTTATGTCTTTTACTTGTATTTTTCAGTTGGTTTTTGAGATCCCTTCTCATAAATATGATGTTCTCATAACAACAAGGTTTTGTCATAGTGATGGAGTACAGTTTTTCAAATTATAGATTTGAGTTTTTTTATTGCTTAAGCTTAAGTTTAACACGAAGTATAACTTCTTTGTACTCCAGTACACATGGGTGAGCACTTTTTCTTTAAAAAGCCTCTACTGAATAGATTTTCTTTGTCTTACTGGTAAGTTTAAGAGCAATTGGGGAAAATATGAGTTTTCATTTGCTTTTCACAATCATAAATACTGTAAGGGGTGCTCTGTTTCCTTGCTTGATCAGAAAATAAGTACATCCAGTGTTTTTAAGTATTCTTTGATAACTAACTAATCACATCAAATTGGTTTTTGTGATCTTTAAACTGGACTTAGCTTCCTGTTTATCCAGACCATATCATTGTAAAGTAGTACAAAACTGTACCACTTGGTGGTGTTACATCTCCTGATTATCAAAACAACAAAATAAAATGTCTTCTAATAATTTGGAATAAAATCCAGCAAAAAAACCCAATTTCAGCTTTATAGAAATCTTACTGCATCACTGTTTTCCTGTACGCTTCAGATATGTTTGATGGTATCACTGAATTTTTACATACAAATTAAGTAAGCATGTTCTTTTAAGTAGGATGTCACAAATTACTTCTATGCCTGTACTTTAAGGTAACTTTTTCTAAAATAAAAATCAGTATTGTTTGTGACAGTTCCAGTTAAATCAAGATAAAACAAACTTTGCCACACTGAGAAACATCCAAGGAATCCATGCACCTTTAAAGCTGCAGATGGAATTCAGAGCAGTGAAACAGGTAGGCATTTTTATCCAACTGGTATAACTTAGGCCATTTGAGAAAAATGTTTATCCTGAAACATGCTTTCAGAGACACGTCTTTCTTTGTTGAGGTATCTTATGTTTCCAAAAGAAATTAATTTGTTGTTAAAATCTGCTGTTAAAAACGATGAACCAAACAGTGCAATTACTGGTTTTTAGAACAGTCCATATATTAGAGCCTCTTAACTGCTGTTCTCTTATTGGTTATTTGGTGAAGTGGTAACTTTGCTGTGGAATAGCTTCCTGTAAGCCTTCAGAGAAAAGCAGGAGGAATTGAGTATTCCTAAAATTAATACTCTTCTCCTCTCCCCTGCAGAATGTATGACCTTCACAGGAAGGAGTCTCTGTAAGTGTAGGGAAAAGAGACTTAGGGGTCTGAAGCAGGTAGTGATTTGGGAGTAGATGTAGAGGTAATGTGAAACCTGAAACAGAGAGTTTTCTATGTGCTTATTGTTCCTCAGCCTTTGTTGTCAAGATCAAGCGGGCTCTACAGGGAGTTAAGTTCAAAGGTTTTAACTCTTAATTGAGAAGCTGAGTCTGTCTCCTTTTCCTTCTTTTCTTCTAGGATTGAGGGTTGCTGGAGAAAGGGAAACATAGAAAACTCATTGGTCCTAGTAAACTTTTTTGTCTTCTTGAAGGTCGTCAAGCTTCTAAGAGTAGGTTTTCCAAGTGAATGAGAGCAATTTTGTACTCTGAGTGATAAGGTGCTACTAAACCATAGTGAGCTGCATTAAGCTTAGAAGAAGTTACTGGTCCTGAAGATGTAAAAGTCAGGATGTGAGATACACAAACATCCCTTGGTCTCAGCTGTGCTGTCTTGAGGAATCTTTTTCCTAACTAACATTAGCTCATTGCAGAGAATGAGGGAGGTGAGGATATCCTGTTAGTCTGTCTCCAGAGGTGGTTTTGGGAGAGTGGTGGGGGAAATATGGTGATCAGAAGGTTTTTCGCTTCAAGATTCGTATTGGGTATAAAAATTCTCTTGTAGTTTAGCTGAAGTATCTCTAGCAGTAGTGAATGCATTCTCAGAAAACTTATGCTCTGAAATCTGTGTGCTACTTGAAATTTCTTTGGAAATACTGTGAGTGAAGGGTGCAGAAGACTGTTGAAAGTAACTGGGAGCGGACTTGAAGCTTAAGAATTGATTGAGATCATAATTATGATACATAATTATTAGACATATTTATGATTTAGATTAATTAAAAGGAGGATTATGTTTGAATGTGAAAGTCAGGATAGCTCTTTCACTTGTGTACCTGACCTATCAGAGATGTAGGAGGCTTAGAACGTAGTTCCCAAACTCTGCAGTATAAGTCAGTCACCCAGTACTGACCTCAGGGTCTGGAAGTTTGCAGTGAACCTCCCCAGCTTTGTGAGAGGAACTTTAAAGAGCAGACAAAAAGTACTTTGTTATTTCTCAAAGTGCAGTATTTGCTGTACTACTGTCATGGTTTAAGCCTGGCACAATACCAGTGCCCCCAAGAGAACACCTACTTCCCTGGCACCTACTGTGAGATATGATCAGAGACAGAGCAAAGCAGGCTCCAACTTAAGGTTAAAAGAAAAAAAAAAAAAGCATTTATTAACCTACAACTACAAAGGAAGACACACAAAACACAATAGAACATAAGATGAAAACCTTCCAAAATTCTTCCTCCTCCCCCCACCAAATTTCCAATTTCATTGCCACCCTTCAGACAATCGATTCTCAGTCTCTCGAGGAGAGAGGAGTCCCTCTTGCGCCACACGCCTTCCATGTCCAGTGCTCTCACCACTGCACATGGATCAGAGCTGCTTCTAGGGTTTTTCATTTTAAGGATACTTTGACCAGTTCCAAAGGGAGCACAGTCCTTCTCCTTTTGGGACACTTGTCCCCCCCAAATTTCACCCCCTGGGGCCGAGGGGTCTCTTGAACAGAGATCGTCTTCTTCTTCTTCTCTTCTTCGAAGCGGAGGGCACCACCACCACCCTCCTCACCCGTCGTCTCTGTTCACTCCTCCACATCACTGCACTCTCTTGGCTCTGAGCCATCGCCTCCCCCTAGAACGCAGTCTCTGTGGCACAGAAACACCCGTGGTTCTGCTGTGGCTACACAAGAAAAGTCCAGCCCAAAGCCACTCCATCATCTCCTCCCACCTAGAATTTTCTCAACATCTTCTCAATCTCAACAGCTTCTCAATCTCATCAACTTCAGGAGGACTCAGCTTTTGCAAGGTTCTCATCTTCCTCAGAGGGGTTAAAAGTCCCGAGCTCTCTCTCTCTGCCGGTTTACTTCGTCAACTCCCACACTTGGCTGCCCTGCTGGGCACCCCCCCCTTCTCCTTCACGCCGGGCCACTATCACAGCCGCCACAGGCACCGGCTCTGTCTCTCTCTCCCTCGCAGGGGGGGGTGGGGGAATGGAGGACGGCTGCCCGAAGCCCTTGCAATGTTCTCCTCCACCCTTGGGCCCAGGCCTGTCCTACCTCTCTCTCTGGCCACATGGCTCCCCTCCCCCCCTGCCCAGCCAAAGGAGCTGGGCAGGGGGGTCTACTCACTCTCCAGCGGGACTCCAAGAGGAAGTTCCCCTGGGAGATCACAGCTTTTAACCCCTGTGTTCTCAGAGGCGTATCCTGCCCTCAGTGGACAAACCAGGTGCCAATATTAAATCTGAACACTGATTGGATTGCCCACACCATCACAAAAAACTTCATTTCCTTTCAAACCACGACATTCCACCCTTCGCCTCTGAGAACACATTTTCTAAAATTATCATCCAAATTACAATAGACAAACTCTACTTAAACAATAAAACCTCTATTAATCTATCATCTTAACCTAATACATTACATGCTTTGCTCTTATTCTTCTTGATCACATCTCACAGTTCACCTTATCACTCATCCAAAAATCGATTTCCCGGTCAGGGAACCAAAAATGTCATGGTTTAAGCCTGGCACAATACCAGTGCCCCCACGAGAACACCTACTTCCCTGGCACCTACTGTGAGATATGATCAGAGACAGAGCAAAGCAGGCTCCAACTTAAGGTTAAAAGGAAAAAAAAAAAAAGCATTTATTAACCTACAACTACAAAGGAAGACACACAAAACACAATAGAACATAAGATGAAAACCTTCCAAAATTCTTCCTCCTCCCCCCACCAAATTTCCAATTTCATTGCCACCCTTCAGACAATCGATTCTCAGTCTCTCGAGGAGAGAGAAGTCCCTCTTGCGCCACACGCCTTCCATGTCCAGTGCTCTCACCACTGCACATGGATCAGAGCTGCTTCTGGGGTTTTTCATTTTAAGGATACTTTGACCAGTTCCAAAGGGAGCACAGTCCTTCTCCTTTTGGGACACTTGTCCCCCCCAAATTTCACCCCCTGGGGCCGAGGGGTCTCTTGAACAGAGATCGTCTTCTTCTTCTTCTCTTCTTCGAAGCGGAGGGCACCACCACCACCCTCCTCACCCGTCGTCTCTGTTCACTCCTCCACATCACTGCACTCTCTTGGCTCTGAGCCATCGCCTCCCCCTAGAACGCAGTCTCTGTGGCACAGAAACACCCGTGGTTCTGCTGTGGCTACACAAGAAAAGTCCAGCCCAAAGCCACTCCATCATCTCCTCCCACCTAGAATTTTCTCAACATCTTCTCAATCTCAACAGCTTCTCAATCTCATCAACTTCAGGAGGACTCAGCTTTTGCAAGGTTCTCATCTTCCTCAGAGGGGTTAAAAGTCCCGAGCTCTCTCTCTCTGCCGGTTTACTTCGTCAACTCCCACACTTGGCTGCCCTGCTGGGCACCCCCCCCTTCTCCTTCACGCCGGGCCACTATCACAGCCGCCACAGGCACCGGCTCTGTCTCTCTCTCCCTCGCAGGGGGGGTGGGGGAATGGAGGACGGCTGCCCGAAGCCCTTGCAATGTTCTCCTCCACCCTTGGGCCCAGGCCTGTCCTACCTCTCTCTCTGGCCACATGGCTCCCCTCCCCCCCTGCCCAGCCAAAGGAGCTGGGCAGGGGGGTCTACTCACTCTCCAGCGGGACTCCAAGAGGAAGTTCCCCTGGGAGATCACAGCTTTTAACCCCTGTGTTCTCAGAGGCGTATCCTGCCCTCAGTGGACAAACCAGGTGCCAATATTAAATCTGAACACTGATTGGATTGCCCACACCATCACAAAAAACTTCATTTCCTTTCAAACTACGACAACTACCTACACCACAGTGAAAACTAAAAATCTATTAGAAGGCTGTTCTTCTCAAACAATTAAACAAAAGGAGATGGTGGTGTTTTGTGTCTTTGTGTGCCAGTAGTTCTCTTATTCCAGTATTGTTTTTTCTGCCTTTGGACTTTTCTAAATCACTTCAGACTGAGAAATCCAAATATGAACCCTTTCTATTTCAGACTTGCTGAGACTTGAACTCTTGATTGAACTCTTTTTACAGGTCCAGCGTCTACCATTTCTTCACAGCTCAAACATGGCAATGGATATTTTGAGGGGAAATGATGAATGCATTGGTTTTGAGGATATCCTTAATGGTAAATACATTCTGGCTTTAATATTATAGAATCATTTAAAGGTGAAATTTGGGAGCTCTGAAATTCTTTGCCTCTACTCAGCAAGAGAATTAAACTCCCAAAATGCAAAGAAAATTAAGTCCTAAAAGCAAAGAAGCACTGGGGCAGAAGAAATAAATGTAATTCAGCTGTAAGTTATGTGGAAATTACTCTGCAATATTGAGCAAGACAGTATTTGCTTATAGGCTGGGTTTCCAAAGGAGTACATGTATGTTGTATGCCTTTTTGCTTAGAAACTTTTGAAGTACTTGTGCAAATTTTGTCAAGCAGAGGTTACAAAGTTTTTACATTCTGTAATTAAAAAGAAAGTGTTAGAGAAGAGGTAGAGAATTAATGAAACAGACTTAGCAGGGGAAAGGTTCCCTCAAATGAACTCAACAGGCTGCAGTTGCATGGTACCCTGCTGACTGTTAGTTTGTGTGGAATAAAATAAACCTGGAAAAATAGCTTTTGAACAAATTACTTCTAGCTTGTATTTAAGGAGATGGAAGGAGGCAGAGTATTTTGAAGTGGGATTGGAGAATGGAAATAGCTGGGGAGATAGGAAGCTGGAAATAATGAAAGAACAAATCTGAATCTAGAGGCATGAAAATAACCCCAAATCTGGTGTTATTTTATGTGATGGATATAGAGGGACCAAGGGAAGGAATCTTGGGCTATTGTGGTTCCACAGGGGTAGACAAATGTTGAACATAATTTGTAGAAATTTGGTTATTGACCACTGCTCACAACAAACTGTTAGATTTTTATAGAGTGCTGTGGAATGAGTGGGCTATAAGTGTTTTTGTTAAGGCTTTATTTATGAGAAAGTGGACTAGATATTTTTGTTGTCTCTGGAGGAATCAGAGGCATTAATATATCTTGTTTATGGAAGGAAAGCATGATTGATGAACCCATAAAGAAAAGTGTATTTTTTCCAAACAGTCGCAACAGTCATGTTGGCTCTGGGTTTGGTTGGTGGTTTTTTTTGGGTTTTTTTTTTGGTTTTTTTTTTTTTAATTTTAATTTTTTTAGAAAAGGATTTTGTACTGTCAGTATTGGTCTCTCTTGTGTCCTCTGCAGATTCCTTGGTGGCATTTGAGTACAGTGGCTAATGTCAACCATACTTTACAGAGTGGAGGAAATCTCAGAGATATTTACAGGTGTAGAATTTCTGTGAAACTAGGCAGCTGGGTAGAAAAGAGAAACCAGGAATATGACCCAGCTAACAGAAGGGAGGACTGTGAGCTACAGTTGTGCAGAGAAGTTTTGCTGGAAAGAGGTGTAGGGCAACTGTGGAGAAATGCTTCAGTCAGACTTGAGTTTTCTCAAACACTAAACTTGTGGTGTAATCCTTGTGAGATTCAGGCAGTTGGAGTCTGTGCTTATGCAGAACTGATTGGTTTTACTTGAAATGTGTGTGTCCTTGTGACAAGCTGTTCGCAATATACGTGTTTGTTCTATCAGTGCTTTGGGATAGAGGCTTCTGAGTTACAGATCTGCTCTTTGCAACACTGTCAAAAATAATTCAAGTAACTGTTGCACTAATCATTATAATGAAAAGAGATGTTCACCTTCATTAGTTGTTAGGCTTTGTAGCTTGCTAAAGTCTTCATGCTGTCAATTTTTCTTTTTTCAGATCCTTCCCAGAGTGAGGTTATGGGAGAACCACACATGATGATGGAGCACAAGCTTGGTTTATTGTAACAAAATATACTTCAGAAAAACGTTTTGTGTGTGTCTTTCTAGTGCAGATCTAAGTACATGGTACTAAATTGACACTCACAGTGTTAAGCAAGCAGACTTAGTTATCACTTGCCTTCCTTAATGAAAAGGCACATTAAATGTTTAATGTCTCTAAATTGTTCTGTGCTTGTTACCAATCATACAAATGTCCTGTAAAGTTTAAATAATGCCTTTTCATATACTGCTCAGGACAATAGCTTCTCAAATATGGAAATGCTATATGTGTATACAAGAAATTCAAAAGTATCCAGGCATTTTAAAACTGACTACTGTGGTAAATGCATTTAATGGGGGAAGAGGAAGGTATTTTCCGTTGCATAACTCTTTGTTCATGAAAATTTCCATACACTTTTTAAACTATTGAATAAAAGTTTGCTATAAATGCTGTTGTATTTCAAAGTATATTTAATCCTAAATGAAGAATCTCTTATCCGTGACCCAGTGTTGTCCCTTTTGTTGCAATATCTTTGAAGGTTTTTAACTTCGGCATTGCCAGTTACATACATTGTAGCCCTCTCTTGACAGCTACTTGAGTTAGCTATTAAGATTTATGTAGAATTGAAAGTATTGCTGTAAGAGTGGAATTAAAGGTCTAGGTTTTTTTCATGTGTGTCCCTGAGAGGGTATTTTGGTTTCTGGAAGTACAAGCAAGTTCCACTTGGGGTTTAAAGAGATATTTTAAAATCTGTTTGAACATAATCCAAAAGCGCGCTCCCAGGTCTAGGTATTTTAGTATTAAGAAAGAATGTAGAATTATTAAAGTACCTAATAAAGCTGCTGGAGTAAGAACATGAAGATATGGTGGTACAAATGCAGGAATAATTATTTGTGGGTTTACAAAAGTCAGATCTTAATTAAGGAAGAATGAGACATTTATACTTAAATACATCTTTTAAAGGAGCAGACCACTGGAAAGGTTTTTGTGTGTCTAAGTGGTTTTATTTATCAAATTCAGGGTTGTAACAACTATTCCTGGTGTCATACATGTGTATATATGTTATATCAATCCTGCAAGGCAGCTAATACAAAGTGGCATATCAGGAAAAAAAGTCTGTGGCTCAAAAAATGTTATCTATTATCAGATATGAAGAACTTGAAAGAGTATTTCTAAAACAGGAATTGTCTTTATTCAGCAAGTTTTAATGACTTGGTTAAATGTAATTAGTGTTCTGTTGTAGATAATTTTAACAGGAATGTTGCTATAAACATTTTTCCACAACTGCAAATCTCCCTTGTGCTTTTCAGTGGACTTACAGCTACTACAAATTCCCTCAGTTTGGGCCAAAGCCTCTAGTTTCCGTCCTATAGATTTTATAGTGCTTTTATATGCAAAACATTGCAGCATTTTGGAAACATTGAGATGATAGTATGAATCACTTCAGTGGTGGTCTTATTTGGTTTTATATTTAAATTTGTTTCATTTAAGAAATTAAGCTTGTAAAATTTTCTGTCACTTAAGACTTGTAGAGATTAGTGGCTTGTGCTATGCAGTACAAGCTGTTTAATTTGTTGGGAAGGTTAAAGAGAGGACCAATAAACTGAACATGCAAGTGTAGACCTACTCACATTTTTGTTTTCTACAGCTGTCCTTGTCCATGAGCTGATAATCTTTATTAAATATCAGAGTTGGCTGCTGGTTTATAATAAAGCAAAACCAAACTGTTAGGAAGCAAGCTTGGGATTCAGTAGGCTTTGTACTGCTCAAGGCTCAGGCCAGAAAAGCTGAGGGATTACATTGCCAGGTCTGGGACAAGTTAAAGGTGCTGGCATGGATTTTTGGGAGGTCTGCTATCTTACCTGCACTCTTCAAGAAAACAGGGAGCCATCCAACAATTGGACACTGGTACCTTACAGCTCCCCATTTCAGTGTATTGAGCTGGTTGGCCTTTCCCAGTGTTGGATGAAAGATGGATGCTGCTGCATCTGAGCAAAACTACATTAAGACAAGTAATTTACTAGAGTTTCTCATTAGCGCAGTGTAAAACCAGAAGCAGATTAGGAGGCTGCATGCGATTTCTAGGTGGTTTTGTTCAATTATTAGTATACTTTGTAATAATCTTGGGTGAGATCAAGCTGTATTCAGAGCCAGGAAGTTGCATTGTTCATTATGTCTGTAAGGAAGCTAATCCTAGGGGTTAGCCAGGCTGGAAAGCAAATAGTATGTGTAAGAGGCCTCTCTGAGAATTTATGCTGTTAGTAGAGAAATGGGAGTCAAGCAGGACTGAGGCAAAAAGTTTTTGAGGTAAAAAGGAAGGGTTGCATTTTCTCAGTGCTACAAGGTGTTGGGCTGTGGACTGTGCTTCCTGCCCCAGCCCATTCTTCCCATTTTGTACAAGCCTCATTCTGTGAAGCAGGTGCTGCGCAGAGCAAACCAGGGAGGCAGCTAAGTGGGGTGTGCTGAGCACTGGAGCTGGGACAGATCTGGCATGGGTAAGGGGAGGAAGGCACTTCCAGCTCTACTGCCTTGGCTGGTGCAACACAATCCCCCACCATGCCTTCTTGCAGGTGGCAGTGCTGTCCCTACTCTGTAACTTCACACCTCCACTTGGTGCCAATGTTCTGGGCAGCATCCTTTCCTCTCCCCAGTCTCCCCTGTTTTTTCCAGGAGGGAAACAAAACTATGTCTGCTCTACTGTTTGTGTTATGACCATTAAAAATAGATGATACCATAATGTTGCTCCTGTTTACACCAACAATCCTCTATCAGTCATGCCATTGGCCATTTGTCAAAAAACAAAATTTAAAAGCAACTACACATGCAACAGAGTTTAAAAAACCAAACTTTATTATTATGTCAAAATAATTTCTATTTATACACAAATAAAGAAATTATAAGCTTAATAGATTTTGCTTTAATAATCTGACGCATGTTAGTACTTGGTTCCTCAGTTTCCATTGTGCAAGGCTTTTTAAAAACACAGTTCATATCCTCCATGTGTTTTGGCCTAAATTTATAGCCAGTTCTAAATGCTCCATCTACCAGAAACACTGCAAACAGCACGTACTTTGTGCAGTTAAACCAAATAATAACAAAGCCATTCCTGAGGTGTACGTGCTTGTTGGACTGACACATCACCACTGTGGAAGTGGCTTGCTTTGTTTTGAGCTCCCAAGTACTAGGAGAGGTGTGCACTGAAGAAGAGCAAGTGAAGGTACATGTCCCTTCTGCATTTGTTTTTTTATTTTCAGGCAGTTTTGTGTGAAATAGTTAATTTCATAAAGCCTTACATAACTGCATAATGAAGAGGCAAGGAAGACAATGTAATGTTTGTGCTAAAATCCTTTACATCAGTGTTTTCTTAATCTCTCTACAAGTACTCATTATGTTTTGGACCCACTGGTTATCGTAGCACTCAGCTCATGTTTCCAATAAGTTGGCAGTAGCCTGGGCACCTCAAAGGCATTAAGCACTTTTATTTTGTGGCTCTTCTCTAAACTGTCGAAAGAAAGCAAATGATCTTTAATTGCCAACATCAGTCTTGGGAGCTCAGGACAGAAGTGTAAAAGCTAGCTAGAGATGTTAGCACATTCCCGCTGGCCTGGATAAATGGCCCTGTTTTCACCTGTGATGGGCAGATAGTGGTCTCCTGAATATTGTAAGCTCTCCCTTTAACTTATTTGAACCTTCTTCCAGCCTTCTCTGTGATCATGACACATAACTTGGAAAGAATGCAATCATTCAGTTAAAAAGGATCTATAAAAGTATCATCATGATTTGGTATTACTGTTTCTTGGTGGAGTACCACTGGGAAGTTCTGCAGGAGTCTCTGTTCATAGGATGGGTATCAGTGGCCGTAAGTGGCTGTAAGCAGCTCATAGTTTATACACGACATGTCTGTCTGCATTTTTATCCTAAGCTGTGTGCATGTGAAGTCATTGTAGTTGCTTTCCTAGAGGTTTCATTCTCTAGATCCACTTTATGCTGTTTTGCTTTTTCTACCTAATCTGTTTTGGGGGAAAAGAGTCACACACAACTTTAAAAGATCAGAACAGTATTGACTGTCTAACTCTTAACAAAATCAACAGATGGGAGTGGTCCTTAACATGGTGTTATAGTCAAACTTCTGCTGTGCTGTGCATTCTGGAATCTAATACTCAGGATGATTTCTACTTCAGGATCTTAAGGGAAAAGGTGAGGAGTCAGTGCTGAAACTGATTCCGAGGTTTGGCAGTCTCACCAGTTTGCACTGGGGCCCTGGGCATGTCACTTGTTCTTTCTGTTAATTTCTCTCTATCCAGCCAAGAGGATAGTATCTATTATGGAAGGATGTTTTGAATAGCATTTGTAAAGTGCTTTGAAGATTAGAAGTGCTGTTCAAATGTTCATAAATTATGCTGCATTTGTTACAAGATGATCAGATTATTGATTCTGGTTTTGTCACCTCATTTCAGGGTTGTTAAAAAAATAAAGATCTACAGATAAGAAATGCTATCACAGCTTTTCATTAAAAGAAACCTTTAAGCTGAGTACCAACTTACTAGAAAACAAGAAGTATCTCTGGGACAAAACAGAGATGTCTGTATGCAGTCCTTAATATATGGAAAATTATAAATATGGAATATGGTCTCTGCAAAATGTAGGTTTCTGCTGAACTTCACACTCTGCGAGATTTCTCAGCAAGAAATTCTCTGACAGTTTTATGTGAAAATAATTTCAGAAGCTAAGTCACAGGCAAGGTCCACACGTTAAATTTACACAAACACTCTGCTAGCTGCAGAACAGTAAGTGTACTTATGGAAGGTGTAAGTACTGCCTCCAGTTTGCTTTCTGAAAAAAATTATTTTTTTAGTTTAGTAAGTTTAGACAGTTTGGGGGCTTCACTATTAAGACAGGCCTTTCAAGATGTACACAGTGGACCACATCCTCAGCTGGCACAAGCTGCAATGGCTTCAGCAGAATTGCCAGCGTCTTCTGGGTTGCTAAGCTTGACTTTGTCACCCAACTTAAAGTGATAGAAGATGTATCACAATCCACAGCTGACATTCTCAAACGTGAAAGGGTAAGTGGAAAAAGTACCATCCTACCTTATTTTTTCCTTCATGCTGAAGCTGCATTAATCTCAACTGTCAGCCTATTTCCATAGTTAATAGCTAGCTTTAGTCAAGTGCTAAAAAGAGATTGGGTATTGAGTGGTACCAATTTAGTGCTTATTGCTGCAGGGTCACTTGAAGATTGTGTTGTGTTATCTCTGTGGTTTCTGTGTGACATAACTATCTCTGCCACTGCATGTCGGATTAGAAATTCCAGGTATGTGGATCCTTTGTTCAACTATCAGCACTCTCTAAGCTGGATACTTCTTCAGGTACCAGCAGAGCCAAGTCCTCCCCATTCCAGCTTGTGCACAGAAGCCAGCTGTAAGACAAAGATAAGACAGGTATCTTTAGCTGAGATAGTTCAGTATAGCATGCTGATTCAGTAGCAACAAACACACAGGATAGCTCTCTGCAGCCATCCTCTGTGGCACAAATGTGTCTTAGTAAACAAAAGCAGTGACACTATATGCCCTAATTACACAAGTCAGACAGTATCATTACTGCTGCCTTTGAGCACAGTACTAAACTACTCTGCATGTTACAGACTGGAACAACTAACTTTCTGCTCTCCAACTACAACACTGAATGACACTCTAAAAGGAAAGGTGCAGAGAAAGGGTATTCAAAGGGTCAGATATCTGAAACTAATGACAGAAGGTAAAGAAATATAACTTTCAGAAATTTATGGTGATGTTCTACAGTACAGATTGCAAGATAGAGTGTTTGATGGTAAATGTGTTTTCTGCAGTAGAGCTTGCTTTCTTAATAGACACTTTCTGTACTTAAGAGAACAAGTACTTACTGTGCCTTTGTTAATGTAATTATTTTATTTATTAATTATATTAATTATTTATTACTTTACTGGAAAGTATTCTTCTCACATGCAAGACCCCTTTGCTTCAATTCCCTCAGGTCTAAGACCCATCACCACTTTAAATTACCATTAATATAGCTTCTCTATAAAGACTGTGTAAATAATTATAATGTAGCAGGAATAGACTTGAAATTATGTGGAATGTTCTAAATCTACAGCATTATAACTGCCTATTTAAATCTTAAAATGCAGCTGTTGCAGACATAAAATGTGACCAAGGTAAAGTCTTGGAAAAAAATAAGCAAGTCTCTAGCCAGAGTGCCACCCTCTCAAGAAAAACATCTTTTCCCACCAACTGTAAATCTATCTAATGAAAAGTGACTCTTCTGTCATTTATATTTTTGTTTCAGCATCCTAAAAGAGCATCCTAAAAAGAAGTAATTTATACTGGAAATAATGAAAAGTGATCTTTACTTTGTGAGTACTCGTGAATGGTATTTCACTGTCCTTATTACTAGATGGTCACTAGGTATGATTAGACACAACTGCTATAGAGGCCTTTATTTAAAACGTGTTTATAAGTTTATTCTTTTAGGCTTCAAAATCTTTTACAGATTTTAATGGCACTGGGTCACAAGGTACCCATGACCAAAGACCAGGAAAGATAGCTTTCCATTAAACCCAGTGAGTGACTGTCATGTTTATAACCCTCATTAGCATCTAGAAGAGCTCAGATTGCAAAATTAAGTTCATGCCTTTCAGGTGATCTGTGGGAAAGGCTTTCCTGGAAGAAAGACCATGTAAAGGGCTCAAACCAAGAGAAGTCACATGTGCAGTCAAGGGTATGGTGTATCCCATTGGAAGTACATTCAGGTTATCTTCAGTTTGGGGGAAATTCACAGCACAGAGCAGAGGGAAGGTGGCTGGGTCAGGGAAAAGGTGTGAAGCTAGAGCCACTACAGCACCCTACCACAGTAAACTACAAAGCTTCAATTCATGTCAAAATAGAAATTACTGGAAAAGCCAGTCGGAAGAAACCTCCTGATCTGTACTTACCACAGGACAGACAGTGGAATTAGACAAAGGCCTGCTGATAGGAGGAAGCTAAAGCCTGAAAACCATGCAACAGTAGTTGCATAGAGAATATTAAAAACTGAAATTGACATTGTGCCGGTCACAACTTCTAAACAGGCAATACAAGCAAACACAGCACCTGCCAAAAATAAACGGGCAAATTACAAACAAAACAAAACCAAACTTCTTCAAAATACTGAAGTTTTTAAATATGGTTCAAAAGATATATCTGTTGACAATATTTTTGCAAGTATGCAAGTTACAAGCAGTAGGTGATCATACTTAGCTTTGAAAACTGTGGCAACTCCTACAAAATGCTAGTTATTTTAAATGAACAAAAACCCAACAAATAAACAACACATTTTGTTGATGGAAACTATTTCTCTTTCCTATTATTCTGTCACCATGCCTACTTTCTTGCATTTGCTTATCACATCAAATTTAACCTGTTCATCCTCACTAACCATGTTGTGCACATCTCCATTCTTTACCCCTTCCAGTTCTCTTCCTCATTTTACTTTTCCAACTTTTTTATATTTCTTTATATACTTCTTCTTTATATATTTCTTCTATATACTTTTTTATATTTCTTCTTTCTTCCTTCTCTAACCTTCACTGTTATATGTGGAAAAGACTGATTCAACAAGGACTGCTGGTTCAGCTTAAAACCACTGCCTTCTCATTTTTGAAAAGAAACAAACAACATATTTTGGACTGAACTACCCTTGGGGTGGGACTCTATCCCATAAGTGTCTTGTTGAACACATTTTCTGGAGTTGCATTTATAGTCACAGAACCATAACCAAAATCACACTAGGTAAGCAGAAAAGGATGCCAAGAGGCAAGCTGATTGCTTCATCAAACTACTCAAACAGCCAAAGCCCTGAAGAATGCCAAGAAACTCAATACCAGAGGTGCATTTTAGCACAGCTAGTACAAACAGATCTTTGTTTTAGTGTATGGAGATTAATCTTTTTAAAAGTAAAACACGACAACTCAGGAAAATGTTTCTAGAAAGTATATGTTTCCCAAAATCTAGAAAAGGTACACTCCCCAAAACCAAAATATGGGCTATTAGAGCGGTATTTTGAGGCCTGACATGCTTTTTTCTGTGTTCCATAAGGAAAGGACTTTGAGAAGTATTATGTTACATTTCCTGGGATATGCTTAGAAGCCACAGGCCTTAAGTTGGGGTCCTGCTCCATAGCTGAAGATACAAGTCTAATTGTTTCCAAATGCTATGAAGATTGACTACTGCTTACCTTTTTAAACTAGTTAGTGAGAAATTGACTAAATAACAGAAACATATCTTTCTCTGCATGCCAAAATCTTGTGAATGTAGAAGCCCCTGTGAAATATTTGTATAAATCTTGGGCATTCTTCTGCTTCAAGTTTCCCATGGTCTTTAATTTAAGAACAGTATTTTGCTTGAAAGTTGAAACTTGCAGTAGTTTTTAACACAGTATTGTTTATATTTAATTCAGAACCAGAAACCATCAATGTCAAGACACAGGCTCATATTTATACAGAACTTGAAAGAAAAGGAATCTTAAAGTACCAATACAGATCTCTTTGTGTAAAGATAATCTTTGTGCACCTCTGTTCTGAAACACCATATTATTTTATTGTTTAAAAACAATTCTACTTACCCTGTTCACCAGGGAGAACCACTTTTGACAGCATGGATCGGAGAACAGGAATAGGCATAAAGCAGAACAAAGATGGCACTCTCACTGTAAAGCAGCCATGAGACATTGAACTAATTAAAATCCAGGGATTTACAAATATATTACAACTGCCTTAGTCATATACTTTTGAACACTTAGTTCCCCAAATAGTAAAAGGCAACAGAAAAGTCAGACTAGAAGTGCACTGAGACACAATTCTTCAAGAACAGAGAAATTTATAAATCAAATATATTTCTGTGGCACTAAAACCATAAGCAGGTAACTCCATTGTTTCTCCACATAATTCATCTTTTAGTTAACTCCTGAATCAGTCTGATCACCCATTTATATTTTACCTCTCTGTGACCCTTTCAAGGTGGCATGTTCAATATCCAATAACTGCATTCACTACAGATAACACATCAGTATTTTCATATACATTGTTGACCATGGAACAACTGATTCTGAACTCACCTAAAAACATGAGCAGAGTAGTTTTGGCAAAGGCAGCCATGATCATTCCTCCAATGTAAGAAAACATCCCAATAAAGACAATATAAATGTCTTTGAGACATTTAGAAAATAAGTAAACTCCTAAAAAGCTGGTCAGCGAGATAGAAGTGGATGCAGCTGCTCCATATCCAATGTATACTTCATTCCAGCAGAGTGGCTCATCCAGTTCATACAGTGTAAAAAGTGAACTCCCACCCAGCACAGTAAACAAATAAGTCATAAAGGTAAAAAGTAACACAATTATTAAAATTCTCTTTTTATAAGGGGCAGTTTGAAAAAGCATGTACACTCCAGAAAATGTCTCCCTAAGAAGTTCTTTCCAGGATACTGGTGCTTCATGCTGGAATTGAGATACACCTACGGTATCTTCCAGAAAAAATACAATATAGATTATATTAATGACATGGAGCAGAGATGCTATCACAAATGTCCATGCAAAGCCTATTCCTCTTAGAAAGTAGCCAGATGATAGTCCTGCCAATCCAGATACAACTCCAAAAATCAAATCCACTACAGCTATTCGTGTTGTTTTCTGCTTCTCATCATGACACTCCTCTGCTATGTAAGCAAAGCCTCCTCCAAGGAAAGTTGCTATACTTCCGAACAGTCCAGTAATAAATGCAACTGCAAATAGGACAGAGAGTGACAAGGAAAAATATGATATTGCAGTGAAGCTAATACTAGAAAGCAAAGCTCCTATTGATGGTAAAACTAAAGACCTTTTGTGTCCCTGGCGATCCCCATTAGCTACAATGACAAAGGCAACTATAAGGCTGGGAATGGCTCTAGTTAAGTCCAACTGCATATTAAAAACAGAGGCTTTTTCTTGAACTTCCTGCAAAGAGAAAATAAAAATAATTATGAATATTATAATAAATTGGGGAAAAAAATCTGTCACAATATTACTTACATAATTTTTAGTATGCAATGTCATGAACATCACTGTACATGTTTACAGATTATAAAATTTACTATTATAATACATGCAATGTAGTTTTATAACATTATATGACATTTTGATATACTAGGCTATAATAAAATACATTGCATATTCAGACTTTTGTAATTTGCTCTTCAATATTCCTCAAACATTCCCTGTTACATTTTAACCCAAAACTTAAAGCTGAAGACACAGTCTTACTAGCACTGTTGACACAGAAGTTTCAATGCAGACAAGAGAACAATCCTTTTGAAGATGCACTTACAAGAGCTGTAAGTATCTTTAACTGCAAGTATCTCCTTCAATACAGGGTATGGCAAAAGGGCACTGGGATATTTTAATACTACTCAGAAATCAGTAGTAAGCCAGTTGTCGATTAAGGAACACACACCATGCTCCCTCCTCGCAAGAGATCACTTTTCCTCCCAAATAATTCTACTGAGGGGGTTACAAGGAAGAATTAATGGACTAGAGCACACTGAACAAGTAAACACATCACAGTTTGCTCTGACATTCCCCTGTGCAATCTTACTACTACTATTACAAACAACAGTAACAACCAAAAAAGGTAAAATACAGCTTTAAATATTGTACAGACTCAGAGGTGTGTGAATGAATGGATTTTGCAAACATGTAAAGCTCTGGGTTCAGGAATTGTCCAAATCTACAGATACACCAGAGCAGGTATTCACATAAGGAACAGCAGCTAACACTATAAAAATAAATATCCTTTATGGGAAAAAATTTAGAGTTCTTTTAAACAGAAGTATAAAAATCAAATGTGACTGAAAACCAACCATTTAACAGAGCATGAATGGCTGCAGAAAAAAAGAACTAAAGAATGGTTAATTGAAAAAAAAAAATTGTTATGAAGCCCACTGCTAAAGGACACTCAGCAAGCTAATTCAGGCCTTGTTTTTAATGCACAGATGCAGATCTGATGAAAGTAGCCACAACAGCCCTTTCAAAGACAGCCACCTGATCAGACAGCAGGGAAAAAGGAAGCAAATTTATTCATACAAACCCTTTATACTAGCTCAGACAAAGTGTCGGATACAGAAAGTAAAGTATTGCTGAAAGTCTTGGAGTTATCTGAGGCACAACACTGACTTGGGCAGGCATTGTGCTCTTCAATCAGCAACAAGTACACTTGTGCAAATCTGCCCACACCATTCTCAGCCTGTATTCAAGCCATCTATACTGCACATTTCAGGTGTCTCCTCTGTAGCTAACATAATTCTGACTGAGTAGCATCCAAAATTATGAAAAGCCCCTAAAACTTACAGGAATGTACTTGGGCAATTTTAAATGCTGCTGAATGCTTTATAAGTTCGTATTTATATTTATAGGCAGAGACCATGAGTTTCTCATTCAATCTCTTCCTTTGCTTACAGGACACCAGGTTTTATTACAAGAGGAAAATTCAACTGATCCTGAGGTTCTCAAGGAAAGCCTTCAAGATCCCCAGCACTTCAAAGCCTCTTGCCCCCTTCCCTTATGGTGTCTGACTGCCTTAGCATTCATGACATCCTGCCTTAGCATTCATGACCGGCCAGCAGTGCTGTCACCCTGGAAGGGTCAAAACCACGAAGACTGAACAAACTGAGATGGTAAATGTTTTTCTGATCTTTAACTCCTCTGCTGCTGATGAAAAGAACTCTATGTAGTTGCAGATGTTGCTTCTTTACTAGGATTGTCTTGTTCAAAGCCATGAGCATCAGACAAATGCTACTATGTTAAAAGTAGAATTAAATGTTAATATGTATCATCTTATTATGTGGTTAATGTGGTTAATATCACCACATTAACCACATAATACAGAGATTATTGCCAGGCCACAATGAAGTGTAAAACTGAAAGAATGACAAACCCCAAACTTGGGTGTCCTTGTTTCAGAAGAAGTTGTGCTACACACAAAACATGGCTACACATCCAGGTAACACACGTGGCCATGAACTTGCTGAGATAAAAAACTTGATGCCTACCAAAAAAAAGACTACAGACATAAGTACAGGAAAAATCCATTTAGAGTGTAAGGCATGCAACTGCTCACTCTATGGTTGTATGAAGCCAAAGGAAAAGAATATAGAAAATGATAGGTCAAACCTTTGGCTGCTTTAAAATCACATAACTCCATTAAATAATCAGTGAAACTACATATATTTGAAGAGAAAGGTCTAGTTTTTTAATCGGCAAATTCACTCTACTCTGAAAAATTACTCACAGTGGACAGAAATAGATATTTCAATCACCTATTTCAAAATTACCAAATATGAAGAAGCAAGTAACTTACATAAGGATTAAATTAAGAGAGAAGGCCAGCACCTGAGATTGAACAATATAAAGGACATGATAAACTCACAAGCTGATAGGATAAAATATTACTGAATAGCAAGGGAAAATTAATGGATTGGATAATAAATTAACAGGATGATAAAAAATGTTTAATGATTAATAATACAGCTCTTTCTGAGATATTTAAAAAGGATTATCCAACTTGGTGATCAGAATGCTTCAATTTATATTCAATTACCTTCAAACTCACTTTATTATGACTATTTTTTCAAATTGTAAAAAATAATTAATCTAAATTTTGCAAAGACTAGCCATTTTGAATTATACTCTACTTTTTATGCAGGCTCCAAGTGATTTTTGTCTTCAGTTTCCTTTTACATTTTGCTTTGAAATAGGTGAGATTAGTATAAAGCTTCCTCATTCTCAGAACATAAGGACTTACACTAAATTAACTGTTAATAGAGATGTTCTTTTAAACATTAATGCCAAACAGGGCCTTACAGCAACAGTTACAACATCTATAAACCTAATTCAGTTAGATTTAGGTTAGGAAGGTCTTGGAAAATATGGGACACCTACTACACACTTCCTTGCAAAAGGGTTTGGAATTAAGTTACTGGATCTACTCTTTGGCCCATGCACAGGACTATTACTCAGCACAGAGGCCCATTTGCACTTAAATTAATGCGTGTTTCGAGCACCTACATTGTTACACTATGGTAACTAGTGTGGTATAAAAATGCAGCAAGGCAGCCAGACAAGAGTGTAATTGTTCAAAAGCTCATGCCCTAATGGCAATGACTGACATGCAGGGAATGGAAATTTGGCAGGAAAGGGGAAACGAAGTTCTGTTGGCCATTACTCAACTGCTGTCTTGAAGGACTCATGTTCTCAAATAGCAAATTAACTATAATTCATAAACAAAAGACCTGTAAAGTGTGAATATGTCATCAAATCAGAGACACTATCTAAACTTCAGCTGAAATTAAGCACTCTGCTTTGGTGTTTTGAGAAAAGAAATATGAAGTCTTAAATCTTGAGCCATAGGTGATGGCAATTTGAAAATCAAGTTGAATTTGAGGGGGTTGCAAAATGCAAGGATATTTTTGAAATGTTCATTTCTTGATGGGCTCTACAATTAGAATTTTATGCTTAGAGAAAATTGCCAGACATAGCATCAAATGGGGAGCTAATAATAAATAAAACGCTGTTTGGGAGTAACGTACAAGCATTACTCCAACAAAAACTGGTGATTACCTCCATGGGTCAGCCCAGAAGTCATGCTGGACCACAGTTCTATTGACCTTTTCACATTTTTTCTACTAAGACCAGCTTCTGTCACATGACAAAGAACATATGCCACACTAAAAGTCCTGAATTATTTCTTTGATCACCTTCACTGGAAGCAAGTTCCATTAGCAATTTCCTTTTATATAAGACAAATGAGGCAGATTAGCTCAGGCGTTCAGTCTTGCACATATGCAACACATCAGAGATTCAGATATGGGATGTGAGCAAAAGTTTTCAAGTACCACCTTTTCAGCAGTGCAAGGGAATGCCAACTGACTGTTTCTGTGACCCCAATTTCTGTGTAATTTATACAGTGAATCATTTACTTTTCTGACCCTACAGTGGTTTCATCTTTCACTTTATCCAACCCAAATGCCAATTGTTGTTGACAAGTATGGTTCTGTTGCACCTCTTCTGAAAATATGTTCCCTCTGCTATTCCCAGGTTAGACACAGAAATCATGTGGCCACTGAGTGTGCCAGAGCAGTGTATTGCTTAAGAAAAAAAAGCAAACAACATTCAAAAAACAACAACCCCAAAACAAGAGATGAGCTTTCTGTTGAATCAGTGCCCCAGTCAAATCCAAACCATAACCTATTACTGCAGAACTGTGAGATACAACACATGGGGTCAAAGGGCAAAGGGAAATGGGGAATGACCATCTCTTCTGCTGGCAGCTCACAGCTAGCACTGCTTAAGTGTAGCATTAAAACGGCACTGGAAGTGCAATGGAAGAGGTACCAGTCAACAACTAGCTATCCAGCACACTGAACTATGGAAAAGTGCTAAAAATGTAGCTGACCATGGGATCCTGTCATCTTGACGTCCTTGTATTCCAGCAAGGCAGACTAGTGCTCTGAATAGCAAACCATCAACCATACTTGATCATGCAAAGATCTTTTAAATTTTTTTCCACATTTTAAAACCACAAAAAAATTATTTTAATTTCCCCCATTCCTCGTTCTTGTAATTCCTCTGAAATACATGTATTTTAAGCTAGATACTATTCCTCGAAATTACAGGGCATTTGCTAAGCTTCATACGGTTACAAAGAACAGTAGGAGCCACAGAGACAAGGGGTGGCTCACAAACACAACACGCACAATGTTGTGTGAGGAGGAGCCTCCATCCCAGTTGTGCCCGCGGTTATGTCAGCCCAATGCTAATTTGGTCCCCGTTCTCTCAGGCGATTTTCAACTCCCGCTAAAATACGAATTTGTCTTAGTATCTTCCTGGAGACAAATCTTTGTCTTTAAAGCACTGTCTTTACCCACAGCGTAACATTAGAGCGAGGAGACAGTGAAGTGAGAGCAGGTTACAAAACTACGGCTTTCCGGAGAATTAAAGGTTAAGGTTATAAAACAGGAGGTTGTACCAAGGCAGCACCTCCTGGCTGCAAGTTTATTTACAATTATTATTCCTCCCCCGCCACTTGCCTTCTGTTTGATATAAGCCGGGCTGCTCTTATTCTGCTCGCAGTGACTGGCATTGCTGTCGCTCACGAAAGTGGAGTTATACTCCTGTTCCCAAAGCCGCCGGTAGATGAACTGCTGCACCAGCGGGGTCGTCAGGGAAAACGCGAAAACGTAGAAGAAAATGACGGGCTCCACGCATAGAACCTTCCTCATTTCTGGGTCTGGGCTTCAAACCCTGCGTCAGGAAACAAATCGCGAGTGCGAGTGTTTGTCCTCACGAGGTGAAAGCGAAAGCTCCGAGCGGCAGCGGGCACGGTAACAGCCCCATGCAAAGGGGACGGGCTCCGCCAGCCCCGTCCCGGAGCGCAGCGGTCCCGGAGCGCCCCCGCCCCGCCCCGCCGGGCTGTCCCCTGCGCACCGGCCCGGTCCCGCAGCGCCGTGACACCGAGGGGCGGGACGGGGGCGGCCGTGTCCCTCAGCGGAGGAGTGTCCCCCGCCGCGCCATCGCCGCCCCCCCGGCCGCGGCCGCCGAGAGGACGAGGCCGGGTGCCGCCATCTCGGCGCGCTGTCCCTGGCTGGGCCCACGGGCGGGGCGCTGCGGCGGGCGGGGCCGGGCCCGGCGGCCGAGCGGGGGTCCCTGTGCCCGCGGCTGTCACCGCCGCCGTGCTTGTCCCCACGGCGGGGACGCGCGGGGCTGCTGCCGGAGGTCAGCACATATCAGCACCTTGGCGATTCCAGCAGCGCTCCCCGGGCCCGCGGCGTGTTCGGGCTGCTTACACAAGGAGCATCTGCGTGATCAGCGGCATCGCTGGCCTCGTTCAGCACCGCCACCCCGGCCCGGAGCTCGGTCTGCGCAGGGACCAGGTGGCCGTGCCTGGCCGAAAGCGTGCTGCTCCCCCGTGCTGCCGAGCGCTCCGCTCTCAGCTGACAGAGCTTAGAGGTTTTATTATAGCCGCTCCCCTTCGGTGGGCCCTCGGCTTGTCAGCGTGTGTAAAAGCAACATTTGTTAGCCACCAGCTGGTCTCTCGTTAATAGAATCATAAAGCTGTGTAGGTTAGGTAAGACCTCTAAAATCATGAAGTCTAACCACTAACCCAGCAGTGCCAAGAAGAGTTGGATATCGCTCTCTGGGTCTGGCATAGCTGGTGCCGAGTGCGAGGTCTCCTGTCGCTGTGAACAGCCGCTGCGTTTCCACGTGAAAGGTTGTGCTGGTGCGGACCCGCAGTTGTGCGGTTTAGATACGGCCTCTGCCCACCCTGCTCTACACGGCATCCACAGCACGGCGAGCACGCAGCTCTGCACTGTCCTTCCGAGACAGCACCGAGTACTGATTCTGGCCTTGTCACAGGTGTGGTGTACCAAGGAGAGGTGACATAGCCAGGGCATCCCTAAAGACCACCTTTCAGTCTTAAATACTGGTTCTCCATCACAAGTACTGCAAAATGTCCCCTTTGCTAAAAGCACTTCAGAACTTCAAAGTTTCTCTGATGTATTTGCTCTATTAAAATAAGAAGGGCAGTTTAGAAACTTCATGAAGATTGAGTTCCTTGATAAAGTGATTTGAAGACAGATTATCCATAACATGGGTCATATGATCTTGAGTAATGCTTTAACTTGTTCACTGCCATGTGACATGTCATTCAGTCCCAAATTTAGGGACAACACTGGTTTGTCAAGTGTCTCTTAGCACAGGATCGACCTAGCATACAAGCTCAGTGGCCTTGATCATTTACTTGAGCTTCTTTGGTCTAGCATAGATGCTCGCTCAGAGAGGCACACAGGCAGACTGATTCAAAAAAAGGGCTACTCTAGCATGAGATCAGAATGGTGTCCTTCTCCTCAACCTGGCCAAGTCCAAACTCTGACTCATCCTGTGACAGCATTTTGTTTGTCACAAGGTAAAGCCAAAACAATCATGTGAGGCTGTTGGTTGAGAGGTGCTGTTCAGGTCACTTATCCAGCTGTTAACATTTACTTGAGCAGGGTGAAGAAGGGATTTTAGGCCTGTTGGAACTTCCTTTAGCTCCACAGAGTGATACTGTCCAGAGGCCCTTTAAGTTTCTTGCCAGATCCAGCTGTGCTGAAGAGCCTGTCACTTACAAAGAAACACAAGTGTCTGGGTGCAGTCCAGGTTGCTGACCAAACTTGTTTTAATGCACAGCTCCTTCAGGAAAGCCTTCCCAGAGCCAAAGAGGGAAGCTGTGGATCTGTGAAGCTGTGTTCTGGAGAGGTCCTCTGCTTCTCTCCTTCCTAGTTACTGTGTTGAATTTTGGGCTTGGGTTTACAGAGCCAAGTGGCTCTAGCAAAGCTGTGATCTCACCAGTGCTGAAGGCAAAGCTGCAGCCTGAGCTGGTCACCTGGAAGCACCTTTTTACCTTTGTGCAACAGCTTGAAGCCTGTTTGTGAATATCTTCCAGTGCTGACACAACAGATTCCCCTCAGGCAGGTACATTGGAAGAGACTTGGCCCTCATTTGTTTCCTGTCCCCCTCGCTGCAAGGGGAACTAAAAGCAATAGATATGATTGGGCTTTTAAGATCAGACTTAGCTGGGTGATGCTTATTCTTTGAAGTTGAGCATTTCCAAATAACACAATACATGGCAAGATACCTTCCTCTGTCCCCTGCCACCAGTATTCACACTGGCCCAAATTTGAGTGACATGCCCATGAACAGACTTCACAAAGATCACAGGCATGTGGTGGCTGCAGCTCTGCAGTTTGCACTGGTTTGCATTGTATGACATCCTCAATGTGTGAAGAATTGAAGATTCTTTTGATGAAGATATTTTGGAAAAATACTTTGCTGAAATATTTTGCTGAAAACATCAGTAGTGCTTTACTAAATAATATTGACATGTAAAATGTAATTTTAATTCCTTCTGAGAAGTACTTTTTAAAATTGAGTTGGCTTTAAGTTACAGTGCTAACAACCTGCTGAGAACCTTAGCCCTCTGCATGTAATTTACGGATTACAGAGTAACATTACTGTACTGTTTATACTAATGTTCAACTCATGTTTTCAAGGCTGTCTTGAGAACAATGGTTAACACAAATTTTAAAAAAGGAACCTAAAAAGGGAAGAGAAGCACATTTTTGGCAGATAGTTTTATACAAAATGCAGTTCTGCAGAAATCTTTCATACCCTGTGTCATGCCCATGGGCATGACAAACAAGGCAAACAAAGATGTATGAAGGAAGTTCTCCAAATATTGGAGGAGAGGAAAAAAGAGTAAGCAATGTAATTCTGCAGAGACATGCCTAAGTTTAGATGTAACTGTAAAGGTGTGGACAGCAACATCTCACTGACTTTGTGTTCCTGAAAATGGGGTGCTCTGAACACCTCTGTCACAGCACCAGCACTACTGCTAACATTGTCTCCATGTCATATGGCACCTTTTACTCTTGAAGTGTTGTGTTGGAAATTTGTGCTGCTTTGAATCCTCAAGCATATGTGAGGCATCAGGATATAATTATTTTTTCTGAATAAGAAAGTCCTAACAGAACTGGTGTTCTTGCTGGCATCTCATCTCATACACCACATGACAGCAACAATTTCTAAATGGTGTGGTTTATTCAGTAGTTTTGCTTTTCAGTTACCTACCTCTCGTACTTGTGTATTTGCTAGTCCTCCTTGCTCATCTCTGATAATTTCATAGGTCAGATTTAGTTATTTCCATTGAAAGCCCTTCACACTGGTGACTTTTCTGTTTAGATGACTCAGTGGAAAGGAATTTAGCATCTCCCTTCGTGCTGTGTTCAGGTGTAGCTTGTGCAGACGGCTTGTGCAGCCCACTGAGGTTTTGTCCAGTCCTAAAGAAAGCTACAAGAGCTACTAGATCTGCCATGACTGGCTTGCAGACTATTTGAGGATTTAAAATTTATTTGATGCAGCTTCTTGGTTCTGTTTGAGATGATCTGGTCTTTTGTTTTCCTTCCTGTTTGGCTTTCAATCACATTTATGTACTAGGCATGTGATAGCTCTTCACTGTAGATAGCTGATGTAAGTTGTTTTCGCCTGACTGCATTGCTTCATACAGAATTTCTAGTGAGCCATTTTATAGCTCCAGTCCAGCCCCTTAGACGTGCTTTGCAAAATAACTGGTGGCACTGGTAATGCTGTGCTGCCTGCCACTCCCTGTGCCCTCCCTCGGCAGCTGTGTCTGGGGTGGCGATGATCAGCAGCAGCACGCCGGAGATATGCCCGGTTACCGTGACTCAGCAAAGCGCTCCTCGCTTCCCTCTGCGGTTCGCTTCACCCTTTGCAGAAGTGGACAGAGGCATCCTTCTGCCTAGATGCGTCTTTTAATCTGAAACAGCAGGTTTCTTTCCTTCTTTAAATTTCCATTTGTTTAATGTAAACAGTTCCTTAATGAGGAACTGAAAGTAAGCAGCTGAGGCAGAGCTGGAGTGGCTGCCTCTGAGTCACATGCTGTTCTGTTGCAGGAGGCTATTAAATTTCACCTGTTCTTAAAATCTAGCTAGAGCAAACTTCTTTCACTGTTCGTTAAATGAAAGTGCTTTTCATTCCTAGTAAGTTGCTGGGACTGTTGGCTGCCGTTCCCTTTTCAGAGATAAGGACTCATCGTCCACCATTGACCTCACGAGTAGAAGCAGCTTTTTGAGGAGCTTCACAGGGACCAATAAGCAGAATGCAGTGTGTTTAGGATACGAGCATTTAAGCTGATGTCATAGGGAAGGTGGTGACAGATGATGAGCTGTTCTCATCTTTCAAAGTCGGTGAGAGAATTGCTGCTGTTCTCCCAGAGGACTGTGCATCATGTCATGAGCCTGAGCAGTCCAGCTGAACTCTTGAGATCAGTGACAAAGTCTTCATCACTTGAAGGAGTTTGAAATAGGGTGAGACTGTGTCTCTACCCCAGACTGGGATTTCATGTGGCTTTTTCAGTTTTAGATTCTGAGGGGAAAAAGAAAATTTTTCAAAGGTGAACCTGTGAAAGGTTTCAGAGGAAGCAGGACTTCAGTCTGCTTAGCTGTGGTTTAGGTGGTAATGGCATTTTTCCTCCTCCAATTGACCACCAAAACTATTCTCGACATTCAAAGCAGCAGGGGACACGGTTACCAGTCCTTATTCCTATCCATCCAAAACCACCCAAATATAACCTTACCCAGATTTTCTAAACATCTGCCCAGATCTGTTCAGAAATATCTGTAAAGAGGTGTTCAATATGTCCTGTTCCTTGAACTGAAATAATTCCTTCTCTGGCATGATTCTGCTGTATATTTGTGCACATAAATATCACTGGATATTTATCCCAATTAGGCCTTTTTTTTTTTTTTTTTTTAGTAGTTGTAGTAGGTCTCCTGGTGGCCTTTTAGGTGTCATAGAACAACAGCAGAAAATTTCCTGGGTTATTTCCTGGGTTCTTTCAGATTATGAAAAAACCTGAAGCAGATTTGTCACTTGTTTTCAGACAAGTGTCTTGCAAGAATTCTTATACAGAAAGATGGGGCAATATTGCTGAAAATAATATGGCACTTCAATCCAGCTTTAGGCATCATTATTAAAGAATTTCTTCTACAATAGTGTTGAATGCTATTTATTGCTCCTACAAGGAAAGCAAATAATAAAGCAGCTCCACGGCTTTGGAAGTTGGAGCCCATAAAGGGGAGGTATTGAGTTTAGCCAGGTGAATGATAAGTGTGAAGACTCAGGTTAAGCACTTTAAACAGGTCCTTCAGGGACCTATTAAACCCAGTAACCTAACCATGACAGATGATGTTCCTGGTTCAAGAAGTTCCTGAACTGATGATTCCTGGAACTGAGGAAGGTATCCTGAGAACAGTCAGCAGATGTACTTGTTCTTTAACCTGTTTTCTGAGCATCTGTTATTTGCCCCTGCCAGAGAAGGGAATTTGAAGTAGGTGGACTTTTGTCAACTTGATGTGACCATACTTGTGTCAGTAGGGCTGCAGTGCTGATAGAAGTATAAAGCTAGCATTTTGAAAAGATTTCATGGAAACTGGGAGCATAAAAATGGGAGTGTACAAGGCAAAGGCTGTACAGATTAACAAAAAGGAGAAGCTGCTCAAATAAACTTGCATGAAGATACAAACTTCGGGCTATAACATGTACAGTTTGTTACATACAGTTTGGCCCTGAATTATTCAGCTGTATAAATGTATTTGTATAACATGCTGGAAAAACTTTTTATTTTTTTGCATGGGCCAGGTGATAGGTGTCTTTTCTATGAGAAGGTAATTTTCAGATAGCTTTGAAAGTGAGGTGAGCCTGATCAGGAATTTTAAGCATGCTGAGCTTTAAACTTACCTTGCTGCTGTGAACAGCAAATTTTCCCTTCTGTCTATTTCAAAGATTATGCTTGTGGTAGGGAAATGGGAAACCAGTTATCAAGGGGTTTTGCATAACAAAATTGATAGTGACGGTGTGCCTTACAGACACTGAACCTCCTGCTGTCTGCTTTCCCTGACTGTATTTATATGGCATGCCCATGGCTGCTAAAACTGCTTAATGGGAAAAAGAACAGCTAATAAAGCACTTAGGGACTTAGTTGTAAAATTAATTTGGCAAACAGAAAAAGATCTGTCTGGCTCTCAGAGATCTTTTTTCTTTTCTTTTTTTTCTTTTTCTTTTCTTCTCTGCTGCTGGTTCTCATTGACTGGTGAGTTTCCTGGTGATGGTTTTCCTCTTTGCCACTCCAAACTCCCTGGTTCTCTGTGCCCTCCTTTGATGCATCTTATGCCCAGCTTCCTACATCCCCTCAACCTCTTTGGCACCAGCCTTGGGAGCTCTTGTCTCCCAAAGCCTGAGGCCTGGGAATACCTACTGTTTTTACTCTCTGCCTGTCCTGCTCCACCTACACCCATTTCAGCACAGCAGTCCAGTCTCTGAGTTGAAGTGATTATGTCTTCTCACTCCTTTTTTTTGTGAACTTGGATAAGCTATGTTTATTCTATATTGACAAGAAAACACTTTAAAAGTATAATATTTTGAGCCTGAACTTGCATACGTTCCCCAAGGCAACGTGAGAAAAGTTCCTCTTTCAAAACTTAACATTTCTGTTATTTTTGAAAGAAAACTACATTAAAAAGACTAAATCACTAAATCACTAAAAATCTTCAGTGATTCAAATAGATTCATAAAATAGATTTACAACATAACATATTGTATTGAAGTGTGAATAATGTTTACCTGGGAAAAGCCAGACACGTGAAATAGTGAGTACCTGAAATACCCTCTTTCCCCCCCTCTTCTTTTGTTCTAAACTTTCTAAAGACTGGACTGACATCACAACACTGCTGTTTTATAAAAACCCCTGAGAACTATTTGAGAGATAAATGAATATACACTCATTTAGAAATATCACAGCTTGAAGTTTGTCCTTTCTATTTCAAATTTCCTGACTGTGGCTTTTGTTTAGTTTTTACAAGAATGAACTGGTAGAAAACCCCCTCTTTGTTGTTTGTCTTTGTGTTTCTTGAAGAGCTGTCACTCCTCTGGGGCTCCAGAAGAGCTCTGTCAGTGCAGGAGGTACCAGCCTTGCTCATGTCTACAACCAACCCAGCTGTAAGCTTGGGTTCATGGGATAGTGACAGGTGAGTTGTGTTCCTTTGGCCTGGCTTTTTGGCATGTTCAGGAAGATATCAACAACAAACATAATTATTTAAAAATCTTTACTTATTTACACATGAATCAATGAGAGATTGATTTGTGGTATCTCCACGCTCAGCTATTTATTTTAATTCTCTGAGTAAGAGTAACACTTCTGACAGTTACTCAAGCCTTAGTTTAATAAAAGAGGGAATCAAATTTTAGCATGCCTCATCCCAATCCAAACCACTAGTGCTACTTAACATTGACAGCTTTTATTGCAGATCAGATAGTGTCTGACCAAACCACTCCAATGCTTTGCCTACATGGCCACAGGCCCTGTTCCTGTGCCCTGTAAGTTAAATACTGCTTTTTTTTCATGATGTGACAGCAAGGCTTGTGGTTAAAGGTACTGAAACTTTTCATTAAGCTGTACCTTCACTGGCTGTTACACTGAGGTCCTCTCTGGAAATGGCTCCTTGTTGCTGTGAGCAAATTCAGCTCATGTTTGCAGGAGATCTGACACGATTGCTGTTGCAGTGTCACTTGCACTTTTCATTTCTTTTGGTTGTATGCAAAGCACAGCCAATTATGCATGCTGTTTGTCCACTGCTTGTCACAGAGGTGAAAAGTGGTTAAGGTGGGGCTGAGTTGTCTGGGGGTTCCCATTTCTCTTCTCCCTGTGCTGTTCCCTGGGTGTATTGGATAGACTAGATAACTCATTTTGGGATGACTGGGGGGAGGTGAGATTCATCCTCATTCTTGCATCTTCTGAAGAAAATTTGGTACCAGTATTTTAACTAATTTCCAGTGTATCCAATTTTTAATAATATTGCTACTATTTACCTGTCTTTGAAAAGCTGCTGAAATGAATGTAACCTCAAGCATTCTTTAATTGAGGGTAGCAAAGTACATATTTTGAGTAAGGAAGCATTCTGAAATTACTGGTTAAAGACTGTTTTAATTCTTCATCCTAGTGCAATTCTTCAGTCTAACTCAAATACAATTTCACAGTTCACTCATGCTTAACTAAACATAAAATATTTTATAATTTTTTTTGTGAAATCACCTCAGACTCTTACACACCCGTGATACTAATTACCTATTTAATGAGCACAACTGAAGAAATGGGTGTACTTACAGAGTTTAGGGAACACTGTATGAGAGAGGAAATTATACTATTCCTAGAATTTCAAGAGTGGATCTTGTTTCTAAGCTAGTAGAAAATTCAGCCCAATTTCAGAATTGGATGATGTGAAATCCCATAGTAAATGGTGGAAATTTATAATAAAATCTAAATAATCATGCCTACTACCATACAGGAGAGATAAGTTCTGAATTTTCTTTTTTTGATTGCATCCATTTCAGTGGCCAGATTTCTTGCAAGAAGCAGGTTTTAAGAGGATGCAGGAAGGGTCAAAACGCTGAGGATAGCTCCAGCAAATTTAAGGGGAAGCATGTGAGATAGAGTTTCCTCTGCTGCCTCCCCTTCTCTCCCACACCAGTCTTCTAATGAATGATGAAAGGCTGTTGAATGGTAACACTATTTTTGAGCAGCATATGGGACAAAAAATTGTTAAAATGCAGTAAAAATTCTCTCCAAAGATGAATTAGCAATGGAAAAAATATGTGATCAAGGTGGAATTTCTCAATCTGTAAGTCCTATTTAAAAAAATTTAAAATGTAAAAAAAGGAGAGACTTTGTGCTATTTTATGGATACTAGCAATAATACCTGTCCAACAACCATATCATCACTGCACATAATGGAAGGAACACAATGGATGCAGATTAGGACACAAGAATAGCTATTACAATACATGAATGTGTTCTGTAGTGATAAAGAAATTTAGAAAGACAAAGTGAGTAGCTGTTGCTTGTTGATGATATATTGTTCCTTCCCTTTCAATAACTGACATAGTGTAGAAATAGCTCAGCAGAATGATGAGGCTGCAGGTAGAAGACAATTGCAATTACTTCAGAAAGGTGAAAAGTAACAGATGCTTTAAAACTCTGGGGAGCACATGTAATGGAGGCAGCTGCAGCATTGTCATATTGATGTCTATCAGTAAGACAATCCTCTGTATGATAAGAAGCCATGAGAAAATAAGCTGTCATCCTCAGTGTTATGACCCTGGCAGCATTATCAGAGCAAGCCTGACTCAATTGATGAGTCCTATCAGCTAGACAACAAAACTGAATTCAAGCAATTATAATAATAATTATTCCCTAAAGTAATTTTTTCCTGAATATCAACTATTCCTTCAGCTAGCAAAAACTGACAGTCTTTCCTTTCTGATTGTATTTGTAATTTCTCATTTTCTGAAATACTGTCTATAGAATTTTTTCCCTGTTGATGGAAATACATACAATGTTAAATGTGATCAAATTTGCTCCAATTTGCATGAGAGCGGTAACAAATCATAGCTTTCACCCATGACTGCACTGTACATTTCTGCACAATAAATCTTCCTCTCTCTCTCATGTTTTTCATGCTGATGAACCTTCCTGAATGCTATGCAATATCACACAATCTGTAAAATGGCTACTAGGGAGCCCTGGTTATCATTCCAGTAATTTCCTATGTGGGACTGGGATGGGAATATTTGGCAATATTTGATTTTGCAGCTATCATGATATCCTATCTTGCCTATCCTCTTGAGGCTGTTGTTACTGTCTGGATTCATCTGCAGGCAGTCTGGTACTGCTTGCAAGTAGACAGCTCTGGGAATTTTCTGCCTTTCACGCTTTGAAGCTTTGCTTGAGAAAGCTCTGCTTTCATCCGTTTTTCCCCCTTAAAGCTGTTGTCAGCTATCCTTTGCAGTTCTTTGGTTTGATGATAAAGTGCAAAGGAATGCTGGAGACTTATCTTCCTTTGGCTGGAATGCAGTCCTAACAAGCTGGAACTGATCTATTCCCATTAAAATCTCGTTGTATCCTCTTCTGCCTGGCTTTGCTGCTGCTTAGCACTACCAAGGCAGGGGTACTGTGCAGGATTCCTCACAGAACTCTCTGTGTCTTTCTGCTCTGACCTGGAGCACTTCCCTGGTGGAAGATGCTATGAAGTGATGCCCAGTTGCTGAGCACCTTAAACAGAGTAAGGTGGATTGTACCAAAATATCTCTGTGCAGGAAGAAGTTTCTTCACCTTTTGACCCACGTATCTTCTGTGCCCTCTGTGTATCTTCTGGATCCAGCTGCAGCCTCTGCACTGGAGATTAATGATACAAAGGTCAGGAAACTACAAACCAGGCCTTCCAGTGCCCACAAAACAAGGCACAAGGCCAGCATCAGGGATAGTGATAATCATGCACCTAGACATTGGGTATTTGTTGGCCATCACTGCCTCACATCTCCCTGCGATTTACAGGAGCCTGTCCCCTTCTGTTGTATGTGTACAGGGAATGTATTCACAGACGTCTGAGTGCAGCAATACATTATGCTCATTAATTACTTTCAGTAGGGAAAAAGTCTAGGTACAAATCAGGGCTGGCATCACCGAATGATCTGAGATCTGCTGTCAGCTTTGCCAAACTTTTGCTGTTAAATAGTGGGAAAACTAGGTAGGTTAGTAGTTTATATTTTAATTTTAAATTATGTTGGTAGCTAGTGTTTTCCATTGTGCTGTCTGAAGTCAGATGCATCTGAAAATGACTGGTGTGTGTAGATCCCCTTGGCTTGACAGTTGGTGTCAATCAATCCTGTGAATCTAGATGGTTTTATGCTTTTCAGTGCAGACATCAGAAGTTTCTTCAGATCACATCCTTTCTATTTCAGGATTTTCCCATGGCTACTATGAATGGGGTGATATTCTTCTGATACCAGGTGCAAGTTCAATGTCATCAAATAGGTTAAGAACATAAAACTGCTGGAGAATTATGCAAAGGGAGAATTCCTTTAATGACAAGGCTCAATTAATGGGAGATTTTTAGCTGTCAAGTCATAAAGAACAAATTATAGTCTCATTTCCTCTATAATTGATAGAGAACAAACTTCCTTGCTTTATGATCTCTGGGTTTTGAGTAATTGTTTTATTTCTGCATACCAAGTCAGTTATTATGGGATTATCGTCTTCTATGATGTGGATTGCAGCCACAGTTTAAAAGTTTCCTTTTAAAGGAAACTATAATGTCCTAATCTATTTTTTTGGCATTATATCATTTATAGACAAAATGAACAGGATCAAGCTACAGTTGAAGAATCATGGCATTTTTAGCTAAGGAAATGTTCCTGATGAAAACACAGATTTTATTAGTGATACTACAATTAAATAAGCCATTATCAACTTCCTACAGATCTCCTAAGAGCAGCTCTCTTTCATTCTGGAGCCCAAATTACGGAAGCAATCTTCATAAAGGCCACTTCCCCAGCTATAGCGCCTGCTGTGATATGATTCATGCCTTTTGTCTTCTACTTGGAATTTGGGGATGTTTATGAAGGACTGTTATAAATACTGCATCTAATTCCTCTTTTCACAAGATGCTTTATTCACAAGAGAAAAAAAAAAAAGAGAAAGAAAATCGCATCACATGTGTACGTCATATCATTTCCATTCCCACTGCCATCTGGCTCTATTCTTGTTGCCTTCTTCATATTCATATTGAAAGGATGTGAGGCCAGTGCCAGGCAGACTCTGGAGCACACGTTTCAGTGCTACAGCTGGGAATTTAATGGGGCAGAGGCACTTTTGAGACAATCAGTCGTGTAAATGGGCATTTGAAGGCTGGAGCTGGAGACGTATGTGCTTGGGAGCAGAAGTAATGCATAAGAATCCCACTTACCATGATGTGTATTGCTAGTGATCTAACACAACAGTTATGAAAGTGAACAGATTAAATATCTCAGTTGTTCTTATACTGTTCAGGCTTTCATTTTCTATTGGGAAGCAGTGCCTGGAAAGTACCTGGCTGTTGATTTACCCTAAAACATTGTTTAAAAATACATGTCAGTTCCTTTTGGCATGGCAATTTCTTTGAGACAGCAACTTCCATGCGTCAGTACTATTTGCAGTAGGATCCTTATTCGAAGAAGAGAGAGATTTTCAAGGCTAAAAAATGATCAGCAGGATGATCAGTGCAAACCCACTGCACTCATTTTCCCTGCTTAAGGTGAAGGGTGATGATGATGGTTGCATTCATATTCAAGCAGTCTATTTATGTGAACCATTATGGTAATAAGTGACAAAGTTATTGGTTATGAAATTCAGATGGGCTTCCAAATACAAAGCAACTGTGGTCTTGTGACAGGGGAAAGGGAGGAATTTAGGTGTCAGGGATTTCTTGGCTGTGCAAAACACTTATCTGAAAAGCCAGAGAAGTAATCTGGCCATAGATTCAGAGAGCTGATCCTTTTATAAGGTATACCCAGTTATGGATTACACTGCTACCATCATTCCTCTCTGTTCATCCTAGAATCAATGCCACCCTGATTTCCAGCAGCTGTGACAGGACTGGACATGTAAAAATGGTTGTCAGCAGACACATCTAGTCCTCATGGTCTGCATTTCTGCCTCCCTTGCTGGGTATGGGGCTCTGTAGCACTGACTTGGAAAGGCAGTTCAGCCAGACCAGACAGCTCCTGCCCGATGGCTCTGAGGAGTGCACATGGGGGACCAGAACCTGGAAGAAGGTGTTTAGGAGACCCAATACCTGCCTCAGCATCATGAGCAGAGCCCAGCTCAGAATCACTGTGGGGTGCTCACTGCCTGGAAGTGCAGTGTTTGCCTGCTCCCGAGGACTGAAGCTCATTCAAGTAAGAAAGCTGAAACAGCTCCTCTGGAGCCTGCAGGCAAATGAGCCCCAGCAAACAGTGGTGTGGATGGAGCAGAAAAATGAAGCAGTTTGTGGTGTTTTGGTTTTTTGTTTTGTGGTTATTTTATCCTCCAGCTGAGTAAAGGATAAGGTGAATTATTCTACATCCCGTTTTGTGGTCTGGCATTAAATCATTAAAGTGATTTATATTTGGGAAGAGTGATTATTAATCAGCTAGGTACGAATTAACCAAACCTCAATAAACAGAACAAAAACTCATGAGTAATTCATATTTAATGAGTCAAAGGCTCAATTCTCATCTCAGTAGCTTTGTTCTCTGCCCTGGAATCCCAAAGGAGGACATGAAGCCCAGTGGTGGTTCTGGGGTTCCTCTATCTGACGTGTCAATCCTGGCTTCACAGGACAGATACTACAAGAGAAGCAAAGGCTACACAATTCCAAGAAAATAAAATGTGGCAAATGAGTCACAGTGGGTTGCATGACATCCTTAAAGTAGCACTTGTGATGATCAACTATAAATGAAAAATAAATGGAATTATTTGAACTTGAGGAAGTACTTCTGGAGAGCTCACCACGTTCAGCTTCTTTGGGTGTGGGCTCCCCAGATGACAAATACCAGACTTTGAGTGCTGCTCTGACAGTGGCTGTGTGGCATCTCAGGACAAGGGCTGCTGCCATGGGGAGTGAAACCCCGCCTGACAGCACCTGGCATTTGCCACTGATCCTGAAGGGAGTGCTGGGGGCTGATTTACAGTGGAGCCCTGTTTCTAGAGGGCTGAAGTTAGGCAGATTGGCTGTGCAACTGTAAAACAAATTTTCTGTTCATCAGCACTGATGTGATCAGGAACAGTAAGTTCTGTCTAATCCATTCCATTCCATTCCATTTTCATCCCTGAACTTTCCTGGCAGTAATAGTTCCCCATGAACTGGATAACGTAATTCTTATGCAAAACCAACTCTTGACCTCTCTTTATGCTGCAGGAGTTATGCAGCTTGATGCACTCATTCCCCTTTCCAAAATGACTTTGAAGCACTAAGGCATATAGTTTCAAATAGGATAAGAAAGCTAAAAGCTCCCACTGGTAAAATAGAGCTGAAACCAGACTCCTCCTCTGAATTGCTTTTAAGAGCTGTGCTTTCCCCTGGTTTATGAAGGGAAAACCGAGTGACTTTAAGCGCAGCTGATGCAACACTGCCTCCCTCTGCTGCATCCCGTTCCTCTGATGCCTCAGCCATTCTTCTTCCAGCACAAGTCCACTGCTGCTTCCGTGGGAAGGCAGTGGGGCACCACAGATAAATGCCGGGGACTTTTCTCATGTTGTTTTCCATGCTATTGATTCTACATGCCCACATGGATATATCTAGGTCCTTGTGCTGGGCACAACTCTAAACGCTGCCGGCAGTCTTCAGAACAGGAGCTGAAACTTCCATCTCCCTTTGTGGGGAGGAAGTTACAATGAAGATATTCCAATTAAAAATAGCCAAATGACAGTACAAGGCAGTGTTTCTTCTTTTTTTTTTTTTTTTCTAATCAGAGGACCATTCCATCTCCAAGGAGAGTACATGCACAGAGCAGCCTCCACACTGCTGCCAAGAGTTTTCACAAATAAAAAAAAATCTACTAGATCACATATTGTATATTTGTTTTTCACCTCAAATAGCCTAAAATTCACCTTAAATATAAGTAAGTGTTTCATATACTTCCGTGCAAAAGGATGTATACATGCATTTAAAAATGTGTCTTTGTCACCATCCCACCAAAGCCTAAGGCTGAGACCAAAGCAGAGACTGAGAGGAAGCACTCTCCTGTGCCAGCTGATTGCTGGAAAGCCTGTCCTTGTCCTGCAGCAGCACCATGGCTCACTAGGGGATGGATACTTGTTTTTCTGAACTAGCCCTATGGCAGGCTGCCTACTTCACTGTGGCAAGTACAGTTGTGTACACACTTGCTTCTACTTCCCAGGACAGCCTTTTCCTCCCCCACAGATCTTTCCAGAAATGAAAAAAGCACTGAAGGTGCTTTTGACTCCAGTATTGACCAGGGCTTATCTAGACAGGGATTCTGCTCTCCATTGTGGGTTTCAAGTCAGGAGTTGGGTGATATCTCACTCTGACATTGCACAACTTTCTTCTGACCTACCTAGGCTACAACAATCAAATCCCAAAATGTCCTGCCAGGTGCCTTGAATTCTCATGGTTGTTGATGTCTAAGGAGATTTTGGCTTTAAGATTGCTGATTCAAGACTATTAATGTAAGACCACCTTTCAGGCACTGTGTTACCCTGCACCATCACTCTCTCCAGATATGCTGCATCAGGGGATAGACTTCTGCTCTGCTCTCCCAAACCCCCCCAGCCCGTGGGCAGCTGGCAGCAGAACAGCCCTTACAAAACCTGACCCTGGATTCTCAATTTGTTAATCACTCAAGCAGGTTTAGCTTGTAAGACAAAGATTTTTTTTTTTAAAGAAATAACAACCCGGAGTTACTTTAACTGTTTCCTACCCCTTCTATGACAAAAATGAGTGTTTTCTAGTCAAGCAGCTGCCTATCAGCTGGCAGCTTTTTCTAGCTGAAAATTGTAGTGCTTTTATACAGTTTGGGTTGGAGTCTGATATTTCAGTCCTGGAAGACCATAAAATTTGAGCATATTCCCCTTGAAAACATTTAGTTTTCTTTTGATTTCATAGGTGGGTTTCCAGTGACATGTGAGGTGTAATCCCTTGTGTCTGGTCTTTCTTTGATGGGGCTGCCTGTTCTTTTGATCCAGTGGGATGCTATTCCTGCTAGTCAACAATGTAACACTCATTAATCAGTTTTGAAACTGTCCAGTGTCATCTCAGAAAGGAGGTTCAAAAGACAAACAGTTGGGAAAATTAAATTTGTGAGTTGTAGTGGGATTTTTTTCAGCCTCCACAAAGCTCATCTATGGAATTTCTGCTTTTTTTCTGCCTTCATTTCTCCTGTCATAAGGGACAGCAAAAAAACCCGTGCAGCTGATGTGTTTTTACAGAGCTTGAGAGTTCAGAGCACCACTAAATCAGAGCTTGCTTTTGGGGCTGAGGCAGGTTGCATCCAGGATGCTGAAAAAGCTCCCTGGTATCTTGCAGCGCTAGGCTCGTGATTCATCCTCGGGCTGCGTGCAGGGGCTGGGAGCAAGCAGAGGAAATCAGGAAATCCTTCCTGCGCTCTCCCGCTACGTGTGGAGCGGCGCGCAGCTGGGGCCGGGCCGGCGTGCCTGCTTGCAGACACGGCATCCCCGCCGGGCCGCGGGGCCCGGGCTGCCCGCTCCTTATCTGCCGCAGGAACGGACACCTTCCGTGCCCGCAGGAGAGCCGTGCCCTTCCTCCGGGCGCTCAGGGGCTGCAGCCGTGTGTCCGTGCTCCGCAGCACGGCTCCGGCTCGGGCAGAACGTGGGAGCCCCTCGTGTGTCCGCTGCGTGTGTTGGCCATACATCCAGCCGCAGAGACAGCTTATCCCTGGCTGGTAGTATTGATCTAGGACAGCAGCCTGTGGAATATCTACCCACCGGCAGCAGAATGAATCCCTGCCACTCCAGTGCAAAAAGTTGTCGCAGTTTTGCAGCAGAATTGCTGTGTCCCGGGATGCAGGGGGGATTCAGCAAAGCCTCAGGCTGCCACGGGGATTTGTAAAAGTGCTTGCAGTGAGAAGGAGCAGATGCGTAACAACCAAAGCTAATGGCATCTGTTCCAAGCTTTTAAAAAAGATTTTACTTTTGTGCTTTTCCCCGTTCCAAAAATGGAAAAGTCTGTTCAAGAATCCCTAGTGACCGACTGCGTTTCATAAAGTGAAATTAAAAAAGTAAAACAGCAAGTGGTTGTTCGGAAAGAGCGCATATGGAAAATGTAAATTGGATCATAAAGACCTGAAAGGAGAGCAAACTTCAGCTACCTCTGGTGTGCCAGATGCTGGAGGCCCTTCCAGGCCCTGCCCATGGAACAGCATGCTGCTAAATTGAGAAAGCCCATCATCTTTTAACAGCAAAAGGGAAACTCAATTCCATAGCAACCACATGATGTCTGATATGCTGGAAAGGTAGAATTCATTATGGGAAAAGAAAGCTGTGCCTGGCTTGGAAACCTGAAACTGCCACTCTGATAGTGGGAGATCAGAACAGATGCCATTAGAGTAAGATACAGGATGCTGTGTTACAGGATTGGAAGGAGGTGATCATTTGTGATGGTTTTCCTCTCTGGGGAGGGGGGAGTAAACAAGAAGGAATTATTTTCATCATCCTCTGATTTTCATTAGTTTCATTTGACTTCTGATTGTCATTTAAGTCTTACTAGTAGTTATTGTACATCTCTGCTGCATCATGACAAGGCAGACAGGCAGCTGAATAGTGCTGTACCTTAGTAATCTTCAATTATAGTTGTTATTTTAGTACAGTTCACAGTCCTTCCCTGAAATACAGAAGAGGAAATTTCAACTGCCTCTCGAAAGAGCTGGATTGGGAGTGGAAAATGTTCAGAGCAGGATGTCAAAAGTAGCCAAAGGAATGTTTATTTCTTCTTCCCTACAAGAAATAAACAGTGCAGTTCTTCTAGCTGGAAAAGGGGTGACAGTGCAAAGAGGAAGGCAATCTCTAAGTGCTGGGGCCATAGGGAACAGGAGAGGGTTTTCACCACTCCTTCCAGTGCAAGCATGAGGGAAAGCAGTGGGTAAGAAGTTTCGGGGCACAACCCAAGGTGATTCTTCAAAAGCCTGTTGGCTCTGTGAGCTCCTTGCCACAGGAATTGGAGGATGATAAAGGTCTTCATGCATTTCATTCTCATCAGAGAAATCAGTGAAGGGCTGGTAAACACAAACACAGCCCATATGGTCCAGGCAGTCGCTGCCCTGCAGGTTGTGACTGGCTGGCAGGATGTTCTGGGCAGTATCTCTACAGGCATTTCCTTGCTTAAACATTCCTCTAGGTATCTACTTCTGGTCATTGTCAGAACAGCTAACTGATATCTGATCCAAGCTGATATAGTTTTCATATTCTCAGAGACTTGGCATACAGGCAGTGACTATTTTTAAAAAAAGGTCAGAAATCTCCAGTGGATGCCTCTGACCTACCATGTTTCCCATCTGTTGTTCCTGTTGCAGCTCTGTTGAGCTTCCCCACTGTGCATGTATCTGTCTCACCTTGACCCTCATCTCACACAAATTTCACCCTCCATGAAGGAAAACCCAGGTGCAGAGTGGGACTAAACCCCTCCAAACTACTGCCCCTTGGATGCCAGGGTACCACATAGGTGTAGGGCATATTGTGCTTGATTTTGGACCCTTAGGCTCTGGCCCAGTATTTGTACTATTGCCATCAAGAATGAAGAATACTTTTTTAAAACTTTCTTGTCAAGGTTACGCTAGAATTTCCATCTGTTTAGCTCTCCAGCTTAGAGTCTGTCCCATATCCCTGTGCTGAACTTACATTTAAAATGTGTGTAGCCAGCTCACATGTTTTGCTGTAGTCACTTATTTCTTGGTTATCACATAGAAATCCTACTGGGATATTGACAACTGTAGCTGGTTTACTTATCATGTATCCTTTCATTTGCTTATTAGCTGTATTTGGGGGAAAGAGGATTTTGTAAAAAATGTTTCATCCTTGGCTGCAGTAGGCTGGAACCTGATCCTGCTCACGTGTGCACAGGGAGCTGTGGGTTTGGGTTTCACGTTTGTAAGGAGCCTGTGGAGCTTTCCCCCGTTTTTGTGACTGTGTTGCCCTCTGCTGACTGGAAACGGTTTGGAAGATCCTGCAAGTCCCCACCGAGAAGCTCAGGCGCCTGCAGGCATTCCGCAGCTTATACCGGGATGTATTTTTGACCTGGGATGTCAACCACGCTCTCCTATCTAAGGTTAGACGTGTAGCCAGAGTTGGGAATTCCCCAATAATTCAACAAACGGAATATCCCCCTCCATTCACATTTTCAGCTTAGCTGATATTTTATTAAAGTTTTGATTCTAATTAACAAGTAAAAATTAAATTGACAAAGCTTCAAAACACACTCTTTATCTCCTGTGAGCAGTGTCTAATGCCTCTCAGCAGCTGGTTTAAGAAAATCACAATATGACACACTGTATGGAGGGAAGATAGAATTTGACAGTAGCTTACACAAGAGCTGGTTTTCAAGGACAGGAAAAGGAGATGGCAATTATTTGAAAATAGATGCAAGTCTGTGCAAAGAGAGAAATCCATCAGGAAATGTAAAGCTAGAGATGATTATGTACTCAGGGCATGAACCACTCCAGACTCATCTTCAGAATTGAAAGAAAACTCTATTACTTTGTTAAAATGTGCTTTCCTACAATCCCTAAAAAAGCTGTTGCCCTGGACCCTGATCCTTTCCCAAGAGGAAACTGAGGAGCAGCATTTATTGAAATGTTAACAGAGAGATTTGTGTCAGGTGGAGAAAGAGAAGCCTGCCCTTTGACATGGTGGGTTCCTATCTCAAACACAGTCTCTCACATAAAAATTGCTCTGAATAGCTCCATCAAGATTTCAGCAAACTCTTCTTGATAATGCATACCTCCTATTTGTTGTCAGCTTTGAGACCTAGGATTGAAAAAGCAGAGTCTGAGCTGGAGGCAGTATTTACTTTATTTACAAGGGCTGAATGCAGAGAGCAAAAGGAGATTGAGTGATGCTTGTAGACAATGTAACAATACCCCAGGCAGAGATGCCCTAGATCTGACTTGCAATTCCATCCTGGGTTATAGTTCTTTTTAAATCATCCAGGCTCAAGGCAGGCTGAGCTGAGTGTGTAAGACCAGTTTAGCCAGAGAGTTAATGTCTTGGACACATTAAAAATACCCCAGAAATTAAAAATACCCCGCAGAAACAACCATTAGCTCAGAGAGTGTTGTTCATCATTTCAATTTAATAAATCTGTGCGGGGAAGTCTTGTATTTGCAGATTTAGGCAACTATTTTTGCATTTTTATTTGGTTATCAGATAGTTTCTTGCTCATAAGCACCATCTTTTGAAAACTAAAAGCAGGCACAGCTGCACAACTATTTAATACCAGAGTTGCCCCTTTTTATGAATGCTGTAAAGTTCTACCCTAACAATATTATCTTTTCATACATGGCTCTATCTTTTTATGTGTAATTTTATATGTGATTTTGAAATGTAGAAGCAGATCTAAATGCAGACCTGTACAGCTGCATGCAATGTTATATCAGGCAGCAGCCCATCAGTGCAGGCCAAGACTCATACCTGCCCCTACTTACATCAGAATCAGCAGTGCTGCAGCTTTTTAGAGCATGAATTCTTTTTCTTGCTCTTGGATGTGAGCATCCAAGACATGTGGGTGAGCCCACGTCTGATGATAGGACCAAGCCTGCAGAAAGTCAAACTTGGTTCAGTTCTACAAGCTCATAATAAAGGAAGGAGAGAAAGTTCCAGAGAATCTTTAACCTGTGGTGACAGAGGAAGAGGTGCGCTTTCATAAACATGAACTGACTTCATTGTCAGTTTAATTAAGGAAACTCATTTAAATATGACTCAAAGATTCACACTCTCCAGATGAATATTGATACTTGTGGTAGATTTACTTCTTATTTGAGATGTGGTTAGCACTAATTGCCTGCATATATTGGGATGACTTCTGATTATGTCGATAATGTCAAAAGTGTTTTTGGGAAGAGACTTTCTCAGTTGTCACTCATTAAGGACAAAGCAGATGTCACTGTAATTAGGAGCTATACATACTACTCATTTTTAAGAGCACCTAGATGAACATGCTCCTGCTCAGGTTTGTTTATTTACTTCAAATCTGATTTCTAGCTGGAGACCACTTATGGGATAAGGACCAATGCCAGGTGTCCTCTCATCTTCTGCCCTGAGATTCTTTTTATAAGTGTAATGCTCTTCTTACTGGAAATGAACAGTATTTCTCCCAGAGAATGGTTAATCCTTAGGAAGGGATACCTAAACAATATATACACACTTTTTTTACTGGCATATGCTCTGTGGTCTCTAACTGAATGAAGCAAGTAAATTTTCATCAGCTTAATACTGGATTTATTTTACCTCATTCCTGCTAGTTCTGTTTCATATTCTCTCATTCTTCTTTTTTTTTCTTTTTTTTTTAATCCCTTTTCCATCCATACTATATTCTCCCATGTTGTTCTTGTATCAGCACACTCTCCTGGTATGGTTCTCTTCCACCTTTTTTCTTCTGGGAAAAGTGGGCATTAACTCCACCAGGTCCCACCACCCTTTCCAGGTGTCTGGACATGGTCAGCATCCTGAAGCGGAGATCTGGCTAGCGACAAGAGGCCTGTGAGGAGCTGTGATAACACATCTACACATACTTTTGGGTGTAAATGATGAGGCAGCAGTCAATGTGGCAAAGGATCTGGCCCACCAGGTGAGATGGAGTTAAGGAAACTTGAGCTGAGGCTTGTTGGAAGCTGATTACAGAATTACGGAATAAGCTGAGTTGGAAGGGACCCACAAGGATCATTGAGTCCAACTCCTGGCCCTGCACAGCACCATCCCCAAGAGTCACAGCATAAAATATGACATGTCTTTTGAATCTCTTGGATTCTTAATTCCTTGTGGCTGGTTTCAGCCAAGTTTGATATGGAAATAGGAATCTTAAATATCTCAGGTACTCACCTGTGCCACGAAGGCAGCAGCCAAGTGCCCCATGTGCCCTCCCCCAGAAGCACAGGTAGGTGAGCTGACTTGCACTATTGTGTATCAGAGAGGCCACAGGGTATCTCAGCAGCCTGGCTGATCCCCACACAGCCCATGGGGGTCTTGCTCTTAGAGCTGCCCCAGCTGCAGCTGCCTCACCTTATCACAGGGAACCCATGCAGGCGGTGCCAAGCCTGGGGAAAACAGGCTCCAGCAGCTCCAGAGCCAGAGGCTTGTGCTGCTCAATAAAAGCCTTACCAGGGTTCCCCAGAGATAAAATGAGGGGAGCTCTCCCTGTGGAGGCTCTGAGGTGTCCAGCTGGATGGCAGTCACCTTTGCCTCCCTCTGAGGGAGGACACTGCCAGTGTGGGGAGCACCCCTGCGTGTACCCAGCTGGGATGATGAGCCCCAAGTGAGGGAGACTGCATGGGCATGGCCTCTTCTTGGACAGGGAGGAGAGGATATCAGGGCAAACAAGGCAGTGTTTGGACTGCAGCAGCACTGTTTTAATCCCAGTTTTTCCCAGATGTTTGAGAAAGATTTGCATCAGTCTCATTTGCAGGACCTAGGAGCTCATAATTCACTGTTTGGCACAGTAATCCTTTTTCCTTAAACACAAACCCTGGAAACTGTGAAACTGACATTTCCTACAGCATTTTTACAAAATTCATAGAGAGACAGTAATCCGTTCATTCTTAGGGGCTTAGAGCTGAGTTTGGTTAAATACAATACCCAAGGACAATAGGTCAAGTGCCTGAAATGAAAACATGTCCATCTCTGAGGCTGGTGCAGAAAACTGTTGTGAAACAAGGATGTGCTGAGGGGGAAAGAAAGAAAAGAAACGGGAGCAGGAGAAAATCCCATTTCAGTCTTCCAACCCAGTCTGTAGGGCTCAATTATAAATGTGTTCTTCACAGAAGAGCAGATACATCATAGTTTTAATTTTTTTTTCTTCCAATTGCTTCAGAGTCCATGTAGTCTCATTATAAAGCGAAGTCAAGCTCAAAGGGCAGTGTCCAAATGGAAATGTCCCTGGTGAAGGAGGCTGACAGCTGGCCTGCCCTGGGGGAGCCTGTATAACTGATGCTTGCAGGAAGCCCTGGAGCAGCCTTCTCCCTCTGCCCCTAGGGAAGCCAGAAGAGGGTCCTTATTTCTTGACTGTGCCTCTTTCCTGCTGCCAACAAATCCTATGGAGGCTAATGATGTCTGGAGCTGTGATAAAGCCTGACAAACCTTCAGCCCTGCCCAGCCAGATGGCATGTGGACTCAGCTAGCCTCCTCCTCTTCCTCCACTCACCCCTTCTTTAAATTGCAGTCCCCACTGGCAAGGAGTCACCTTCATCAAGAACATCCCAAGCTCTGTGATGTCTCTGCAGGTGAACTCAGGCTCAGGGAAGGGAAACTTTGTCCCAGAGGAAAGCAAAGTGGGAAAATACCTCAAACTCTCCCCAAATCCCACAGGGCAGCTGGCTGCTGGTCCCAGCTGTTGAACCTTGGGTTTTAAAGTGTGAGAGTCAAAAGTCTGACAGTTTAACTGGGGTGTTACTGGATGCTGCCATAAAGCCAGAAAAAAATTGACAGATAAGAAGAGAATGGCACACAAGAGGGCACAGGTTTTAATATAAATGCTGTATAAATAATGGCCCTTCTTTGAAGCTTTTCAGTTTTCTGTAGTAGGTAGAAATCTCTGTCAGGGCTGAGCTCTGCTCTCACTGCTCCTTCTCTCAGCTGCTGGACTGAGCTGTCCCCAGGAGAGAATCTGCAGCCAGTGTCACTGCTGCTTACAGGCCTGCTAAAGCACTTGCTGAAGAATTTGCTTTCCTTGGAGCTTGTCAGAGTCACTGTCATAATTTTTCATTCTTCCACTTCATTTGCAATATCATTTTCTGGAGGTGCATCCCTGCCACTTCAGGCTGCTGCTATGTCCCACTGTCAGTCACAGCTCCACAGGGCTCATTATTCTGCATCCACACGAGTGTCAGTTCCCTTTGCTTTCCTGGCTGTGACTGTATTGCTGTTGTTTTCCTCCTGATCCTCATTTGTGGCTGTTTTCCTCCCTCACATATTTATATGCAGTGAGTTTTCCCTGAAAATTACCTGGTGCTGCTTTTCCAGCAGTTGGATGACACAGGTAACAGCAGCTCTACTGTAAACCACCTTCTATTTTCTTTAGTGCTATTATCTAAATGTACTCTGAGGAAAACTAGCTGATACCATGATAAAGCTGAGCCATCCCTGTTCTCAATTTACTCCTGATTTTGACAGAATTCCCAGCTCTCCCAGAAGGAGATGCAGGGAAAGGCATGTAGATGTACCACTGCTCCAGCAATGTTGGCTTGGTTCAGCCAGGGCTTGGCCACGTTCTTTGTTCCCTGGTGACTGTTTACAGTGCATCCTAAGCTGTGAGTTTTCAAAAGAAGCAATCCAAACAGAAACTAATCTTCTGTTAAAAAGTACTCTGTTCTTTTTCTCTGTCTGATTTATCACAAGTCCAAACAGTGATAGCTGGTGAGATCAGGGTGTATTTTCCTACTGCTGATTTGCAAAGCCATGGTACAAATCAGACCAGCAGGCAGCTGAGGAGGATAGCTTTGGGTATGATTTTACAACAGCTTACTCTGACCACTGCACTGCTAGCAACCTCTAAAATGGGAGTGCCCAGCAAGGTCTGGCAAGGTCCATAACCCTCTGTAAAAACACCTGACTGCAATGTTGTCTTGTAGCCAACCTGCTTAGGTCCCATGAACAATCCTGGCTCCCCCACAGCATAGCCACCTTCAAATATAAAACTCCAGTTTGGAGTGCATTTGGGTTTTCCTGTTCTCCATACAAAAACATTCAGAGAACTGAAATCATGGGTCTTGAGAGAGCTGTGAAGCACCTTCAGCCCTTACTTTGGCTAGTCAGAAGAAATACACAGCCAAACTCTCCTTTCCACTGAGAATATGCTCCTGAAAAGCAGGAGCACTGGCTATGCAATGGATAGGGAAGCAGTTTTTCTTATCAGAATTAATGAGCAGGTAAGTGTAGGAAATTATCTTGGCTGCTTTGTTTAGAGAGAGACCACTCAAGCATTATCCTCCATTTCTGCCCTTCACGCTGCATTGACTTGACTGATCTTGATTCATCTGAGGAAGATGATGCTGAATGTGCCTCAGAAAGAGGCATCAAAAACACTCCCAGTAAAAGATACTGGGTGTTCATTCTCGTGGGTAAGGCAGCCAGGAGAGTGGATTGCTTGTGTCCTCCTCAGGTGATGATCTGGACAATCCTGAGTCTTCATCCTCCACGTAATATTACTCTGTTCTTCTGTATGTAAGGTATATTTCTTAAGTCCCTGGCACAGCCTTCTCTCTTTCATTAATTCTGAGGGAAAAACTGGTTCATTATCCAGTGAAGTCAGTCGCTTTACCAGCCAAGCTGAACATTTGATGTAAAATTTTTGAGAGGATTCTTGCTGCTGCTTTTTAATAGTCACATCTTCCTCCTCCTCTCCCTCCTCCTCAGATGAATCAGGAGTCAATCAAGGTAAAGGATGGAAAACACCGTAATGAGGATGGCTGGTAGAGCATGGGCTTGAATGATCCCTGTGGATCTCTAAAGTGATGGACACAGATGTGATGTAGGCTACACGGACAGACGAGTGCTCCTGGGCTGCCAGAGGAGAGCTGGGTGCATCAATATCACTAACTTCACTTTAATATGCTCCTAAATTTAGTGCAGGTCCTTCTCCCTACCCATGCTTTCTGGACAGGGAGTATCTCTGCTTCCTGCCCAGGTAGTTGTTCCCTGTTCCTGTGCTGATCTTACAGGATGACTCCAGGACAGGTCCTCTCTTTCTGCCCTGTGTTTCTGTGTGCTCTTGGGTGGCTGCAGGGGCAGTGTGGCTGCCGTGCAATCTTACCATTGCTCAGGACTGTTGCACCCCACAGCCTGCAGCCCATTCTGCTGCCTATTTGTGGAAGTCCAAACACTTATGGCATTGCACAAGGACTTTTCCCCTAAAACAATTTTCTGGAAATTTAAAAAATTGCACCTCAGCTCCCTAAGCCAGCCTGTAGTGTGAGGGCAAAGTTTTAAGACTCAGGCTGTGGTTTCACAACAGAGACTCCCACTGGCCATCTTTGCCTCCATCTGCTCCTTCCCATGGCACTCCTTGGGCAGCTCTCCAGTCATGTGCACAGGACAGAACATGGGTCCAGCCTCCTTTGTGCAGGGAAGGTTTTCTGGGTGACCAGCTGCATTTTAATGAGCAGAGCTGCATGATACATTGAGTCAATCTAACCAGCTCTGACAAAAGCTCTAATCCTTCTCTCCCCTCCATGTTCTCCTTTCCTGCTCTCCTCACTTGACCTCGTGTACCAATGGCTGACGCTCACTGAACTCCTCGGTGAGGCAGATCAGTTTTCTTTATTTTCTCCCCCATTTTCTGCCAGTCAGTCATCAACCCGGTAGAAAATGAACCACCTTAAACCAGACTGGCTGGGTTGCCAAATCAGCCCTCAGCCCACCCAGCTGCTGACTCCGGGGGCCTTGCCTCCTGCCCCCCATCCCCAGTGCTGTGCTGCAGCCCTGCTGCTGCAGTTCAATTGCAAACTCAGGAGAAGACCTTTGCTGTCCTGGTAGTTTTTTGCAATGCTGGGGTGGCTCAGAGCAGCTCCAGCAAGTGCTGGGGCCACTATGAGGAGAGCAGAAATGCAGCCCTGCTGTGTGATGACAGCTGGAGTGGTTTGAGCAGGGTTAGTGAAATGAATTGGCTCTGGTGAGGCAACCAGCAGGGCTGGGGAAATGAGGCAGCAGGCTGAGATTGAGGTGTGGAGAATCGGAGCTCCCCACCCACGGCCAGTAAGGTACAACTTGTGTGCAGTCACCTGATGGCAGTAACCCAATGTGCGTAGGCAGCCACCAAAGCCCACTCCAGGCTAAACATCAGAGCACCTTGTTTTCCTGTTCTGAGCTCTGACAGTCTCTAAATCCCACCTCCTGGCAGAAGAATTGGAGAGAGGTCGTTCTTCAGCAATGTGCCCATCCTGTTGTCTTGAGTGCTGCTATTTGAATGGGAGCTGCTTGGATCTAGGGACCCTTGATTTTTGTGGCTCAAAAGGCAGTAGATGCAGGCAATCTGCAAATAGACTGCTGACTGTGTATGTGAAGTTACATATAGGTATGTGTATGCATATTGATACATGTAATTGCATAAATCCATGGAAATCCATGATCTACAGAGAGTGACACTGCTTGGGCTGCCTCAACAGCTGAGCTTTTCTTCAACTGTGATGTTTCTTCAGTACAAATTGGGGGGAAAAAACAAAAAGGAGTGTATAAATATTACTGAAATTGCGCAGTCTTTTCTCATGATGATTAGAAATTATGCACATGAAAAGCCCCCTTGGTCCATGTAAATGTGCTCAATGATATTTGTTCAGACAGCAGGCTGATGTGCTGTGCAAGCTGCCGTTTTTATCTGACCGCAATTACTCTTCTTCATGGCTGGGATTCCTCAGGTCCCACGGGACAGATATCTTCCAGGGCGTCATTCACAAGAGCTCACATCAAACTGCTTTATCATCTGTCTGCAGGGTTTCACTGCTGTTATCAAGCAGTAACACAGCTCAGAGAGGCAACTATTGTGATCCCAGAAGATTTTGAATTTATGGCTTAAAATAATCCAGCCGTTTGAAGAATATTTGAAGTCATCTAAACCAATTGGTTGTACTTACTCAGAAATGATCAGGTTATTGCTGTTAGCATGCCTAATGCAATGTTTTTGCAGGATTTTCAGTCACTAGTGACTTGAGTAGAGAAGATAGTCCTCATAATTTAAATGAAGGAGAAATCAACTTCATAGATTAACTTGATATTTTCCTGGGCAAGACTGTTTGCTTTTCGTGATAGATTTGCCCTGACTGCAGCCATTTATTTCTTATTAAATTAGCCAGCCAGCATTCACAGATGAGAGAATAAGTTGGTTTAGCTGTAATTTACATAGAGCTCCCCTCCCTCTTCACAGTACAGGTTTCTTTGGGAGCCTGTGTCAAGCCAGTCTGATGAGAAGAGCAGCAGCCAGCAGACAGAGCCAGCTTCTCAGTGTTTACTGGGACACAAGAGTTGTCCCACTTTAACTACACTGATAACAGTTTAAGTGACCCAGTCACCGCTTGTGTTAATGGAAAAGTGCCCGTGTTGTTACAGCTATTCAAGACAAGAAGATACCTAAGTTAGTATCAGATAGCCTCAGACTGGGACAAGTATGTCAGCACTTGAGTTTTACCCAGTGTAACTGAAGTTTAAGGTGGCATTTAAATAAAAATAGCTGCTAGGACTACTGTAATTATCTAAATTAAAAAACAGAAAACAAAACAAAAAAACCCAACCTAAAACCCTAAAACAAATGTAAAACAACACCGAAAAAACCCACAACCCAAAAGAATATATAAAAATCACACTTTCAACTGCAATAATTTTGCTCATAAACTGTGTGCAGGTCAGACCTGGAAGGCTAAGGAAAAGTTCCCCTAGGAGACAGAAGCTTATGCATCTTACTCAGCCAGAGCTGGGCACCAGGGAATTGCCTGTCTGTGCCCCCAGGCTGCAGCTCCAGTCCCTTCTCCTGTGCCCTCAGCAGTGCTTGCAGCCCAGGAGCTTCTCTGTGGACCCATCCTCATGCAGACCCAAGCTGCATGCTCCCTGGTACAAAAACCTTCTAAAAATCGTCTGGAGCTAATAGCCTTTAATATGATGTTGCAGCTTTTGCAGCTTTATCTGAGCACAGGAGGAGAGGCTATTTTTTCCCCTGACTTTCATCATTCCCAGACAATCTGCAAAGCTGAGCACCAATTGTGTCTCTTGCTTATTTCTGGAGAGAAATGAGCCTTATGCAGCTTTCTGGCATCCCCAGCTTTGTATTTATCACTAAGTGCTGCCAGGGGCACAGACTGGCTATATCCATGCAGCACAGTGCTTGATCCTAGGCTCCCATCTGGTGCCCCTGTGGCCCCAAGACATTGGTATTAATGAAGAGATGTTTCCTTTTTTTTTTTTTTCCTTCCCAACCTATGCTGCCTGAACAAATGTAAAGCTGTGCAGCAGCCCAGAGGAATGGTGTTTTATTGCATGAAACAGGGTGTGAATTGTGTGACTTGGAGTGAAGATTGTGGCCTAAAAGCCTCCTGTGACAGAGCTGACAGATGTGTAGGGTGAAGGAAATGGGAAGCACTGCAGTCCCAGCTCTGCTGCTTGCTGGGGACAATCCCTCCTGTATGCCACCCCACAGGCTGTGCCCAGGCTACACAGCATTGGCCTTGCAGCCCACTTGCAATTAATCAGCAGGGGTGATCACCAATCCAGCCGGTTCCCTGGTCCCACCGTGTCTGTCAGTACAACCAGAGCCACTGAGGTATCCTGGGGCTTGTTTGAACACCAGGGATGGAGCCTGGATGTGCAGCAAGAAGTGCCTCCAATGTGCCAACCATCCATGCTCTTAACGACAGGGAGGGAAGACCTGGGGGCCTTGATGGGTCAGCCATGGCCATTTCCCCAGTTCCATCGGGGCCCTATCCAGTCTGGTGTGCTCCAAGGCAGGCTGTGCCTATCCTGGGCCGGGGCCTCCTCTCTGCCTTCTATTTCCAGCTCCATGTGTGAGGCTATTCTGCCACCTCTCTGCAGCTGCAGCAGCTTGTTCCTAAACACATCGACAAAGTGGGTTCAGCTTGAAACTGCTCTGCTTGCATTTATAAAAGCCATCCACTCTTCAGTTTCTCATCATTTTCTTTTACTCTTTGCAGTATGAACAACTATTCCTTTGATATGCCTTCTGCTTGTGGGAGCTGAAGAAGAAATCTTTCATTGAACATTTGTACAGGCTAGAGATCTCTCTTCCAAATGTTGAAGAAAAACAAGTTTATGTGAATTATCTACAGCAGATAATTTCAGTTCTGCACGGAATCTAAAAATAAAATGAGGCCCACATTCTACAGCTAAGTAGCTTTTAATTAGGTGTGATAACAGCATGAATTATCTTTTAGAGTGCAATAGTTCCATGATCAGAAGTCAAAGGAAGGGAGCAATCACTGTTTGCAAAAATGATTGAGGGAAGAAACTTGATACTGGCATGTATCTGGGATTTTTTCCCCCATATATTAGATCAGGCTGATTAATATTTTGGCTAAATTTGGACTTTCTCTGTTATCGTCCCTGTTTTAATAGAGCCAGTGGGTCCTTTCAAATACTGATGTAAAAGAGGGCAGTGAAAGCCTTCTAAGTCCCTGTCATCAACGGCTTCATGGTAATGCCTTTGGACAAGGCAAATGGCACTGCTGCTTCCTGAAAATCAGTGGCTGAGGTGTGGGATGGCTTAATTAACTTCTTCAGAATCCCCTCTCCTTAATTTAGCCATAGATAAGCTCAGGGCTTGAACATAAATAATATTCTGAATTGTGAGCTGAGGTGCAGCCATGTCTCCTGTTCTGTCTGCTTTGCTGGGAGGCAGAAGGGTTCATGTCCTAAACAGCCCCAGATAAACCAGCCTGGTTTGTCAGGGTTTGTCCTCCTTTTGCTGGCCAGAGAGATGCTCTCAGTGACTTTACCAGCTGAGATCCTTTATCTTCATTGTCTTTGTAACTGAAGCGTAGCATTTAGTCCAGAGTGGTGTGGCTGGGTGTGGGGGAGGAACACAGCTTTATTCAGCAGGAAGACAAACCTTAAAGGAAGGTCCTTTAAGGATAAGAGACACCCTTATGGTGCCAAGGGATGGTACTTGGCACTTCAGATTGCAGACAGATGCAAGCACAGTGTGTTTGAGCACAGGCAGAAATAAGGAAGTTATTGTGTGCCTGGGAAATAAGGACATATCCTGTGACAGTGGCTGTCCTGACCTGTGAGGCTGTAACATCAGCCTGACCAGGCAGGCACTGGGAAGGCAAAGCCTTTCCTCAATACTGAACTGAATCCCAACTGCCAAAGGGCCAGGCTGGCACTGGGATGCACATAATGACATTTCCTACCATGTTTCCCTAGACTTCCAGGCACTCTCTGTCTCATAGCTCTGTGCAAGCTCCTGGCTGCTCTCCCGGTGTCTCCAGGCATCACTGCGGGGGCTCCCAGACAGGAGGATGCTGTGCATCATCTGGCTGGCCTCGCAAACCGGGAATCCCTTCATCACCCCCTCCTGAACAGATCCTCCTGCATTTGCCCAGAGGACTTCATAAAAATTAATTGAGTTGCCCAGCATTAGACACAGATCATAAAACTCCCATCTGATCTCGTGCCTGCTGCCGATTTTAACAGCTGATTGAAACAATGAGCTCTAGCTCACCGGGAATGTAACAATGCCCACTGAGAGAGCTGTAGCGCGGGCTGGAGGTGTAGATAAGGCTGTAAACGCACAATACAGATCCTCTGCCGATACCACAGAGCCCTCTTTGCTACGGGAGTAAAACCCTTGGGCTGCAGTTTAAACATAGCAAAAGTAATGGAGATTACCCTTCGAGTTACAAGTTTTGCTGAAAAGCAGATCAGTGTCGCATGCTATTTATTTAAATAAATAAATATCTGTTTGTTTGTTTTTCTATTATCTTGCTCATTGTAAACTGAAAGAAAAATGAACTCGGAGCTAGGGAGAACTGGAGGGCAGCGAGGCAAGGAGCAGAAAAGCCATACCACATTAAAGTCCCGTATCTGCCTGATGCCATCGGAGGCACTATTACGCAGACGCTGACCCTAAACATTTCCCTCCCCTACCCCAAAATAATAAAAAAAAAAAAAAAAAAATTCGATAACCTACTAACAACCACCTACATGCTTCCAGGGCGCTAACCTGGAAAGAAAAACCAGTCGGGGAGCGGCGGGAGCGCGGCACAGCCGTGTCTCCGCGCCGCGGTGCCGGCGCGCAGCCCGGCGTGTCCCCGCGGGCGCGGGCGGAGCGCGGGGCACGGGCGAGCCCGCAGGGGGCGCTGCTGGGCGGCGGCGCCCGCTATAAAAGCCGGGCCCGCGCGCGGCCCGCGCCGTCCGCCCGGCCCGGCAGCGGCGGCAGCGGCGGAGGCGGCGCCGGCAGCAGCGGCGGCACCACGACCGCTACTGAGGCAGGTGAGCTCCGCGCATCCCGCGGGCTCCGCTCCCGCCTCGTGGGTGTGCGCCCCTCCCTGCTCCGCATCGCCCCGGGGCTGCGGTTGCTCCATGCTCACCGCCCCCGGGGCGCCGGGAACGGGACATGGGCAGAAGCTCCAGGAGATGGGGATGGCTCCCGCGCGGGAGGGGCGCGGCGGGGCTGGCGGATGCTCCCGTCCCCCTGGTGCGGGCAGGAGATGGGGGAGCAAGCGCAGCTTATCAGGGTGGATAATATTTGTGATGAAATCCCTCCAGACAAAAGTTCTGGGGATGTCAATAACCGGACTGGCTGGAGCGGGCTTCGCTGTCCGTGCGCGGATCGGAATTGCCAGCGGGGCGACAGTGCCTAGGGAAACAGGGGCCCGGGAGGGCTGGGGACCCCGGGACACGGCCGAGCCTTCGGCACGGGCCAGCGGAGGGCTCAGGGCAGGTGCCGAGCTCGCCGGCAACCCACGGGCGCACGGGGCTGAAGTGCTGCTCCTACTCTCAGCCCCGTCCATGGCATATAATAGCATCCCATTATTCCGAAAAATAATGGAAGGTAAAGCAGCTACTGTGAATAAAAAGCAGCGTTTTTCTAAGAAGGGAAAGCTAAACGTGTGGAAGATAGGGCAGCGAATCCAGGTCTTCCTACTCGAGTAAAATGCCTTTGCGTGAAGAGCTGTTCATCTAGATCGGTCGTTTCCAACTCAGTTTAAATGAGTACGGGTACCCTTTTCCTCTTTGCTTTATCTCCCTCTCTGTCTTTGCCCCTGCTTCTTTCTCCGCGGTCCCCATCGCTGCCTCCCGAAGGTAACAGTGCAGAGGGGCTGGTGTGCCTTGGCACCAGCCGGTACCGGCTCCCTACAGGTGCCTCTGCTAGGGAGCCAATGATCCCCGACTGCGCTAAACATAAAAAGAGTAAACCAGCGGGAGCCTTGACATTTATCATTGCATTAGAGCGACAAAGGTAAAAAAAACCCCAAAAAACAAACATCTCTCTGCGGGTAAAGCGTTAGAAATATTTGCTTATACTAAGGCATCGGTAGCAAAATCATTTGCCTGTCAAGTGTTTGCATGCAGGTTAACTTTGCAACGGATGACTGCATTAAGGAGGCACTTGGCAGCCGATGAGCTGGCTGTAATGTGATGCATAAATGCTTTGTTTTGGTTTGTGTGTGATTTCATAGAGGGATTGTTTTATCCTCCTTACATCCAGTGCAGTGTTTGTGGGTTTTATCGTTTCTCATCCCCAATTTCAAGCAGGGTTGTGGGCTTTTCTGTATCCCATGCTACCTAAACCCTTCACCGGGTCTGCCTGTTTGCAATGCAATTAAATATACCCAGCTACTTGTCTCCTGTTTATGCAATCTGTGGTGGAGAGCAGCGCAGCCTGTGCTGCCGGAGAGCGGTAGGAGAGAGCTATGCATGTGCAAATGAGGGTTAACTTCTCATTCCACGGTGCTTAGCCTCACCTTCGTTTCTGGAGACTCAGCTCTATTTTAAGGTACAGGAGAGGGATTCTGTAAGTAATTCTTTCAGTGCTGCATTGTGAGTTTGGAAATTGCTACCTGAGAATGGGTGGGGTGTGGAGAGGGGAGAAGTGATGGAATGGTTCACAGACACTGAGGAAAATTCTTGCAAGGCTGCGTCCATGTGGTTTATTTGCAGTAGCTTTTGATATGGTACCATGTTTCTCTGTATATTTGTCTCTTTAAGGACAGAGGTGGATATTTGGCTACTGATCTAACAAATGGCAAGGGTAAGGTTGGGTCAGATAAGTAGTTTTTAACTTCTTTACAGCAAAGCTTTTTCTATGGTAAATTTTTCTAGGGTGTTATCTTTTATTTCAGTGATAGTAAGTGTAACAAGCAGGAAAGCTTTAAAATTCCTGGTCTTAATTTCCTGGAGTTTGTATTTCCATGCAAAATACACTTACGTTACGGTAAGCAATGCTAGCTATTTAGGAAGGTAGGAGAGGAGAGCTAAGAGCAGAAGTGGAGCTTCCACAGCTGTAAAGCACATCAGAGCCTGTGCAGGGAACCTGGTAACCACTGAGAATTAGTCCTCTCTCCTAAGTTAGGAAAACCAAGATTTTCAGCTTTCAGTGTGTGTTCTCTGTTTCTTAAGTTCAGTCAGGAAGTACCAGAAATCAGTGCAGGACAGAGTTACAGCCAACTCCACTTAAATATGTGCTCTCTGGAAAGTCATACAACAGCAGATAAAGTGAAGCACAGTACAGTAGAGACTCATAGACAGTGGTTGCTTTAATATTTGATTAAAGGCTCTGCAGGAGAAAAGATCTAGGTGTAATAATAGACATATGGGTGAAGGTATTTGCTGAAATGCCAGCAGCAAGCAGTGCATGAGGATCTCTTCTCCTCCTCCCCTGTCTGGATGCTGAGGCTTGCTAAAAAGACTATTGAGACACAGCTGATTTAGCAAATGCTTTCCCTCGACAAGTACTGCATTTTATCTGAAGTTATTTATAATTATACTGACGTTGTTTAAATGCAACTATTACCAAACCTGCAGCAGTCAGTTTTGTTAAAGTCATTAGCAGCTGAAATTGAAAAGAAAGTAGCAAAGGAGAGCTAAGCTTCAGGGTATGGTGGTTTGTTCTGTACCTGAACCTTTTACCTGCAAACTCAAACCTGTTGAAACAGTTTTTCTTTAGGAAAAGAATTCAGATAGATTTTGGTATAACTTACTCTGGCACTATCCTAATATAACTAGCATCCTTGTGAGCCTGGGAATGCTGTCACTTTCTGTTGCTGGGTGTACATTTGATGCTGTACTCTATGTAAATCTGATTTGGTTGTTGTTCTGCCCACTGCTGTTATATGCTATCATCTTGCTATTCTGGGTTTCCAGTGGGGAACTGGAAAGAGGCTAAGATCCAATGCTTCATCTAAGGTGACCAGAAAGATCTCCAGAGTACAACTAAATACTGGAACCACCTGACTGGCCTCTGTCAATGATTTCATAAGAAATACCTTCTTAGTAAGGGTCAGTAGGGTGCAAAGCAAGTGGAGAAATGGTTAGCTGCTATTATTTGCTGTAACTTGACAAACAAGTGATTTATACCAATTAAAGCCCTGCCCCATGTAACTCTGTTATGACAGAGAACCAGGTCATTATTTTGTAGCCAAATGACATATATGTAAAATATTGAAAGCTTTTGAAAAATAGTCCAACTGTTAACCCAGCACTGCCAAGTCTACCACGTCTCCAAGTACCACATCTATGTATCTTTTAAATACCTCCACCTGTGGTGACTCCACTTTCCTAGACAGCCTGTTCCAGTGCTTGACAACTCTTTCAGTGAAGAAATTTTTTCTAATATCTAACCTAAACCTGCCTTGTCACAAACTGAGACAATTTCCTCTTGTTCTGTTGCTTATTACCTGTGAGGAGAGTCCCACTCTCACCTCATTACAACCTTTTTTCCTGGCAGTTGTAGAAAGCAATAAGGTCCCACAAGACTTTTTTTCCCATGCTAAACAATCCCAGCTCCCTCAGCTCTCCTCATAAGACTTGTGTGCTAGACCTTGCTTTTTAAAAGACTTTATTTAGGCAGTTGCCTTAGTAATTTTTTAAAGGATTTGTATTTTTTTTTTTAATTGAGAGGGTACAAAGCTGACAGTCAGGCAAACAGTTCCTAAACTCCTGAGATAGTGAATCTTCACATTTTAGGGCAGGAACTGTTTTCTGCTCAAGGAAAAGTTAATGTCACTTTTGTGATGTAGTGTGGCATAGCATATAGTGCACCAATGGTGCATTGGCTGGCAAGTGAGAAAATCCAAGTTTTGTTCCTCTATAAATATGGTAACTTTGGTTTAAGACCATGCCTTAACTTCTTCCCCCAAAACTGGGAGTAGTGTGCTGGCTCACTCTTGCAGAGTGTTTGGGGACTGTGGATGGTGAAGTCTGTTTTGTTCCAGCAGAGGTCTCAACATCAAACATCTCTGAAAATGGCTTAATCCTCAGAAGCATCTGGTGTAGCAGCAGTTACCAGGCTTTTGCTATTAGTGACATAACTTGCAGATCAGTGATTTTATGCAATCCACAAAACCAGCAAAAGCATCAAAATTTTCTTGGGTTCCCCTCCTGGCCTGCAGCTGTGACTCTCAATTCAGTTGTTGGTGTAATACAGGTTGCTGCTCCTTATAAGAGCCTGAGGGCTGTAAACTGCTTTGAAACAGCTGCTGCATGGGATGCAAAGCTGGAAGAAAGGTATAACTTGTTCTTCTTTGCACAGCTGTGAGTCTCACTTCTTGGGCACAATCACCAAGCACTTACAGAAGAATTGCTTCCCTTTGAAATCATAGCTAAAAAGTAAACAAGCCTCTAAAACAGATACTGGGCAAATTAGCTTCTCTATTAAATTTCACTTTTTGAATTTTAACTATTTGATTGCCTATTCTAAGTGAGTTGGCTCCCATGTTTATTATCCCCATGGGGTGCTCTATGTTATGGCAAAACACTAGGGCTGTCAAAGAGCCAGTCTGGCAGGCAAGGGTAGCTCAAACAGAGATGCTCTGATAGTGCTTTTGCCCTCTGGCCTATTTTCTCTGCCAAGTTTCGCAGGGGGCACATGGAACAACAACCTTTCGAGCCAGCTGTGATTTCAGTCGGGGGCAGGTCTCACAATAATTCTCAAATTTATCCTGCCAGAAAAATTCAGAGGGACTACTACCCAGGTAATGTGTTTCTGTGCTCCAGAGTGTGTTAGTGTTACTGGACAAGAATTAGATTGTGATGGGAGAAAAAATAAAAGCTTTATATTAAGTGTTTCTGGCCTTGATGCATTTTGCTCATGCCAGAATGCTGGGAGGAATCATAATGTGCTATGCACAGGCAGGATGCTGGGCACAGATAAGAAATTTAAAAGTAAATTACGCTTGACCGTATAAGATCTTAGCAGACTCATGCTCTAAGGATGAATTTGTTCCTTCTGGTCTATCAGACCATGGGGATTTTAGGTCCTTCTCTTGCTGCTGCTGCCAAGTTGTTTTGCTCTTGGTGTGATACAATGATGAGTCTTTAAAAAGGAAGGAACAGTAACAAAACCTCTGGTAACAGTTCACATGAGCTTTGGTGGACTCAAACAGCTGCATGAACAAGACTAGAGATGCCAGACCAGGTACAATTACTTAGGACAGGTTTGCTGTATCACCATCACAATATGAATTGGTTGTTTGTGATGCTGAAAGGATCACAACAAGCATTCAGTATGAGCACTGAAACTGAACTGTTTCTTCAATGTGCTAGAAGCTTGAGAGGCTAGGAGAATAGAGAGGAAATGAGCTCTACATCAAAAGAGTGCTTTTCTCCTTTTCAGATCTCAAACTAAGAAAACATTGGAAAAAAAAAAGCTGGAAATTAGTAAGTTTCTAAAACAAAACCACTGGCTGAAGTGCTAATCTTGATATGACAGCAGCTTGATCAAATGATCAGCCAGGACTCCCTGAAACATCTGCATCTATCCATCCTTGATACTGCTGGAGCATGCCCCAAGTATGAGTCAAGTGAATTACAGAAACAGTGGAATTTGTTGCATTGATATGCATGTTTTTTAAGTAATATATGTATGCATAGATGTATCATGGAAAATCGAGTGCATTACCATCAAAATTGTTACAGTAATAATCTAAGACAAACTCTCAGACTTTGGCAAATGAGCTTGCATTTTTCATTGATGAAAGCCCAAGTGCCAGGGTGGCTCACAGCCACCATCCAAGCCAAGCAGCAAAGTTCAGAGCCAGGTCCACAGCCTTTATTCATATGAGTAATCCTTAAATGTCAGCAGAGCCAGCAAGATACTGATGCTGAAATAATGAAAGCCCTCGGGCTTGGTTCAGAAGGAGAAATGCCCCTGGTGGGGAGGGGGGACCAAGTTTGCTTTCTTTTACTTTTCTGTATCTAGAGTGAAGTGAGAGCTGAGTCATTGTTCCTACAGGCTACAGCATTTTTAAGGTTAAACTTGAATTTAGAGTGGAAAACATAACACTGAGTCTGACAAAATCCCACTGTTCATTTTTAGCTGTTCAGCACTTTTAAAAACTCAAATCACAGAAAAGCTGCCCTGTTTGATTGTTCCTATTACATAATAGCAACATCTTTGGGATTTGAGAGAAGCCATGAGCAACATGTCCCTTACATAACAAATCTAAGTTGCTTTAATCCCTGCTGTGCCACTGCTGACCCTGGGCAGCCAGGAATAGCCTGGGAGTGGTGCTGAGCTCCCCAGGCTCTCCTCTGGGGCTGCAGGATAGCCATGGAGCAGAGGTCCTTTGCTCTGAGGGGTTTTCTGCCAATCATGCTTGCTGGATTGACAGTCTTCTAAAAGATTGCAAATAGTGGTTGAAGCAGGAGTCTTGCCCTTAAGAAGTCCTGCTTTGCTCCTCATGAGTAGACCTGATCCTTTGCCACTTCCATTTTTTTTCCCCTGAAATATCAGCATTTACCTCCATTTTCAACTGAAAACTGGTCATCTTATGGTTTTGGTACCTTTGTTCCTCTGCTAGTTTAAAGCAACCAAAAAAACCTTAAGTCTAGGTCAGACTTTTGGAGCAGGTCCTTGTGAGGCTTTCTCCTGTCTCTGGGGTGGTGCCATGTGTTGATGCCTTGAGGGATGTGCTGGGCTTGCCAGGGTGGGTGCTGTGGGGGAAGAGCTGCAGCCAAGTATAATTCTGAGGTCAGGGGACCCCTGTGATCCCCCTAACTTTGGTGGGGTGTAGGGGCCTTGTTCCTGCTCTGTGATTTCTTGGGGTGGGTGTGGAGGCAATGGATGGCTCATGGAGCAGAAAGGAGGCTACTGGGAAAAGTTTGGGGCTTGGTGTCTATGCAGAAGGTCTGACCCTTCTGTCATAAATTGTCATTAATTAAATGTTCTTATTTAAAATGAGTGAAGCAGTGTGGAGGGGCAGCTCAGCCCTGCCCAAGGAGTGTGTGTGCATTGCTGGGGGCAGATCCTGCCTCACCATCTCCATGGGAGAGCTCTGCACTGCTCGGATCACCTGGGCTGCCTCTGGTGTAATTGGGAGCATTTGAAGAATGATGATGTGAAAGAAGCAACGTTGTGGGATTGTTTGGAGGGAAGGATTGAGGTAGCTGTGCACAAAGAGACCTACCTAATTAAAACTGCAGGGGAATGGAGATGGTGGCTAATGAGGCTGAACACACAACTTAATTTAACTGAGTTATTTGAAAAGAAGCAACCTGCATTGTTGGGGAGTGGAAGATGGGGGAAAAAAAAGGTAAAAAGTAGCAGAAATTTCATATTAAAATACAGATTTCATAGCTGTTAGTACATGCTTGGTTGAGAGTTATTTTGGATTTGGTATTTTACCACAGTCATGTGAAATGTATCACAGGTGGTTACCATCAGTTGCATGTGAACAAAACCTTTTGAAAGATTGTTTGATTAAATCTCTTTCCTAAAATGCCATTTATATCTTACATCTTCTAATATTTTCCAAGACTTTAATCTAACTTTTCTCTATTTGGTCTTAAACACAAGGAAAAAAACCCTGTCATTATCTCCCCTTCCTCCCTTACCTTTTTTTCTGCATTCTTTCTCTCTCTCTTCCCTTTTCTCAATTATACTGTCAGGTCTCACCTGAACTCCACCTGCTCTGCTGGTCCCACAGTGAGATCCCTCATCTTGGTCTTCCATGCACTCATATGTCTTAATTCTTCACTTCAAAATCTCCTGTCTGTTTCCCATCATAATATAAATAAATGCACATCACTGACATAATTTAAAAAAATCCCATATATTTTTTCCCTCTAAAATCCCAACCCAAAACCTTTTTAACTTCTTTTTATTATCTTTTTAATCTGGATAGTGCTACTTGAGAGAGCCTGTTCTTGTTTCATCTCTGAATCTCAGCAGTTTGACTTTGGCCTTTTTTCTTACCACGGGTAAAAGCACATCTCATGACTGCTTGTCAAATCTCAGGACTGGCTTTCTCTCTTTCTCTGCCTTGCCCTGTTGTCTTTTGACATAACTCACATTCTCTGATTCCAGTGTTCAGTTTTTGTCATTGCAATCTTTTCCTGACTTCTGTGAGAAGCTCCCTCTGTATGCTTTCCTGATGATCTTCCTCACCCTTTCTTGTTTTTCTTCTTTCCCTCTGTGCTTCTTCTGGATGATCTCATCACCAGCAAATGCAGCTAAATCTCCCTGAGCAACACCACATCACTCATATCACATCAAAACGTGGCAAGGGGGTGTCAAGGGTGTCAAGCAGCACAGAGTGTCTTTAAAACAATCATTTCTGTAAATATATGAAAACCTGACTGGGTGGAATCTGTGCTTCCCTTTCAGTTTCTGTACCTAAATTTGACTTGAGTGTTGACTTACTGTAAAGATATCCCAGAGGAAGAGGAACAGAAAATGTGGAGTTTGTTTCACAAAGGTTTTGTAGCCTCTTCCCCTTTTAAGAGTAGGTGCATTGCTTCACTTCACTCATTGCTAAGGCAGATCAGCTTATCTGTGGGCTAATGCCAGGAAACTTGGACAGGATCCTAATCAGAAGAGCAGGATGTTTAATCTTGAGCACTGTGTTTACAGAAGATTTGATGGTGTATGCCCTTGTTACCTACTCTGGTTCTAATGAGTCTTTTGTTTTGGTTTTTCTTTCCTTTTTTTTAAAGTTTCCACCCTGGGACTGTCTTCTAAGGCAAATAATCACCAATGGAAGAAAAACTTGTTTTTTCAGCATTTTGGGTAAGCTTGTCTTCTGTATTATTAATGTCTGATTTCATCTTTTAAATATATTTGCCACCAAAGAACTCTTTCAAGAAATCTTTTTTTTTTTTTGAATAGTGAGGTTTTATCCAATGAAAATTCCATTCAATGATTATGTAAGCACTAGAGATAAAGGTGATTTCAAAGCAGACCATGATGCTTTTTTACTGTGATAGACCTTTGCTTTCCTAATGTTTTTGCTTTGTTTGTTAGGCATAGCATACACTGAAAATAAGACTATCTAAACCAATGTACTATATATATCTAAAGTAAATCCTGTTACTTTGTGAGGCATTATAACAATATTTGAAGATAGTCTTTCATGCTTGTGAAGGCATAACTTTGTCAGTGGGGAGATGACTGTGACATAGATGCTGAAAAATCTGTGCTGTAGTGCACAAGGCTGTGTTCATGGTGAGCAACAGCAATGCCTGCTGAAGGCTCTGTGTATGCATCTCCCGTGGCCAGGCATGATCCTGTCCCTCAAGTGATAAAAAACAGTTTGGCTGGACAAGTTCAGGCATCAACATGGTGTAAGTTGATGGAAAGTTGTTCTTTCCACTGGGGAGACCCAAAGTCAAAAGCAGTTTTTCTGGTGGCAGTCACACTCAGTCACAAATACTGTGATTTATGGCTGGGAAATAAGTGATTGAACTGGAGTGTCACTGTCTTCTGGGTGGCACATACATCCTGCAGCAGTCAGGGGCTGAACACCAAAGAGGAGGAATCTTGTGTTTATGGGCTCAGAGGTGGCTTGTGATGCTCTAGCCCTGTGTGTTGTCCCACTTGAAAGAAGGGAATGCCCAGTGCTGGGCACATCATCTCTTCGAGGACAACATTGCAGGACACTGAGTGATGCACAGATTCTATAGAAATATTTTTAAATGCATTTCCATTGTTACAAACGACCTTGGTTTAAAAGTGGTTGTAACTGTGCCTACTGATCATGGGAGCTGTAAGTCTTGAAGCAATTTTGGTGCCCGCTGCAAAACTGGAAGTATAAAGTCTTCTGGCCCATTCCAGAGCTGTTTCCAGGAATGGCATTTTCAAAACCCTGTGTTTTGTTTCAAACAGACAGAATCAAATAATGCTTGGCAGGGATAAAGTGACTTTCACCTCTAGTACTGATCTCAGCACACGGCTTAGGAAGATGATGGGTATATGAGAGCACAACCCTAATTGCATGAAATTAGTGTTAGTCACAGCTGTGCCTGCTGGGAGGCTTTCTGGTATGCCATGGAAATACTGTTCTGGTAGTGTCACTGTTAATAACACTTCCTAGGAACAGGCTGAAGTGATCTGTGTGGGGAGGTGTGGATCAAGAGTCTGAAACTGCCCCTCCATATTTGTGCATAAGGATAGATTTTTGCTGCTTTCTGCCAAAAAAATCAGAAATTCAGGGAAGTGACTTGATAATATTTTAATAGTCATCCAGCAATTGAACACTGAATTACAGCTGAAAACCCATAGAAATACTCAAGACGCTTTACCCTGTATCAGATGGATTAAGCATGATTCACTTATTGCATTAAATTCCTGAGGGATTAATAATGTTTGGGTCATTGTTTCCCAGGCTTATGAATTTAAAGACCGAAGAGGACCACATGAATATCTATTCTTCTTGCCTGCTCTGTGGAGGTCAGAGGAATTCATAGTATTTCAGAAGTAGTACTTTGATTTTTATTTAGCACATCTTTCTGAAAGACACCAGGCCTTCATTTAAAGGGTGCCAGTAGTACTCAATCTACCATGTCACCATTACATTTTTTTCAGTAAATAATGAGCCTTGCCTTCCAAGACAGTCTGTATCTCTTTTGAGCTTCTGAGTGTTGTACTTCAGTTTTTTTCCCCTGCTGGATTCTATTATCAGGATGTTGATTCTCTGTGTAGTGATCCATTTAGCTAGTCACTTTTGAAACTCACTTGCTATGAGCAGTGTTGATTTAGTATGGTGAATCTTTTAATTCAGGATTTTATGTATAGCATGACTTTAAATCACTGCCTAGTGTGAAATTAGGGCTAGAGATACGTCCTGTCAGCACATACCATTTATCAAATGATGATGTCACTGCATACAAATGATCAGATTTACATGACCAGGCCTGTTTTCCATGCAGCTGTGTTGATTGGTGTTAATTATGTGACTGTCTTTCAATGCCTTATTGATTGTGTCCCATGCTAATCTTTCCCTGCTGTTGCTTTCTACTGATGTCAGTCTAACTGCTTGAGAGGTGCTTTGCTTATCCCACTTAACCCTTGTAAATGCTGCTTTGATAGCAACTCTTTCCAGTCACCAGGAACCTTTAGTGCACCTATGGCTTTTAAAAGAGTCATTGAATTAAATTTATTGATTCACCTGCCCTCTGCTCTTGAATGCAGGGTTTGAACTGAGGGGCTGTTTAAAGCTCTCTCAAGTCATAGTGGCATCTTCATCACTGTAACAAGTGAATAGAGCATCTTGCATCTTTCTGAATGCAGAGAAGTAGTTGTCAAATCTGTCTTTTTCTCAATTTTTTGGTAATTTTTGTCTGCAGTGACCAACTATTGAAGTCATTGCTTGGCATTCTCTTATTCTTGTTCACTTAGGGAGGAGCTCCTATTGCCATAAACCTCACCATAGTTTTTTACTGGTTTTTTTTCTTCAATTGTTTGCTTGCATTTCTGCAATGTAAATTTGTATTCATTGCTAACAGTGTCTTTCCCCCATCTGTTATGTACTATGCATTTGTTTTACAGATTTCTCTGCTGCTTTCATTCTCTGTAGCCAGGACTCTTCAACCATAAAAGCCCCCTTTCATGTCTGCAGCACAGTGACTTTCCTTTTTATTTTTGGCATGTATTAAAGTGTCCCTTAGCAGGTCCTTTTATATTTTTGTATGTGACCATTTTCCCCTGCTCAGTTTAACATATGATTTGTTTTTAATTTTGAGAAATGGTCTTGCTAAAATATCCAAACAACTAAATTAGATATTGGTTAAGATTGCACATTGTTTTCCATTTGCAAAAGAAAAGAGAGCATTGCCCTTTGCCTGTATTGAATCATAATTTTCTGGTTATATGGTTTACCTGTATCCAGTAGGAGTCCAGTATAACATCAGCTGGAGTTGGTTTCACTGCTAGCATGTATTAAGCCATGACTAAAGTTTGCAGACTTTCCCAAGGCCACACTTTTAAAGTGTTCCTTCCAGAACAGATTCTCTGCTGGAATAAAATTCAATGTGACAATATTTTTTATACCTTTGAGGATACATGCTTGAGAAATACCTCACTTGATGGATTTCTCAGCCCCTCTCCCAGCTTGTCATTTGTCAATACTCCAGATTATGTTTTCCTTCTTGGACATGTGGTATCCATGGCTTTATCTTCCCACCCTTTTCCTCATAAATAAGTACAGTGGCTTTTCAGTGTTTTGAGGTTATTTTTTTAAATTGTGTGTTTGTCTCTTACCTTAACCTTTAAAAGAATTGAGCTTCCTTTTTGAAAAAGGCAATTCTAATATTTACTGAAATGAAGCCCAGCCATTGCCATTGCAGGCAAGCTTTCAGGGGAATGAAGTGTTTGCCCTTTTAAAAGAGAAGCTATTCAAATACCACAGTACGGTGAATGAATTGCTTTCTATTTCTAGCTCTGCAATACACCAATCACAAGTATTTTGGCCATTTGTTTTGACATGGGGAGGCTCTTGTTTGCTGGTCAGACCTCTTCAGTTGGCAGCTCCCAGCCCGTGTGGCCTTTTGCAAGCCAGTGGTCACTGCTCGGCTGCTGTGCAGACAAGGAAAACTTCCTGAGCTGGAGCTGGTGCTGGGGCTGGCTTTGGGGCTGGCTCTAGAAAGCAGCTGAGGTCAAAAGCTGATAAACCTTCTCTTTTCTCCTTCCTTGGGAAGGTCTTGAAAGACCTTCCCAAAGTCATGAGAAATGGCTGCTACTGCGATAACCAGGTAAATGGTTTAGTGAAAACTGTATACTCCTAGAAATTAAATTCTCACCAGCAAGTGGCTGGTCAAGGTGTGATCTTGCTCTGCTGCCAGAAATGACTCTCACTTACAAACTTGGGGAGGGTCTGTAAGGAGCTGTACAGGCAGAGGATGGTTCACATGAGGTGATCAGATGCAAATGCCTGGGAAAAGCACAGTATAATACTGAAATGTATCATCACAAAGGTATTTTGACAACTGAGTGCCATGAGTAGAGAACCTGTAGGATGACTCACTGTGTGTTTCAGGTGGGTTATGAAAGCCTTACTCAGCACTGGTGAGGCAGCACCTCCAATCCTGTGCTCAGTTCTGGGCCCCTCACTGCAAGAAGGGCACTGAGGTGCTGGAACATGTCCAGAGAAGGGAAGTGGAGCTGGGGAAGGCTCTGGAGCACAAGTCCCATGAGGAGCAGCTAAGAAGTCTGGAGTTTCTTAGCCTGGAGAAAAGGAGGCTCAAAAGGGGAAACCTTGTTGTTCCCTACAACTGCCCAAAAGGAGGGTGTAGCCAGGTGCAAGTTCTCCAAGGAAACAAGCAGTAGGACAAGAGAAAGGCCCTCAAGTCGCACGGAGGGAGGTTTAGATTGGGTATAGGACAAGTTGCTTCCCAGAAAGAGTTGTCAGGCACTGGAACAGACTGCCCAGGGAAGTGGTTGAGTCACCATCTCTGGAGGTGTTTAAAAGATGTGCAGGTGTGGCACTTGGGGACGTGGTTTGATGGTGGACTTGGGAGTGCTGGGTTAATGTTTGGACTTGATGATATTAAGGGTGTTTTCCAACCTAAACAAATCTATGATTCTACATCTCAAGTTTCTGGTTTCCCAACTCTAACCACACTGTTACTGACTTGTTTCTAAGGGGAAGCATCCCAGTGGGAAGGAAGTCCACAGAGCAGGAATTAGCTTGTAGATGTTTTGGGACAAGAACACTGTTTTCATTCAGCATTGTGTGACTTAGTAGGAGGATGCCTACTCCAAAAACCCTTCAGTGTGAAGAATTAGTCAAATAAAGTATATAAACAAAGGTTAAGAAATTATTTGTCTGCAATGACAGAATAGCAAAAACTTCATAAGCTCCTCGTTTAGCTTGCTTAAAGTTACTTGCAAAGAATATTCTGATATGTTAATTATATTATTCATATTGTTTTTCTGAATTTCAAAACAAAGTGTGACCTGGATTTCAAAGTAAAAGTGCATCAAAGCACGCTGTGCTTATTTTTCATAATTAATCATGTATAAGCCAATTTTATGGCAAAACAGATAAATGAGGTGTCAGAATATTTGTTTGTAAATACTTTGCTTCAAGATGTTAGTGCAATTTGGTTGTTAGTTTCAACAAAATCCAGTCTATCAGTGTAGGATGAAAGCACAACATGTTAACACATACTGCAGTTAAACTCTAAATGGATATACCATAACTGGAACATACATGTGCTTTAGTTATTGTAGTGTGTGTGCTAAAACAGACAAAAAAGGCACAGTGAAGCATCTGATTAATAACAAATGCCCTTGAACATAATATATGGGTAATTTTGCATAGTGAAGTTTAACAGCTGATGAAACATGCTTTGATTTTAATAGGATTTACTGAATTCTACTGAGAAGTGTCATGGAAGGGTGTTATTTTATAGCTCACTACAGTTGTCTCTCTACCCCTGTCTAACAAGTCCTGGCATTTAGCATGTTACATACACAGTATGTTAAGTGTCACCATTACTCTTCATTTGAGCTAGTGCTAGTTTGGATCTTATGGCTTTCCCTCCTAAAGCTGCCAAGTGGTAGAGGACACAGCTCCAATGAGAGAACAATTTAAACTTTCTCAGTGAACCAGTTTTGAGAAGAGTTTTGCTCAAATGCAGAGTTTCACACTGAGGCAGCGTGATTAAAAGCCTATGGGGGAATCAAGCATGGGAATGGTTTTAAAGAAGATCAAGGGACTGAATGCAATTTTTTCTTCAAATGATATAATTAAAGAAATAGCATCCTCATTAGCATAACACACTAAATGATAAAAAGAATTGGACAGATGCCTAATTTTGAAATGCTTCTTAATTTACAAGTATACATTTTAAAAAGAAAGCAATTGAGGTCTGTTCTTTCTAGCTGCCTGCCTGAATCATTAAAACTGCTGCTTATATAACTTAGTGTCTCAAAGAGGGACAAAATACACAAAAATTAATCATGTATTCCAGGATACCATCCATATAATGTCAGCTGCATAGGTTTATAGATGCTAGAACATCCACAATGCTTGAGGTCATCTGAAATTGGATGCCTGCCAGACAAAAGTACCCATTTGAGAAGATGATCTCCACTGGGCCTGTATGTAGCCCCAAATCAGTGCAAAGGCAGCGAGAATAAAAATGAAACACTTTTTTTATTGTTGATTTTGACATTATCTCAAAGGTGATTGATCTGAGTTCATGTTGAGTCACATGTTGAGTCACAGAGAAATGTATTTGAGATGCCCATCAGGTTTAATTTTTAAGGAGAATTTTTCTGAATTCTTGCAAAAATGACTTTGTGGTTTTAATGAAGTTGTGAATTGAAGGTGGCATTTATGTTGATGCCTCCATGACTTGCCTATATTCTGTTCTTGTCCTATATAACCTGCAATGCTGCAGTTTCCTTTTCTCTTCAAGTTTCATCCTACTTCTGTTCCTTCACCATCACATCTATAGGCTCCCAAAGGCTTTTGAGATGAAACAAAAATCTTGTGAAGCTCAGCATTATGTTGCCACCTGTGAATGAGGGGAGGTTCCTTAGGCTGTGTCCAGAGTGCTGAACAAGAGGCAGGTATGTGGCAGGGAGGGATTTACTTGCCCTACTCTCTGTGGGGAGTTGTTCTGCACCACCCAGCACTCAGCTCAGGGTCTCCTCAGGGACCCACAGTGCCCTGTCCAACAGCTATTTCTCCATATGTGGTTTTTTCCCAGTAAAAATTTGTGAAATACAGTGCTCACCAGAGTATTTGGGCACACAGGGTCAGTGGTACTGACTTTTGAATTATTCCACTCACAGCCTCAGTGAAGCTGGCTGCAAATGAATGTTAGTTTTTCTAGCTGGAAGCCAACCTCCTTTTCTCCAGTCCTAAAGCTTCTCAGATGGAGAGACAGGAGCCACCACTGTGAAGCTGCTCTGGCAGCCAGAGAGCAGAGAGGCAAGCTGCAGTAGGAAGTCTCTACCATAACACAATATTCTGCTCCTTGGAAGCTTATTTGCATTTAGGTAAGTACAAATCCCAGTTTAATGTTAGATAAGGAAGAGTCAGCTGCAGATGAGCAAATTGACAGGTCACTCTAGAAAGTCAGAAGATCTACTGGCAATAGTGTAAATGTTGTTGCAGGCTGGGTTTGTGTTTGGCATCAGGACTGCTAAGAAAATATTAATAATGCTCAGAAGATGGTATGGCAGGTAACGTGCTTGTTTTCATCTTGACCTTTGGAGTAATTTGGAGCCAAAGACCTGCCTGTTTGATTTTTCTTGTGTCTTAACACATTGAGCTGAATGTGATCCCTTTATATCCTGCTAGTCTTTCATATATGCTGAAGTAGTAACTGTGAGGCCTCAGAGCTCTGATCTATAAAAGGCAGCACTATTGATCTTCCTGATACAAGTTCAAAGCACTGTCTGGAGATACATGACAGTTGTAGAGAGTGAATCAATGGTGTGCTAGGGTGTGCATTTTTGAGGCAGGGCTGTATCTCATTCAGAGCTGTGGCTGACACTAAGACGTGAGCATCCCTGCATTTAGCCCATCTGATCACTGGTAGCACTTCAGCCATTCAAAATTCAGGATTGCAGCCTGTAGGACTCTGCAGACTTTCTCAGGGTTTTCTGTCCATGCATCCCTGTTCCTGCATACTGTGCCTGGGGTTGCTTCATTGGGCATGAGGTATAGGATAGAGGGTGACCCTTCTTCATCCACTTCAAAGATTTTGGGATCTAAAGGTGGCCTTTGCTGGCACAGCATCTGGGTTTCTTTATCAATGAGAAAGATGGAGACAGGGTGACATGGAGGTGTGTTGCTCTGTGGGCTTGGGATCTACTTAGAGTAGTGTACTTTTTGGGCCTGAGGATTCAATTCCTCCCCAAACAAGATATTATTATCTAGTCTGTGCTCCTGGAGAGCTTGGTATAAGTTGTGTGAGTAGTAAGGACCAAGACTAAAACAGTCTTCCTTGCCTTGTTTATTTGGGGTTTTTGTTTTTTTCTAGTATATTATAATGATATTCATTACAGTCCTACTAATTTTTCTTCTGGATCTCCTGATATTTCATGATTTTTTTTTAATGCCTGATTTGCATGCATGTTATTTACACATATGTGCATAAGCTTTTTCTAATACCTACAGTTTGAGGAGAAAAAGCAATGCAACTGTTCTTGAAGTCTAAATTACCAATTGACAAATGTGTTATAATTTATTTCTAATGGTGAAGGTTTGGAGGAGTGACTCATAATTTTTTTAATTGCAGGATTTTTCAATGCAAAATTTGTTCTGCTCTTATTAATTTTACTTACTCTTATAGGTAAATACACGTAGACTGTTATTTTTCCTGCTGGAAGTACATAGGATTGCAGCCTGGCATGTATATTTTTCTAGAATTCCCATAATTCCTGTCAGATGTCATCTGTTTACGTTTGAGCTGCAGTTACAGGTTTGTCTGTGTTCCACTGTTGGGATCCATCACTACAGTAGCTAGGAGGTTTCCCAGAAACATCAGCAGTGATCTTACTTTTCCTCTCATAAGGCAAGGGTTTAATTTTTTTTTTTCCTATAATGCTTTCTTCTTATTATAATAGTTAATACTGAGATAAAATAGTTTAAATTAGTTTTGACTTTTTGAAAAGAAAAACTTGCCAGAAACTTACAGTAAGCCTTTCTTTTTCTGTCCAAATATCATGCAGAGTATGAACAGTTACCACATATAAAGGTGCTGCTAAAGGAGAGACTGAAGCTGCTTCTTGCTCAAGTCAGTTTAACTCTTGAGGAAGAGGAGGTCTTTGCTGACATAATAAACCAGTCAAAAAATAAATGTAGGAAGCTTGGAGCCTGTCTTCCATTTTCTGATTTGCAAGAGCATTCTTCTTCTGTCTGCCCTGATGCTGTTTAAAATTGGTTCCTGTAAATTTTGGGGCTTTATTAATTTGATTGACATTGAAATGCTGTTTCTATGGAGTCAAAAGCATGCTTTGCATGCTGGTTCCATAAAAAAGCAGTGAAAAAAGTAAATAATTGTTCCACTTTTGAATATGAGAAAAGATCAAGAATACACCAAAATCCTTTGTTTAAAAATAAAGGGAAACATGTACAATCTTTCTCCCAAATTCTCCTGAAGAATATATTTGTTAGATATTTGTCTCTTAGGGATTTTCTGAACAGAGGAGGCCTGAATTTAGGCATATAGCTGTATTTAGAATGTGTATTTTTCTCAGTTTTCACTTACAAAAGGCAATATAAATATTTCCTATATTTAGGGGTTTATGTTACTTCTAGCTTAGACTAGAAAATACAAAATTGTGAACCTGCCACAGTTTTTAGAGAGAGCCACATCATTCTATTTTTGCAGCAAATACATGTAAATTAGTAAATTTCTTAGTAAATTTCAAAGACTACATTGCTAAAATTCCCTGGGCAATTGGCTTGGCATCTGCTAATTTAATTCCCATGTAGTACTGTAATAGGATATAAAGTAGAACTCCGGGGACAAGTGATAGCGTTCAGTGAAGATGAAACTCTAAAGGATATGAAAAGGATTGCTTTGCTTATGCTGCAAGTGGTGATAAGAGGTAAAAGAAAATTTAGAGGAGTAGATGAAGGAGATTGAGCTCTTCCAATACCAAACCTTATCCCAAATGGGAAGAAATTATTATTTGCACCCTGTATCATATAAATGCTTGAGATTAAACTTGCTGTAACACTGAGAGAAAATAGGTGTTGACTGTCACCCCCTTCCACACCCTCAGGGTCAGCAAACAGATTTTTCTTTCCCAAGTCTCTCTTCTGGTCTCCCTCAATTAATCCATGCTATAAATGGCTTGACTCCCCTACTCATGTCAGTTACTTTTGCCATCAGTAAAAACCTCCTGGATCTCTTGGTTTTTTGCTTTCCCACCTTCCTTCACCTGGGCAAAAGTCAAGAAGAGTATGCTGAGGGTTAGGAAATGGAGTGTTGCCAAAAGACTCATCTCCTAACTGGAAGAGAACACAGCACAAATTATAATGGACTGTATGTAGATTCATACTGACATGCTTTGAAAATAAGGCTTTGTTAAGTTAGGAGAAAATTTTGCTATTGCTCCACTGAGCTGCAATTATGTGAGGTGGTATCATAGCCATGCAAACCTGGATAGAGGCAAGGGGGAATGCTTATCTATTCATACAAAAATGAAGAAGGAAGCAGCTCTCTGAAAAATTACTCTGCTGCGCTTTTTACCACTGTTGATGGGTCTCTTCAAACTTTGCCTTGCCTCACACATTTTCTTCCTCAACTTTTTCAGCTTTTTTTTCTGGAAAAAAATTAAATGTTCTTGGATTTATGTTCCTGCTGTTGATACTGCACTTCACATGAAAACCATTTTATTTGGAAACATGCTGATGTTTTTCCCAGCCATTACTTAATAGATTCATCCTCTCATCCCCATCCCTGAGTGGGGGATTTTTTTAGCTCCCGGATGGGACTGACCTGGTTTTACCACCTTTCACAGTTGCAGTTACCACTGCTTGGTCAGGTCTTTCCAAGACTATCTGCCTGATGTCCTGCCACGGCATTCTCCACCTCATAGCATCTATAGTTTATCTGTGAATGGCTCATCTGTATTTCAGGCACGTAGCTAAAATAGATATTCTCCCTTTTTTTTTCCCCCTGTACATTTTTCTGTTCAGAGAGCACAGCTGACTACTTCCCACTCTCACAGCAGGGAGTTACCTACACATTTTATTTGAAATCCTGTCACTTTTCCTGTAACACCCCTTAGATTTTCAGTGCCCCACTTCTGATGGAAGTGCTTTTCCCATCACAGCTGTGTACATCAGCCACTCTCCAGGCTGACCTTCCCTGCTGCACCACCTTCTGTGCTGACCCCCTTTGCTGCCTCTCATCTGTGGCCAAGACAGTAGAAAGTTCTTATCCTCAGCCCTGAATGCTCTTCACATCTTTACCTGATCCTTGACCACTTAGACTCCTTACTCATGAGCCACTTGTCAGTGTACTCTAACAGTGGCACTATTATGTTTGTTACATTTAAACTGATTTTATTTCCACACTCTGGGAACTGGTGAAGTTGAACGAGCATGCTGTAAAAATAGTTTTGTAATGTAGTTTGCCATACTGAGTTTGTGCATGGTCAGTAATGGTGGGTCAGTTCTAATCTTGTGGGGGGTTTGGTGGCTTTTTTTCTTCTAATTATGAAGAAAATCACCAGCAAGAATGCTAAAGATTTCAGCTTTCTGCCCTTTGGCACAAGCCCTTCCTGGAAATGAAGAATCTCTTCTCAAAGGTGGACAATTTATAAAGTGAACTCCATGGATTCACTTCAGCATTTTTGACTTTTGTGGTCAAGAATTAGCAAGAAAACTGCTTGGGGCTTGAATGTCTCATCTGGCTTTGCACTGAGTCAGCTCCAGCAGCTCTACCACAGAGTAACACCTGAGTTTTTCAGTGTTCACACCCAGGAAATCTTCTGAATTGGAAGAAACCCACAGGAACCATCAAGTCCATCTCTTATGTGAATGGCCTTTTGTGGACACCCAGATTACCGGGGTGGTGGCTTTGATTTGACACTCTGAAATTTTCTGTTTTAATGTGGGCTGGCTGAAGAAGGGCTTTCAATCACAAACTAATAATGCAGAATGACACTCATCTGAGAAGTGAGGCTTGTCAAGAGTCTTACTGGCTTCACTAGCTTCATTCATTTGGATGAATTAGACCACAGATCTGGCTCTGCCAGACTCTGATGGCTTTTGTTCAACTTTCATGTTTAGAGTAGGATGGTGGGAATCCAACAACTATTCTTGTTTTTTGAATCCTCTGAAAGGTGTTGTCATGGGTGTCAAGTCTCCATCAGGTCATCCTGTCCTCATCAGTGAGAACAGAAATTCTTCTTGGGTCTTGCAGGCACTGCTTCAGAGGCATTGTGTCCTGCCTGTAGGAGATGTCCCTGCCCATGGTGACAGATGTTTGGCCTAGGTCATCTTTCAGGTCCATTCCAACTCCTTAACATTCTGTTATTTTTCCTTTCTTTTATTTTTTTAATCTGCTTTTTCTTACTGCCTTCAAAAAGCTGTGTGAGTTGACTGGGGAATACAGTTTTCACATGCTTACAAGTTCCACTCAAATTTCAGTGGATTGAGCCCATTAGGTCTTCATTGGTTTATTGTATTATGAACACATTTTGTGTCCTCAAGACATGGATTTTTTTTATAAAAACCTCCAGGCTGTACCTCATAATATACCAAATTTTATCTCACTTTTTAAATATTATTAAAGGAATTTAGATTTTACCTTAAATTTCTAGCTTATAGTACTGCAAGCTGCATTGAAGGAAAGGGTGCTGCCACTGTAAAAATCCAACTGGCTTATGCTGTGTTCTTGGAATAGAGATTTTTCACCAGCTGGAATTGCAAAACCTGTCCTTGCCACTTCATCCAAGGGAAGAATCAATGGCACGAATTCTGAAAAAATGCAGCTGCAAACCATTGGTAGGACAATATCCTGAGGAAAGCTCCACAGCACAGAGTGGAAATTGGTAGTCCTAGAGTCTCATTTATTAAGTGTGGCGATCTGTCAGAGCTGGAGCTCCCCTTTGCAGGATGTCTGGTTGTTTACACATGGCTTGAGGGCTTTACTGGGAGGAGCTGTCACTGAGCACCTCCTCAGGTGCACTGGCCACCCTCCTGAGCTGACACATCACTCTTATTCCAGGAGAGTGGCTAACATGGAGCATTGCAGAGGTTCCTCTTTGCCTTGAATTGCCCAAAGCTGTAACCAGGCACTCTTCACTAGAGAACACAGTTGGTCTCCATTTGTAATAGAGCTGGGTCTTGCTGATTAGTCTGCAAGCCCTCTTGCAGGCACCACTTCCTATATCCAGCCCCACACTCCATAAGGGAACAGCCTCCCTTTCTTGTGAGAGCAAATAAGTGTAGGCAGTTTTTCAAAGTAAGGTGGAAGAGTCTATGCCACCTCATGTTCTTGGTGGAATAAAAGAATTTGTGTTCAATGAAATATCTTTAGAGAACAGAAGAAATCTTTATTTTGCTGCTGAGAAGTTGGCTTCCTGCTGATCTAGTGAGTCTCAGCTGTCCCTGCTGCTTATTAACTTTTATACTCCAAGAGTTCATTTTGAGTGTTCTCTTCTGAGAGGCCAGAGAAAATTGCCTGGGATATGGAGAGCAGGGAATATGAAAACATCTCTGGTGAATGCAATATGTAATCCTCTTATTTGATATCAGTGATAAGCGGATCCTTGATCTGTGTGTACCATGGTCCTTTTTGTAGTCAGGATATTCTGTTAGCACAATGACTAATGCCTCCCTTTCCAACTACATGAATGCTTCTTATTTACACAGCTTAAACTCTTTATTCTTGATGCTAACTGATCATTTAGCAGACTGGCTGGGCACTGCAGATTGAAGGAGAGTGCTCTCAGTGACACACATCATTACACAAGCTCTGGCCCTGCCTGCTGGGGATTGTGTAGGAATAACAAAAACTGTAAAAATATCTGGTGCACTAAGGCTGAAAGGCACAGAACTGAGCCACTTGCACTGCTTAACTGTTAGCGTGCAGAGTGTCTTGCAGCATGATCTTAAGCCACGGTAGATGTAGTGAGTAAAACAAAATCTCTCAGCAAAGCTGAAGGTCTTTCATAGCTAAATGTTCAAGAGAATTCTTGACAGCTTCAGCTGTGTCTTAGAATGGTACTTATTACTTGTTTTCATACCTGATTTAGGGAAACAACCTGTACAGTATGACTGCAGGTGTGGTTTAAGTGGAAATACAGAAGAGAAGGCAGGAAGCTGAGGTTAGAGAAAACAGATGGGGGGAGGATAATTAGGTACAAAAATTGAAAGAAGTCTAAGGGGTGGCAGATAGAAAACTTGGAGGGATGATGAGGAAGTAAACTTCAGGGACCCAGCAAAAGCTTTCAAAGAAGGTGGTGAAATGGTCTGCACTCTGTTAGAAAGAGATACTGTGCAATCCAGGCTTTATCTCAATGGTGCATGTTGTAGACTTAGAAGAGGAGAGCTGGAAGGCACCCTGAGATGTCATCTTTTACATGTGCACCCTCTAAATGTTGCTGACCCATTTTCACATGCACTGATGAGAATCCATGGCGCTCACTAATTGCACGGGTACTCTTTTAGACTCTGCTCAGGCATCTGGAAATATTTAATTGATATCAAGCATGACTGGAGGTTGAATCCAGGTACTAGGATAGTCCCCTCAGTAAAAGTAACTTGAAAAGTAACCATGTGTGTACATCAGACACCAGTGTTGCAGTGGTAACGCCAGTCCTTTGGGAGGAAGTCTAACAGTGGCACTGGGAATAATCTAAACTTCAAGAGAAGTAGAATTGAAGTGTGTTTTTGTTGAAGGACACTTTGGTTTTTAGCATCCACAGAATTGCCAGAGGAAGGTGGCTAGAGAAAAGGACATTAGTAATCAGAACCTCTTACTCAGTGTTTTGTAGTTGTGGCTCTTACCAGAGATCTGTGACTGCTGTGATTTATCATCTTTTGCCAGGTCGACAGATATCCCCATGCTTCTGTTTCCCTACTTGCCCCAGGTTTGAATTATTGGTCCTTAAAACTGCAGCTACAACAGACAAGTCTCATGCATGTAAATATGAGTTCTTTTGCAGTGTTATGAGTACTTAGAAAGTTTTTCTTGTATGCAGAACATGTTATCATATCCAAATAGGAGTATCAGCAAAAACAAGGGTTAGGAGGAAGCTGTTCCCCAGCTATCTGGTACACTTCCACTGTGTTCAAATAATTTTAGAGAATTTTCTTATGAGTGCTGGGAGCTCCAATAACTCTGCATTCTACCATGAAAGCAATGGACCTGTCTTTAAAATCAAATATTGATTCAGGAGAAAAGGAGCAAATCCCTTTCACATAAAGAAATGCTGCATTTATCAATTAGCATGTCCATGAAGCACAATTAACGTGTGTATGTGCACCCAAAATTAGTAGAATTTTTAAAACAGGACAATTTTATGGGTTTCAAGACTACAGAACTATACAAATGGTCACAAAAGTAGAACTACTGAAGCTTGCTTTCTATTGAATTTTTCTCTCATGATTAGTTCACTTTTTACGGAGTCGTACCAAGCCCTTTTGTAGAAAGCCAAAGAAGCCACACAGGGGAGAGTCCTTAGTGATGCTGTGGAAACATCAGTCACAGTAGCACCTCATTAGGCAATAGACAGTCACCATGGGAGAGACACTGTGATGAAGAGATTTAATTCCTAGGTGTATCATAAAATACTTATTCCAGTTGCTGCTTTCTCATCATTAAGGAAAAATTTTCCCGTGAGGACTTTCTGTTGTCACATGAAGTGAGAGCTACTTTCTGTGCTTTCCTCAGCTCTACTCCCGATCACCAACTTTCACAAAACTGGTGGGAATGCAGCACTTCCACCACAGTTACTTGAAACTGGCCAGGAAGTCAAAAAGAAGACAGGTCATGCATATAAACTACTAGTAGTAATTTGGGATGTACTTGGACATACAGGAAACCCTCACGTGTAAGAGCTCATTTGGTCTGTATTGGCTGGATCTGAGGCTGTGGGTCACAGATGAGGGGAATGTTCCCTCTATGCTCTCTGCAATACTCCTATGTCATCCTATGAAGTGTGGTTCATATGGGTATTGAGCATAGGATGAGAAGCCGTGTGGGCTTCAGGTTTCATCTGAGAGGGCAACTGCTGTAAAACACCTTCAAAGTCCTTTATAGAAAGGAATTACAGCATAGAGCACCCCTGTGATGGGCATTTTAATACAGTAGAAGGCAGACAGTGAGCTAACCTTAGTTAGGAGGTTCCTCAGAAAAGCCAGAGATGAATGTGTGTGGAGCAATCAAGGAGCACTTGTGGACCTCACAATGGCTGAAGGCAGCTTTGACAATTTTGCAGCTCAAGGATTTTCATCTCTATGATTTCAACATGGTAGATCATACAAACACTAAAAGCAAACGAACAAACAAAAAAAAAATCCACCCCTAAAAGCTGTTCTACAATTGCATGCTAAAGTGCAGTGTGGACAATTAGAACTTCTCTCCTTGACAGTTTCTATTCTATAATGGGAATTATGTATTGATGTCAGAGGAAAACTGATTCTGATGGTGATCTTAACTTGCTGCTTGTATGGGCTGTGCTACACAGTAACTGAATGTGAATGTTTCCAGTTTAGACAAAGGATAAATACATAAGTCTATTGAGATAAAATATGCTTATTTCTGAAGCAAATCAGTGATGATGTTTTTTCAGAAGCTATGATTAAAAAAACAAAACAAAAAAAAAAGAAAACCCAAAAACCTCTTTTAAGCTGTGGAATTTTATATTTTTTGTCATGGTTTAGCCCCAAGTCAGCCGCTCATGCATTCCCCACCAGCAGGATTGGGAAGAGAATTTGAAGAGTAAAAATGAGAAAACTTGTGCGTTGAGTTAAAGACAGTTTGATAGGGAAAGCAAGAGCTGTTCATGCAAGCAAAGAAAAACAAATTAAAATCACCATATTCCATTGGCAGGCTGATGTTCAGCCATTTTCAGGAGAGCAGGGGCCCATCACACAGGACTGTGGCTTGGGAAGACAAACCCCATAATGTGTAGGGATAGAATGTAAGAAAACAAAAATAGTGCAGAAGGTAGTCTCACACCTGAGGAGTTGCAGCTGCACTAATCACCAAAGATTAGGAACAGGCCTGCCATTAATGGGCCACAGGTCTGTCCAATAAGAAGACCAGTGCTACAAAAGAGAGGGTTAGCTGGTTGAGGAGAGAGCTGGAGTTTGTTGGTTGTGCTGTGAAGAGAGATGGAGTTGTTGGCTGTGCTGAGAAGGAGTCAGTGCTGCAAGGAGCTGCCTCGGAGAAATCACCAAGTATGTATGGGACTTTTGCAATAAGATGACAACACCATCACTCCAAATATTCCCCCCTGCTTCCTCCTTCTTCCTCCAGCTTTATATGCTGAGCATGACACCATGTGGTCTGGGATATCCCGTTGGTCAGCTGGGATCAGCTGTCCCTGCTGTGTCCCCTCCCAGCTCCATGTGCACCCCCAGCTCACTGGCTGGTGGAGCGGGGTGAGAGGCAGAAAAGCCTTGACCCTGTGTAAGCCCTGCTCAGCAGCAGTAACCAAAACACCCCTGGATTACCAACAGTTTGGTTTGTTTTTCCCAGCAAAATCCAAAACACAGTCCAGTAAGCAGCCACTGCGAAGAGAATTACTCTATACAAGCCACAACCAGCACAACATGCTTGACATGCAAGTTCTTTGTAGCGAAAGAAAACATTTAATTTATTTATTAAATTAATTAATTAATTTAATTAATTATTTCTAGTGCTGTTCCATCTGCTCTTGGGAGCTGCTTGGGTTCATGGTGTTCTTATATCTGATTTTTGGGGATATCCCTTTTTGGTTGCAAAAGGGTTTGTATGTTTTTTTTGGCTGTTGCTGGCTTGACTGACGAGGAGTGCTGGTATTGGTTACTGGTTTATTTCCTAATAGTGATCTTTGTGCAAGACCTTATATAAAGATAATTCAGGTGGAAGAGTGTCCTCCTAAAACTGTACTGGGAAATAAGCTGTATGTGTGTTGTTGCCTATAGGGCGATTCCCAGTTAATTTTCAAAAGTGTTTATTCCTAGTAGAATAAAGACCTTAAGGCATTTTATTCACTTGGGGGGCTGGTGAGGAAGATCAAACATACCAGGCAGCTGTGAAAATAATCAACAACCAAATCCCAGTGAAAATATAAAATAATATTTAGGGACTCTTGGCAAATAAAACAGCTCCTTCCACACCTTTGCAAGTTAAAAATGGGGCACTAAATTGTATCAATTATATACCTTAAAAACTGGATTCCAGTTCGCTTTTATTTCAACAAATGTAGATGTTGAATCTCAGATGAATAATATGCAGCAAGAAGGCATATTGTGTTTGCTTTTTGGTGTGTGTGTTGGTTTAGTTGTTTTTTTTCAACCCAGAAATAGCTCTAAATAACTTAAATTCAGTTGAAAGAAGCCCATCTGCTACTGTTCTTGTTTTCCTACCCATCATTTAAATGGTAAATATCAAACTGTAAATACTTCTACTGTGTTCTCCTCTTTGACAAAGAACATGTGGTCACAGTTGTGAAAGTAGTGCAAAAAACACAGGGCAGGTCTGAAATCATCAGCTGCTTGGTACAAAGTACTTATTCCAATCAAATGCCAAAACATTTTCTGCTTAGGTTCTTTAGGTCACAGTTACCTGCTTTTCAGGCTCTCTTCTCCATTGGTCTGAAAGGGGGTAACCCTAGCTGATAGGAATGTTTTAAAAAGAACAGTTTACACCCTGTGAATTTTTGAAATGCCCTTTTTTATTTTAATTGTCCACATATACTTTGTTTAATGAGTTTGAAAAGCTTTAATTTAAACTACAGTGGGTGCTCTAGTGCTCTCGTACTACAGCTGAAGCATTGTCAGGCAACATTGGTTCTTGTCCAAGAAAACAACACAATCAAAAATATGTGCAGTGATTTTTATAACAATAATGGTTTCCTTCATGGAAAACAGCAAATAAATGGGCCTGAGGACTCTGCCTGGGCACAAATCATTTAAAGCTGGCTGTTGTTTTTTTTATTACGTCAAATTTAAGCTTCTGTTTGTATCTCTGCTGTCACTTGTAGGTTTTATCTTTCTGAACCTAAGGTTTTTCTTTATCAGCCCTATCTCAAAAGCCATTTATTTAAGGTTCTTGAGTCTTCCTACCATGACAAACATACTATTTTTTTCTGATTTTCCAGGGTAGTCAAGACAAATGAAGTGGGATGAAAAAAATAATAGGTTTTATCTGACCAGCTGCAGTATTTTGTTAAACTACAGGTTTGTCTCTATTAGAAAAGGGCACTGCCAGGCTCCAAGGAGAGCCTGTCTGCTGACACTGGGAAGCTGCTGGAGCAGTTCCTGGCCTGAATTAGACCCCTGCCTGGCAGTTTTCTCCCAGTGGGTTCCCAGGCCTATTTTCAGGAGTTGTAGGATCAGGGCATGTCCCCATCCGGCAGCTGCATGCAGTCGCCCATTTCAGTCATATCTTGGAAGGTGACCTTATTCCCAGGAAGCTGCTTGGGAATGACTGATTGAATGGGATAGCAGTAGCCTGCAAGGTTTCCTCAAGCAGCCTGAGCTGGCAGTGCTGCAGCTGGTGGGTGAGGCAGCAGCTGTCCCATTCTAGCAGCGCTTGATCCCACATCTGCACTGCCCCTCCTCTAGGCTGATGGAGTGGTGGCATGGGAGGTGAAGAGCTCTGTGGTGGCATGGCTCCTGTCTGCCCTGCCACCAACACTGGGCTAGAAATCCTCTGTCCTCTTGCTCTGAAGGAGGTGAGGAAGTCCCTCAGGACATTCCCTCCTGGACACAGGAGCATGGTTCAGTGGTTAAAGTAATGTAACCCCCAGTGGTAACAAGGGAATCAGAACATGTGTCAGAATGTGATGTTTTCAGGCTCACCAGATTAACAAAATTATTTTAAATGAGGTTGGTGTTAGTTTTGATTTATTTTTCCTCATTTTCTTTTTAAGCACTGAGTTTTTCATTTGTTGCTCAGATCAGTCTTCTCCTTCCATTTCTCATGACATTGCTTTCTTTCCCATGCCTGTTGCCTCCTTCTGTTGTGTTCTCACATTTCTGGCTGCTTGCCCCACTCTTGAATTCTGCTGTATTGCATAGTTTCACTTGTCTGTGAGCCAGTCCTAGTCTTTCTGTAGTCTCTTCTCTGTTGCACACCTTGTCATGACCTCAACCACCCTTGCTCCCCACCAGTGAAACCACACTGGTAATGCCCGTGACTCTCACCTTTCTTTACTTCCCTCTTCTCAGTTTTCTCCGATTGAGGAGGACTGTCTCCCTTCCCAGACTGCCACCTCTAGCTAAGCTCAGTGTCCTTGCCCATCTCAACCCTTTCTAAGCTGTGTAGTTTCTCTGGTGTCCATCACACTGACAGACAAGGATCTGGGTTCCTGGATATTGATACTGCACTGGGTAAAGTAAGCACTGACTAATCTTTTCCTGCTCAAGCAACTTTAAAAAGAAGGATTTTTAATCCTTCTTCTTCCCCAGTGCAGGCACATTCAGGTGAGACTGTTTTCCAATTTTAGAAGAAAATTAGAATTTGTTGCCATACAGAAAAGGAGCGGGGAAGAAACGGTGATTAAATGGTGGCAGCTGGGTAAAACCCTCGCATTTAACTGTTTTGTCTTTTTGCAGCAGAATTGCATAAGTGCCAGGTGACATCTCTGTCTCCTTGTGGGCTGGTACGAGCAGTAAGGAGAGCTGTATGAGGCTGCCCATGGAGGAGACAGGAGGTGGCTGCCCAGATACTTCTGTTTGGTGCTTTGGCAGTATTTTCTGAGCTACAGTGACTGGATTTTCCTGCTGGCGCAGGGGGATCTGTGAGCTGCAGCTTCCTGGCAGGATTCTGGGAACAGCACCAAAACCCCCGACAGGCAGCGAGCAGGTTTTGTGTTCTGAGTCAGAAGCAGGCTGAGAAGATGCAGCCTCCAAAGCAAGTATCCAAGATGGGGAAGGGGATCTGTGTGAGGAGGATATTTCCAGTGTGAGGCTCATAGCCTGGAGGGACCCTCTCCTGCCAACACTCTCGGTGAGTCTGTGGGTCAGCTGCTAGTTTTTGTACAACCATAGGAGAAGGGAGATTGCTGCCTTTCATCACTGCTACCCCTGAGCCAGCTCTTCCTTCTGGCTATTTCTGTCTATGCTTATCTATAGCATCATCCCCCTTGTGCTTGTGTACCTGCCAAGCATTCAAAACAGGCACTGCTGTGGCAGCCTCTTTCCTTCTCTCCAGCCTGGAGCATAAACGACTGGATTGGTGGTTTTTTTTTTTTTTAATTTTTTATTTTTAATTCTTTCTCTGCATCAAGAATTTACAGTGGGAAAGCAAAGCTGGAGAAATGCTTTCTGGAGTGGGTGGCTAGATTGGCAGCTCTCTGCTTGTTCTTAGCCCCTAGAGAAGTCCTGCAGCCTGACCCTTGCTGGGCTCACTCTGCTCTTTTTGAAAGCGATGGTTTCTCGGAGTGAGATGTGGTCTCGGGTAAAAACAAACAAAGTTTGGATGCGAGAGAGAAGATCTGGATCTGACTTGCCCATAAGGGGACCCAGAACAGAAAGCTGAATGCTTGGGTGAGTTCACAGTAGCTGGCTTGTTTGGTGCAGGACATTGTATTCTTCTTTATTAGAGACTGAGTTATCCAAGGTAACAATAGAAGTATCAGAAATCCTAATATCTCCACACTATCTATATACTCACTGCAGCTTTATGTGTTGTTTTGTTTGGTTTGGGCTGTGAAGCAGACTGCTCTCTGTGTTTAGTCCGACTTACTGTGGCTTGTGACTTTACTTCCCACTGGGAATTTCAGTGCTTGCATCTGGAGTTGTGCAAATACATGCAGGTGTGCAAAATTTACATTCTCCTTCGGCATCTTTGTTACAGCACTGGTTTAAGTAATTAAATTTCACTCAGATTTGAAAATTGACATTAAAGCATGTCTTCTGCTACCTCAGTGTATGACTTCACAGGCAAAAAAGCATAAATATCTATATTTGTAACATACTGCTTTGTATCTTTAAAATAAAAGGTGCAGACATAGTGAAAGTTTCAATGCACCTTCCCAAAGTTGCTTTGTTGGATAGGTGTGAAAAGATTGAATACTCAGAATTTTCTTCTTTTAAGTAATCAGATTTTAAACACAGAATTTCAATGTGAGGCTGTCAGGGCTTCCCAGATACGTCTATCCTTATACTGACTGAAACTGTCATCATAATATTTGAAATAAGACCTGGGTTCAGGCATTCTGCGTCTATATTTCTTTGTTAAATCTGTAATTAAATATGAATTCCCATGGCAATATGTACAGTGGAAGTTGTTTTGATGAGAAAGAAACGTTGCAGTATGTAGAGTATCTAAATATCTAAATTTCTATGTTTTTGTAATAGTGTTTATAAAATACCTCTGTGATGTAGGCAACCACTGAATTAATTTACAAAATGCAGCTTTAAAAATAGTTTTTGCACTTCCACAACAGCATAAGTATATTTGTAGGTGGTTACCAGTGATGGAGCATTTGGGCTGAGATGTCCTGTGAAGGGCTAAGAGTTGGACTCGATGATCCTTGTAGGTCCCTTCCAACTTCTGTGGTTCTGCTGGAAATGGTTTGGTTGATACTTCTGGACAGAGGCATTTGGCAGCATTTGCTTACTGGCCTGTGATGTTAAACCTGGCAAGTCCAAGGAAGAATGTGTTTTACTCTGATTGTTAAAAATTATCCACCTTTAGTTGTATGAGTCTGGCAGGTCTCAATATATATTAATATTAGGAGGTTTTCAAATCCATAAGTAACAAAGTTCTACTTTTCTCTCAATCCATAAGTACAAGTAACCAGTGCTTGCACAGCCCTTGTCACAAGATGGTGAGAAAATCCTTTACAAATGGGATTGCTGCCACTGAACTGTTGTGTGCATTGAGGAATGACAGCAGAGGAGGTGGGAGGCATTTTGTCTCATTTTCACCATCTGAAGTTAACTGGTCATTTAGACTCACCACCACAAGGTGTGGTGCACAGTTCATCACAGTCTGGAGCATCTTTGTTTTCTTTGAGAAATGCACTTAAATAGCTTCATTCTCCTGCTCAGTCCCAGGTTCTTGTTGCCTGGATTTTATCTCGTTGCCTGGGTTTCTTTGCTTCTAATGCTACTTTTTGGAGACTACTAATTACTTTCCTCTGAGAAAGAACCTGTTTTAATTTAGAGGAGGACAATTTATGGAGGGGGCTGACACAGGAGGAGTTAAGAGTGATGCTACATCAGGTCTGGCTCCCCACATCCTAAATATCCTCCAGTGCTGTCTCACCAGCAAGGTTTCCAAAAGCACCCCTGTGCACATGGCTTGCTCCAAGACATGCAACAGCCACTTCATGCAGTTGAATGCTGCTCTGGTGAGCTGCAACACAGACCTCACCTTGTAGTGGGCAGTTCTGAATGTAATCAATTGCCATGTGCACACTGACATGTGGGCACAGGGCTTAGTGTTTGGATGTGACAAGAGACCTGTCCATGGTGTGAGTGTCTCAGGCAGGATAGAAGCTGTCCAGTTGGCCAGAGAAGGGCTCACCTGCAGAGCTGGGTGAGATGCATTTCAGGCAGCCGGCAAATGGAGCAGATCTGACCTGAGGTGACTTGCACAAGGTCACTCAGCAGGTGGGTACTAAAGCTGGATACAAAAACCAGACCCACCTGCCACTCCTTAGGGCACACCACCTCCGCAGGAACCAGACAGCCTGGGTTAAACACTGCTGTCTTCATGCCCCACATGAGGTGGATCTGGGTGGGGAGTGCCCAGGAGTGAGGCTACACATGGATGTGAAAGCAGCCATGCCTGCAGGATGTCAGGGAAAAAAAAATGGCAACAAAGGTTCTTTTCCTGGATTTTGCAAAGCATCATAGCTAATATCCTGTTGTGCAGCAAAGGCAGCAGGTGCCTGGGACTGTGAGTGGTCATGGTGCCCTTAACCAATCCCTTACAAGCCACCAAACCACACAAAATTTGTGAGCACTGCTGCAGTGTGCTCCTTTGCGTTCCAGTTCCTATGGAAACATGCTGTAAGAATGTCTAAAATAAGTACAGTGCTTTGCAACTATTATTTTGATCTTTCCTTCTCCCCACCCCCTTCCCAAAATCTCCTTTACCACCTTTCTGGCTGAATTGTTAATACATTAAAAAGATTGTTGTCATTATCTGGAAGAATGTGCTACCCTGCTTACCCATGCATCTGCACCCTGGGATCTGATGGATCCCAGGTTCTGATATTGAGATCAGCTCCCTTCCCCCATCCTCCCTGCTCAGTGGGGTGGCAGCTTGTTGGTGCATGTGTTGAACATATATAGATATATAAATCAACAAGCTTATTTCCTGCTCCTTTTAGGATCCAGAATATGGTGTTGGCTGGGAGGGAGTGCAGAAGATCACCCAGTCCAGCTGCCCATCAGTGCAGAGCCCTCTGCACTGTTTGCTGCTTGAGATGGTTGTGAGCCAGATGGGGACATCCTGCAGGTGCCCTCTCTCCTGTGGGAGGGTCAGTGCTGGAGCAGGCTGTGGGCTCTTTGGAGCAGCTCTGGCAAAGGAAGTTACTTGTTCTCCCCAAAAGGGTGCTCGTGCTGGTAACTGAAAACAGGGCTGGGTATTTAAAGCACTTTTTCCCTGCGCTCCTGTGGTTTCCTTCTAAAGCTTTTAGCTTCCTAAGAGCAGAAGTCTCCCTGACCTTAGTAATGTCTAAGATTTTTGAACAGCCACGTCCCATTTTCCAAAACTACTTTTGATGAGTGAGCTTTAGGAAAGCTAGGGCTAAATCCTACAAAGGGCTAAAAAACCTTATTCAAAGCTAGGTGCTAATTTTTTCTTGTTTTCAGGCTTCTGGCATCTTGCAGTACTATGCCTCAGAGCCCAGTGCTAGATACCAGGAGAAGAGCTGGAGGTGCATGTTGAGCATTCAAGTGGGAAGCAGGCACTTAAATTCAGAAAAGTTATTCAGGAGTTTTTGGGCAGTGCCAAAACCCTTTGACACCCTTATATGCTGGACACATATATATCTGAGATGTATCTGCATTCCCAAAGCATCTTCTGGGGATCTACACACCTTTTGTTTCTGATCATAAGTGTGGAGGCAACAACAAAACCAAGTTTGAAATACAAGGGAGTTGACACATGAGTGTTATTTTTTATGACTCTACATCCTAGACAAAATAAATTGTAAAGAGTTACGATGATTTGGATCTAGCTAACATTATGCTTTAACATTAAACTAAGTCTTAGCAATTTGAGAAGTGTAGGCATCTGTTTGAATCCTATTCCAAATCACCAGGCCAAATTTTGCTCACAGGGTTCCTTCCTGCCAGTGAGCAGCTGCTGTGTAATTATGCATCCTGATTTATGTTGCTCAGTGCTTAGGCTTTGCATGATTTTTTATGTGTTTGTGGTAACTGTAGTGGCAACACCAGATCTGTTTTATTTTGGTGCAGCACTGAAGGCCAGTAGAAAAATTATGAGTCTAATCTTAATAGACAGAATAAAACTTTATAGGCTGTTTTCAGGGTTGCTATAATTTTGGAGTTTAACCACTCATTAACTGAGCAGTCAAATTAAAAAAGAATATGCTGGTAAAAAAAAAAAATTTGTAAAGCTTGGTATTTGCATTGCATTTCATATCTGCAAAGATCCTTCCTTGCTTGAATGACAAGCACTGGGTCCAGCACTGAAGTGAATACCAAGAGAGATGAGAATCACAAACTATGGAACAGCAAATCATAAAGAATGATTGCTCTATTTTAACCTGAATAGGCAGGGCTGAGATTCTTTTTGTGAGGGCTCTGTTTGAACTGCTTTTGAACTGGAGCTGGGCCATGTAGATGTTACCTTTCTAACCCCTTACATTGATAAGTTCATGTGTATGCACAGTTTGTAGGCCATTCACATTTATTCTGAGTAGCCCAGAAAAGAATGCAGTGAGACTTCAAAATATTTTGCATTTCAACTTTCGTTGTAGCTGATTTCTCTCTCTCACACTTCCTTGTTCATCTGTGCTGGAAAAAGCCCTCAACAAGGTGAATGCAACAATTATCCATGCATGATAAATGTGCATGGATAGGTGATAAATGAAACACTAAATAAACAGCTACACTTGTGAGAGAGCAAGAGGCAGTTAGAGATGCCCTGCAGGTATGAGGGACAGGATCTATGAAATAGGGAATTACCTACACCTTTAGTACATCATTGCAAATATATTTAGCAGTCATGAGAATTTTGGAGTGATCTTCTCTTTGGAAAGGGCAACATTGCAATGATTTAGAAGAATTATTCTGGCATATGCCATTAGATAATATTAAATCCTGACTGTACGAAAGTAATAGATAAACTCTCTTAAGAGAAAAATCATAAGTTATTGTGGAGGTAATGGACTCATTGGGAATGTACATGTGGTTCAATAAAGGAAAATCGCAGAATACAGAAGCGACTTTTAAAGGTGACATTATTAATTTTGACCTTGTATTGATTTATTTTGTAGAAACATAAATTGGTTTGTGTTGGAAGGAACCCTAAAGATCAGATAGTTCCAACCATAGATAGGAGCACCTTCTACCATCTCCTCCTAGTCTTGCCTACCACACCAAAAATTTATTTCTTATTGGGCCCAAGTAATATCAGTCACACCTGAAGTTGCATTAGTGGTAATAATAGATGGTCATACTTTAAATTGAGATGTAATGTCCATTGGGTTCCCACAGGAATTCCCATTGAGTCTGGCTTGTGAATACAAAATTCAATTGAATTTGCAGGTAGTACTAGACTGGGAGGCATTGCAAGCTCTGCTGAGAACAAATAGAAGTTTTTAGTTGGGGAAATACTTTGTTTTCTATGTGTAAGGCTCAAATATGACATAAACATGCAGATCTGTGGAAATGATCTGAAAATACATAAACAGTAGTGCTAGGAAGGAGAGGTTCAACTTGTCATCCTGTAATGTGGTGTCTCTGGATACTGGATAAGGATTTAGTAAGGACTGTTCCAGACTGAGCATGGCACTAGCTTATGGCAGTGTTATTCAAGGCCCTTGGGAAGAGATCAGCCAAAAACCTTGTTTCTCTTCTGGAACAAGTGCCCCTGAAACTCTGCTGGCACTGAAGGCTCAGTGAAGGGCAGCTGCTGGTCTGTCACCACAGTGAGCTGCCACATGTACTGCAGAGGCTCTCCCTGTTCTACATCCCACTCCCCTCCCAGTGTTCAGTTTTCGCTCCTGATGGTGGAAAATGGAGATAGAAATGGAATTAAGCATAAGCAAAATGGGTGGGGAGCCACAGTATGTGGGGATAGAAGGGCACCACCATGGAATCTTGTTAAATGGGGGGAAAGAGCAGAAAAGGAAAAGGGAACTGCCCCTTCTCCGAGCCACCCTCACTAAACACGTGTCTCTTAGGCCACGTTGGTTAAACTGGGTAAGCAGAGGGACAGCAATCAATGCAGGTTTTGATCTTGGAATAAATTTTTGCCAATCAATACTCTTTGCCTAATCAAACATCTATATGCCTTCAAGGATTAAGGCAAATACTTCTGTATTTGTCTGCCACAGGACAGATTAAAATAATTTCCTCTTTAACTTTGATTCTCTGTTTTCTCAGTTAAAACACAAGATACACATTTTCTGAGACAAAACACATTTTCTGAGACAACAAGATTTCTTGTTGTCTCAGAAAATGCTTTTGCACATCCTAATGTATGTCTTTCTGTGAACCCTTTCCCAGCCACAGAGAGCACAGGTTTTCATGGATGCCCTGAGGAATTACATTGTAGAGCATCATTATGTCTGAAATTTTCAGATTTCTTAAAGTGAACTCACACTCTCCTCAACCACATAAGGTGCTTGTTTTTAATAGTAGAAGGCTGGAGTGCTTAAAGAATTTCTAAGAACAGAGCACTAAACTGAGTATCAGGAGGTCATCAGTGCTTCTCTCTTTTACCTATCCACTGACCTGGGACAAAGCTTTTTTCTGGGGTGTTTCTTCCACATGACTTTTGGAAGATGGATTTTCCCCACCCTTTTTTTTCAACTCATCCTACTTTAACTTTTTGAGGTGTTGTCCATTTCTTACTTTGTGTTTGTATAAAGCCTACAGCACTTGACTGCCTGACTACTGAAAACGAGGCCTGGAGAGGATTACAGTCATTAAGAAATACCTATTTTGCTGAACTCTGGTTCTTCATGTTAATATAATACATAATTTGCCATTGATCCCTCAGAAAAAGTGGTTTTCTAACATGCAGAGTTAGTGTGTGTTGCTTCAGATGTCCCTGGGAAGAAAATGTAGTTTTGGACACACACTGTCTGGGCTTTGCCTCCCTGCAGCAGGTCCATGTCCCCAGGCTGAGACTGGGACACTTCTTTTGAAAATCTCCCCCAGCCTGTTTCTCTGATGAAAGGCTGAAAGCAGTTGCAGTGAAAAGAGATTTGAGGAGTGCAAGAAGGCAACGGGGACATTGCTGCATCCAGACTGGAGAGGCTGTGAGGAGCCATGGTTGCAATTTTTACCTTCTTTTGCTTCTCTCTGCTTCTACAAGCGTTGTATCAGGGTTTGTTGGATTGCACTAGATGTTTTCAGAGCCCTTCTGTAAGCATAATTATTGCATTCTTCCACGTAGGCAGAAACTATGGCAGAAGCCAGCACATAAGCATATCTTTAATCAGTCAGATCTCAGCTATTTCCTCAAATCCAGCTGATAAAGCTAAACCCAAATTATCCTTCAATCTCCAAAGCACCTATCAACCTCCCTGCTTATGCCCAGACCAAGAACTTCAAAGAATTTAAAAAACCCTAAAAGTTATATCCTATGGCCTGTTTCCTTCCCCAAGGTATTTCATTATAGGACAAGTTGAGTGAAGGGGAGAGGTTGGCAAGTTTTTGTAGTTTTGATTGCACACATTTGGATCAAACTGTTATACCATTTTTCATGAGATCTGCAAATTGCTATTTTAAAGTAAATTTAATCCCTTTGAGCATATTGTGCACTTTATAGCTCTTAAATGATGCTTAGACTACAAGTTCTGTCACTGTTCGTGAAAAGTAGGTTGTCTTAATTTGTAAGATCATGAGAATCTTTTAAGCCCACTGGCTCTCACTGCAGTCAATGGGATATTTTTGCTTTGTATTCCAGCTGGAAAAAGATCAGGTCTATTGCCACTGGGGAATGTACCTTTAACTGTCCTGCATCCTGCTTTAGTAATTGATGCATTCTGCACTGATCTGTGACATTTTCATTTTCTAAGCTGTTTATTAATTCAGACACTGAATAATTAAATAGGAGAAAGAAGCACAAGGAAAACATCTCATAGAAGGCCATCACAGAAGCTGTGTATATAAAAAAGGATGCAGACCACAGGGTGGACTGCAAACATAAACAAAGGGCTAAATAAAATCCAGGGAAATCCAGAAGCTCTGTTTCCAATTATGCACATACAGTATCTTTAACTGAGTGATGCAATTACCTCATCAAATTCTTGCTTGGTACTTCTAAATACAGAACTCAGAGTTACAGGCTGACATAGTAAAGCAGCATCAGTAACCTTCTTTCCACTGTAAGATGGAATAAATATGGCACAGTTTTCCTAAAATGATTTTTTAAAACAACATCTACGCAGATAACATGCTGTGGTGCCCCACCATATTTCCATGGAGAAATCAAAGAATAACAAAGGAAAAAGAAAAAAAAAAAGGCAGTGCATTTTGAGGGACTGTGAGGAAGCAAACTGAAATTTAAGTGTTAGTTGCCAAAAAACATCGTTTGGTGTCTCTGGGAGAACAACAAGCACTTTACACTTTCTTCTCCCCTGGTGTTTCACTTTTTATACCAATACAAAACTACAGCAATGTGTTTTTAATCTTTCACTTCTGTGTATTGCACCTTATTTCTCCTCATAGATTTCCAGAGAAAATGGGATTCAAAAACTTTGATGGGGAACCAATCAGATAAATCTGTGTGGGTTTTCACCTGATTTGTACTGAGATGACACTATGTGCAGGGCTGTGGCAAAGGCACGAGATCCAATTAAGACTGCACAGCCCTCAGGAAGTATTAAGATTTAATAACAATACTGAAACCTGAAGTGCCATTCCCAGCCCTGTGTACAGCATGGCTTTTGGATGCTGTTGTAAGTGTGCTTCAAAATGAATCTCTGCTTGGTTATGCAAATTGTTCTTGTACCAAGGAACCACTATGTGCTGCAAAATTAAAACTGGGAGGAAAAATAACCGCTGTGGGATAACATGCAATAAATCCGCTAAAGCTGCTGGCTCTGGTGAGGTAACGTCTTGTCCCTCTGTGGGTGGAACATTTCTCTATTGAATCATTACAGTTTTGCTCAGAAACATCCTACTGCTTGAACTGCTGTGGGAAGAATGGTAGTGTCAAGCAGATATCAGGTTTTCCCAATAGGAGCATCCTGCTGGGAAATGGGCTGCACTGGTGTGATGGTGTAAAAAGCTCAGCTGTGGCAGCTCTCTGTAATTGCTATTCCCTTCTGATTCCTTGGCTGAATGTACAAAACTGCTTCTCACAAACAGATCTGAGAACAAAATCCTTGACTTGTCACTGGTGTAATACTCTGCATGCTAAGCTGGGGCTTCTGACTAGTTTGCCTTCATCGTCTCTTGCAATCACTGTTTGAAATTGAGTCTGTCATCTCCTGTTATGGTGCCAAAGCCTGACACTTGAGAACAAATGCTTCTGTTTCAATCAGTGATGTTTAATTTTTCATGATGAGTGCAGTTTATTAGTGCCTCCCCAGGTAGGAGGCTCTGCTGCTAATTACCAAGGAAATGTTTTCTGCCTGCACAGGACACATGTGCACTCTGCATTTTGGTTCTGAGATGCAGCTGAGCTGGGTGGGATCAGTGGTGGTGGCTGCTGGCTGCACCAACTACTACTGCTGCTTGAAGAAAGACCTGCTCACTTTTCTCTTGTAGCCCACCCAGCTGCAAAAGAAAGTCTGTTTGATGAGGACACTGTTGAAGGAGATCTGTAGTCCTGCTTGCACTGGTAAGCATCACTTCCCAGAGAGGAGTGCTGTGTCTGTGTGGTGTGAACAAAGGGCAGACTGGCTTTGGTTCTTCCATGTATCCTTCAGTGATGAGGAGTTTGGTCCTAATACTTTTCAGCAATTGGCTTGTAAGCCTACTGCAGAAAACATCTCCCATCTTCCATAATGGGTTAAAATTTTTGTGGATTTTGGGGGGTTTGTTTGTTTGTTTATTTTTGTTTTCTTTTGGCTCTTTTTGGTATATGGTTTAAAATTATGGCCATTTAAGATTTATTTTCGATGATGGTGTTGGGTTGAAAAGATTTGTAAGGTGTATCTTACTTATTTTGTGAGCTTATATCAAGACAATTGAACAGCAAAGCAGTTCTTATACTCCATTTAAGAGCTGTTGTATGGAGTGTTCTGAGATTTGCTTAGAAGGGGCAGTTTTGAATGTATACTTACTCCTTACATAATTTCCTAAGCTGTTGTTTAGCCCCACCATTCATTTTTTAGTAATAAATCACACAGAATTCTGCTCTTCTCTTTGATCCTGCATTGTTTGCCAGGAGGATTTTCAGTAGCAGTCTAGTGTACTCAGAGTAGAGCATGTAAATGGAGGAATTAGAAATGCCTCATGATGGGTTTTTTTGTGTCTGCTTGTGCTGAAGAGCAGTGGCTTATATAAGAAAGATAAGGCAGTAAAACCTCTCCTATGATAAAGCAAAAGAAAAAGTTGCATGTTATGGGGACTGTACCCTTTACCACCATAGAAAGAAGGGGCTGCTGCAGTGCTCGGACCTGCCCAGGCTGCTCCAGTACTTTCCTCTTAGGGAATTCCTGTTTCAGGGCGAGGGAGTCAGCAAACAGAAGCAGCACTGGCAAAAACTGGCTGAAGAGTTTGCTTTCCAGGGTGTGCAGCTGGCTGTTCCCATGTCCTTATTTCCCCAGCCAGAGCAGGGCTGGGTTTTGGGTTCTGTGCCTGTAGAGACTCCTGAGTTGGCTGTGAGGTATGTGTGGGGTGTAGGTTTGACTTTCTGGGGGCACTCTTGGCAAGTCTCACCCCACAGGGAATCAAGGAGGAGCAGGGAGATCTTTGGCAGTCCCTTGGATGGGATGATGAGCCCCACAATCATGCTTTGAGGAGGGAGGGGCTGCATGCAGGGGCTCTCTTCCTCCATGTGCTTTATGGCATACTGACTGCAGAGCAGATCCCATGAGGAGATCAAGGTACACATGCCTTTCCATAGTGGGCCCAAGGTTTTTAGAAACACAAGTGTTGCAGGATATGCTGTTGCCCACACCTGGGTTTGTCAGGACTTCTTGGATCACAGCCCTCTTGAACACTGGTGTTAATTGCACTTAGCACTTGGATGTCTCTACTTGCTATTCCAGGTCATACATGGGTTTCTAATCCAAGGGAACAACCTCTTTCTCCACAGAATTACAGGGACTTTAACAAAGTCCTGCAATATTTCAGGTTCTTTTGCCAGAGTTGAAAACTTGAAATTTTGTTCCAAGTTAAACCACAAGAATTTTATTAAAGGTAATTGGAGTGCCTCAATATATTTGATTTTCTGAAGAGCTACTGATGAGGTATTTCAGTGTGAAGTTGGGTTTGTGACTGGGTAGTATCAAATCAAGCTGAGGTGTGTATATTTGAAAAGGATAATACAAATTCTGACTAAATGGAAACCTGGTTCTAGGGGTAGTGAGAATTTAACATTTCCTTTCAGGTTTTGGTGTTGGAAGAGCTAAAGAAGCACTCAACAATTTCTTGACCGTCACAAATTTTGACCTAATCTGCTTTCTCAAAATAAATGAACAAAAAGAGCTTACTTGTGGGAGTGAATGGCTATGACACTTTACCTTTTTTCCACCAAGGCAGGGGTAACTTGAGTAGATCTTGCAGTTTTCTGCAAGTCCTGCAGATTTGGTGTGGTCCCTCCTACAGATACAGACACCTATAGCACAACTTTCACTGGAGATGGAAGTCAAGTGCCTAGTGCTCATGGTGAAGAAATCAAAAATATGATTAAGAGACAACCAAAGAGAGATTGAATCCAACCCTGACGCAAAGTGTGCTACTAAAAATTTGCAAAATCTAATTTTTAAGCTAGACTGTGATAATCCCAGTTATTTTTTAGGATGGTGACATGCTGAAGCAGGAGGTCTTCTGAGCTCTTGGGAAGTTTCCTCTGCAGACATGGAGAATAGAAGCTTATGTCATTTAATTGAAAGCTTTCACTCTTATTTAATCTCGTGCCTCCCAGAGCAAAGTTCTTTAAGAAAAACACTAACATAACATTAAGCAATTTATTGTTGCTCTGTGGGGATTTTTCCCCCCTAAAATTGGTTTTGCCCCTCTCCTTCGTGTTCAGGGAAAATTAGTGAGCTACACTTATTGCAGCAAATCAGCTGAGTCCTCACCTCCTACTTCAGGTCAGCAGAGTGCCAAGTCCTTATTTTGGGCTATGCCCACCTTTGCCCCAGGATAAGGACAACAAAAGTAGTTTGAAGTGTGTTAGACCTTTCCTTATTAGTTCAGTGTGTTTTATACACAAGGGTGGAAAGATTGTTTTCAAATCAGCAAGTCTCACTGGTCTGTGTGAGGTGTGTAGTACCAGCTAGAGCCAGGAACTGGAACTCTTTGGTTTTAGGAGTACATTGCATTATTGAGCTGTAAAGTGCACACCACATACTTCAGCAGAGCTGAGCAGCCTGTGTGCTAGGGGAGCACTTCCAGCAATAAACCTGAGCTGAATCAATTCCTGTTTCCTGTAGCTGGGGAATATCCACATGACACTGATGAATTCTGCCGGATCACAGGTCGGAGTTCTATGCTTAATGTTGAAATTTAGTTTTGGAAGGGATTTACTAAATCAGTGCTGTTATGGATGGGGGAACATGTAAGTAAACAGAGATTAATTGATTCAGAAGAACTGAGCTCCTTGCTTGGAAGAAGAGTGTGTGGATGGGATCCTGTAATGGATGTCTGGGTGTCAGGGTAAAATATTGATGATTATTTATGTGGTTCAGGTCACTGAAATGAATGAAATTATATCTTACAGAAGAAAATTGATTTGCATTAATTTCTGTTTGGGATGCACATTTAATAAGAGAGCTATTTATCAGAAGATACAATACTGTGTCTCTTTGTATTTTACTGTAATATTTTGTGTGTTCAATTTCTACACTGTTTTACCTAGGATCATTTAGAAAATTAAAAAATTACTTTCTTAAATACCCAAGAATGAGCAAACAATGAAAAAACCTCACCCCTCATCTGATCTCATCTGGTACATAATTTAAAATGGCAAACCACCAGGAATTCAGAATTAGTAACACTTCACAGCTAATACTAACTTGTTAAAGATTTCTGATTTTAGAGCATCCTACTGTATTGCAGAGCTATGAATTGAAATTTCAGTGTTAACTTATAAGTAAACCCAATTTTTCTATCTATATATCTCTGGTTTTGAAGTAAGAAAGGCAAAAAATTAAGGATCTTTTGATATGAATGCATAGAAAGATAATTAGGTTTATTTTCTTTTAAAAGCATTTACTATTTCATGCCTCCTGCCAGGCCTGCTGGGACTCCTTAAAAGCACATATTTTCAGGAGCTGACCAACATATTTCTGGTGTGGGGTTTTGTTTATTTTTTCCTTCTTTATTCTTTCTTTCTTTTTTTTTTTTCCCTCAGAAAATGCTGATGGGCCTAACTCACAATTCTTAAGTTTGGATGAATTTTCAGTTTTATAGAACATTCAAATATATTTTGAAACTGGACCAGGATACCCCTGGAGGTTCAAAATAAAAGAATATAGTTTTGTTTATGATTTTGGGGAGGTTAAAAAAAGGTAATTATTATACCAAAAATGCAAGTAAAAGGCAAAATTAAGCAATACTTTGATGCTATTAAAAATATTTTACTCTCCCAAATACTACAGTAAAATATTATTTCTTGAACATTTTAATATCAAATTCATTTCCTTCTTGTGTGTCAAAAAAAAGGATTCTGTCCCCAGAACTAGAAATAACAAAGACTCAGTCCATTGGGACTCTGATTTTGACACTGACTTTAATGTGGAAGACAGGCTGGGATCACTGTGAGGGGTGTTCTCATGAAGCTTGTGACAATTATAATAAGTATGAGATAATGATAGATGAATATGGAAACATACAGATGGCAGCTGGTGGCCCATGAAAGATGCAGGAAGCCACATCCAATTTGTTATATTGGTTCAGACAGGTTTATTGTCCATCAGTGTACTGTGTGGAGCGTATTGTGAGTGTCTGGTTGCTCTGTCTTCCTTCCCTGAATTCTGTCTGGATTTGTTCTGCTGGGAATAAAATTTGTTCTGCTACTTTTAAAATATGTATCTTATTGGCTGTGTACTTTTGTTATTCAGTTTTGGGCCATGTCACATTTCCTCCACTGAATAATGAACCTTTCTTCTCAGCCTGTCTTCTCCCCTCCTTGAAATGAAACAGTCAATAGTGTTTTCAGGGGTTCAAGCCCACCCAGGTACCACATGCTCTGTTTTCCATGGGTTTGGAATGAGTTGCCATGGGAGATGCTGCCCTGGGGCCAATGCTGAGGGTCCCAGGAGCACAGGTTGAAGGACTTGACATGGGATCCTGTTTAATGAAAATAATTGTGTGGATGGTATTGGAAATCAAAACCCATTCCCTTTGCCAGCTGGTTCAAGTTCATACCTGCTGTGCCAGAACTCCTCAGTGTCACTCCTGCCAGCCTGCTTTTACATGGGAGGGATATTTCGGGGCCAGTGGTTTTCCCTTTGTACTCTAAGTGTTTGCTGGAGAACCTCAGCTCTGCTGCTGCCATTTTGCTGCCAGCAGCTCATTTCAGACACAGGATCTGGTATTGATTAGAATTGATTAACATTTCTATAGCGCTTCTTGACTGGAGCCCAGTGCCATTGAAGCCACTTGACAGCTGGTAATTTACATCCTGAAGGGTAAAAGGTCTTGTCCTGAGTAATCCAAGGGATGACAGCAACTGTTCTGCTCATGGGCTGTTATGGTACCTAAGGGTCCTGAAGGAGGGGCTCTGTGCAAAGCCCAGAGTCCAGTGTCCCCATGCTGAGGGTCTCGGGAGACCTTGCAAGGCGGAGAGGAGGAATGGAGGCACATCTCTGCCCTTGTAACTCTGGGTCTGTATCTGCTGTGTCAGAGCAGCTTCTGGAAAAAAAGTGTGTGAGGAAAAGAAAACAAAATGTGCTTTGGACATCCATCCTCTTTTAGCAACTTAGAATTTGAATAATGGGAAGGTGTGAGCTCCTGGAATGAAGCATTTGTAATGAAAGCGGTGATCCAGTGATGCAGTTTGTGATCTGGTTTTGAAAAGACTGGTGACAACATTTGTTAGATTTCTTTCTTAATTTGTATTTCTGATCTCCACAAAAAACCCCAAAAAACTCTTTGAGGCAACTCCAGAAGCAAAATAGAAAATGCAAGGTGCATGCACAGAAATCCTCCAGACTTTATTTGTACTTGCTTTTGTTTCATCAGGCATATTCAAAGTCACTTGAAAGATTTTTAGTTTTCTTGTGCTCAATTTCTTCAGCCAAAAAATATTGGAAATGTCCTATCATTTCTTCCCTCTTTGGAATCTTTCAGAGGACATAGATGTGACTAGCTAGCATTTTCTTTCATTCATTAATTGAAAGCCTGGAAAGTTTTGATCATTAATAACTATATCTTTTCTTCTGGCTGTTTATATGGCATCCCTAAAAGACAGAGGTTAACATTGCTGAAAAACAGTTTTAACCCATTTAATCAAAAGGATTTCTTTCCCTCAGGCAGAGGTCACTGTTATGGTTGCCATCATTCTCCTTGTTCCTCACCCATCAAGGGGGTTTTTCAAATAAATACTGCAGACAAGGACTGAATTTAAAGGAAATGCAGCAGCCTGTTCTTTGAGGCACTCTGTGCATTACAAAGAAGGAAAGAGTGCTAGGGCTAGACTTAATCAAGTACTCCAAGTGTCTGGGTTTACCAAGGCATATCCTCTTCTACTTTGTTGTTCAGGGCACCCTGAGAGCTCACAGGTAGTTTTACCTGGCCCCAGTTCCCAAAAGGCTGTTGCCACCATGGGACTCAGGAGTGGCTGCACACGTGCTTTGGGCACAGGTGCCTGTACATCCATCCTGGATTTCTGAGTGGCTGTGGGGAGTCCTCAGTTCAGGTTCTGTATCACCATTAGTCAAAAATCTATCAAGTGCCCGTTCTCCCTGCTCCAGCTCCACTGCCTCCAGGGGCTATGGGCCCAGGCCAGGTAGGACATGCTTCCATCTCCATCTGGGCTCTGTCTCTTATCTTTCCAAGGCAGCTGCTCCACTTTTGAGCAGCAGTGCTCTGTGCTGCTTGTGCAGGCTCCTCAGTCACCTACCAGGGTCTGAGCTCGTAAGTATCCTATTGCTGATTGCTACTTCTGAGCCACTGCACTGTGTGCCTAAATAAGACATTTTTGAAAGTACTTTGCACTTAAATGAGTTGTCAGTTTTGCTAGAGTTAGCTGGTATTATTTATCAGGCTGGGGTGAGTTCTGGCATATTGCATTTGACTCTTCTTCATACAGGGTATTGCAATACCATTACAACATTTGCAAACACTGTCTGCTGTTTGGCTGGGCGGTAATGAAAGTGCTGTGATGAGTCTAAACTGGGTGGCAACCAGGGAATCATGAAATTATGCTCACTTTAAAGGACTTGAAAATTCATCTGGGAAGCATCTTTGCAGGTGAATGGAATAGCAGTCCATTTGGTTAAATTTGCCTTGAGTCTGGGGATATGTAGAGGTCGTGGTAAGATTCAAATGCAATTACATCAGTCATTCAGAATGTAATAGTTTCCAATACCACGTATTCTGCTCAGTACTGCCTATGCAAGTAGATAGAGGGAAAAAAATATAGCCTAAGGGAATGCCCACATCTTCTTAGACAATCAGGCCACTCGTTTTGCATGGTTGTCTGTGTTCTGTGTGCATGTGTAATCCATTACTTGCAGCCAGCTATTATTCTCTGGAACAGGCAGAAGCTAAAATCTGCTGTGGACTTATGCTGTTCTGATCCTTTTTTGACTGACTGACTAGGTGGATATATTTTCCATCCCCCTTGTATAATGAATATGTCAACTAAAAAGTATATGGGAGGCAGCAACCTTAGATAAGATTGTAAAATACTTTTCATTACACAGTTTCCTGGATTTAGGTGGCCGGCATGTAGTGAAACATTTACCTTTCTAGATGAGAAATTCCAAACATGGCCCATGTCCAAAGATGACAACCTGATTTTAGAGGTTTTACAGATTCCCTAAACAATATTTTTGAGAGAAGAAAGTGGAAAAAGAAATGTTAGAATTTAAAGTGATTTTTGGGATGCTTTCCTGGGAAGATGGGAACTATATGAAACTTTGAACCTGATGGCCTGATCATGTTTGCACAACAGGGGGTTCAGCATGCTACAGATTTTGGGGAAATGATATTATGATCATTTGAAAACCAGCTGATGTTTGTATGCATCACAAATCCTATGAGTCCTGCTGGCAGTCTCCATGGGAGTCAGGTATGCTTGCAAAGCCAGTCAAGTTTTATAATTAGCTGCCTGATCCAGTGCACTACTCCAAGCTGTCTCAGAAAGCTTTCCAACAATTTCAGGGGATGCAAGGTCATGGCAAGCAGACCTTTTTCTTGTAGCAGCTCGAGCCCTTGTGCTCCCTGTTTGCCGTAGGGGATGAATGTCCTTAAAGTAAATAAACTCAGCTCCATATAGGGAGTTCTGAAGAGCCTTTGAAGATTGGTGCCCTGTCATCTCAGTGGGGATGTCAGAGCCCTGGAAACTTTTCTATGGAAAAGTCTCCAAGAAGGCATGCTCCATCCTCCTCTCCAAGTCTGCTGACGCTGCAGGTGCTTGCACAGATCCATGTAACCCCACTGCAGGGAATCTCTATTAAAGTTGCATAGTGGAGCACTCAAAGCCAAATAAAAGTCAAGAAAAAGGTTAAAGACACAGTTTTACTCCCCCCATCCCCTTCCCACCCTGTATTCATTCTGTTACTTTTCAGCTGCCTCACTGCAGCATGTTTTTTTTTTTTCCTCTGGGAAAGCACAAATAGGTTGGAGAAGAGTGCCCTGGGAGAGCAGAGATGCCACTCATGTGAGTCCCTGTTCCCAGGGACTGCCCTCGGGATGCACTGGGAGCGGTGCCATCACTCAGCGAGCAGCGTGGTGGGGAGCTGGGAGTTACATGATTGTTTTAAGGAGGAGGGAGCAGGTGGAGCTGCTGCACCTCCAGAGAGGACAAGGACTCCCAGCCTGAGTGCAAGCCTGGGTGGCTGCTGCTCTTGTGGGAACAGGGGCTGAGAAAGAGGTCCCTGTGAGCAGTTGAGGGCTGGCTGGCAGTGTTAGCAGAAACAAATCTGAAAGAGACATGCGGGACTCAAACCTGACTGATTTCTTGCTGGGAAGGCACGTCACATGTTTCTTGCTTCAGGGGGTTACTTAAACTTAGTTGGTGTGTGTGGGCTGGGGGTGCCCTTACCTGTGCTGGAAGAGTTCATTCTGCAAAAGTCTGAGGGCTGTGGTGTGGGGCAGGATGGCCGCTGGTGGGGATGGAGCACGACCAGCATGTGTCCTCCTTACCAGCTGCAGGACACCAGCATGTGTCCTCCTTACCTCCTTGTCACCTGTGCCCAGTCCCCAGAGCCGGTGTGCATGTCATGCTCCTGGGCCAAGACTTACCTGTGCAGACTATGGAGACTGCTTTACATATGTCTCAGCAGCTGGCAGGGAGGACTCACTTTTTGGCTCAGTGTGTTAGTGACTGCTGAGAAAAGTGTCTGGCTCCTCTTTTCCTTACAGCCTTGTGAGCGGAAACATTTGGAGAGCTCATTACAGACTTTCTCCCAGCTGGCCCTGGGGGGAGATCAGGTGGTATTTGCTTCCTTCAGGGATGGGTTTTCCTGCCCCTTATTTACTGGGGCACATTTCCTGTGAGATCTGTGAGAGGGCTGGGCTTTCCCATAGCTGCTGCCGCAGATATGCTGAATGCCCCCACCACAGCAAGGCCTCAGGCTGGAGAGCTGCATTAGTGTGCTAATAAGAAATAAACTAATGAGTTATAAGCTAGTAAGTGTCTGAGGAGAGTCCAGAAGTAGCTTATGAAAAGCTAACCTGAAGATTTCTGCATGACACCCAGTGTGGTTTAAGCCTGCCTTCTGCCTCTTTGGACACTTGATGTGCTGGTGCAGCATACATCTTCCTCCTGGTCATCTCTCCTTAGGCAGGGATGTGCAGGGTGCTGTGTGTGACCTCAGGACTTGCTCCAGGAGCAGCAGCTGAACTAATGAAGAGCACATTTCTTCCTTTCACATGGAGTGCATGCTGCCTCTCTGGACCAAATGAGGGGATTTGCTGCTGAGAATCCCCCCGGTGCAGGTGGCTGCTGGCGCTGCTGGACTCTTTAAGCAGCACCTGCTTTTTGCACTGGTGTCAACAGTTGTGCTGCTAAAAACAATAGGAAGTTAAACTCTGCAGATGTATTTTCAGAGTCTGTTTCTTATCATACAGATCACACACCTGTATGGGATACTCAACATTGTCTCCAGCAGAATTTATCCTCTGCATCAGATAGAGACACCAAGTATCCTTTAGGAAGCCTAAGCTAGAGGAAGAAGCGTTGCTTATGTTTAATGAGGCCAGTTAGCCTGAGGCAATCCACCTGGCTACAGAAACAAGTTCTATGGGATGCTGCTTTTGCTCTCTACAGATATTTGGTGGAAAGCTGAAGCATTTCAGTGAGGTTATAGCTAAGTGCCTATTTTGGTCACTAGGTGTACAAACTACAGGGAAGAAAAAAAATAGATGTTTTTTGCCTTTCTTTGAAGAATTTATATCCTTGTTTAAAAAGAACATCAAAAACTGAAGGTGCAAAAAATAACCATGGAAATAAGAAAACACATTTACAGGCACTGAACACCTCAAAGAAAGCCTGAGAGGTGGCTTGATGTCATATATAAACTCAGCCATAAAGGGATAGTGACAGTAAAAGACTGGTGAAGAAAGGACTGTCAAGGACTAATAGTTGAAAGCTGATACCATTGAAATTCCAACTGGAAGCAAGTCACTACTTCTATGGCTCAATTAGGGAGCTAATGAATGAAATTTAATAACTCCTCATATACAGAGGTCAGACCAGATAATTGGTTCATTCCTCGGGGCTTAAGTTCCTCTGGGCTGATGTACCTTCCATGGTTTCACCAAGGAAAAAATATGTAGTAACTAGCAAATGTATTTCCTCAACATTAAACCAGTTAAAAAATGTTTTCTTTGGTCTAAATGCAGTTTCAGAGTGTCAGAATTTTAGAGGCATTTTTGCTTCAATTTTTTGGTAAAGTTATTCTGAGACCAATTATCTCTGAATTATTACTGTATACAATTTAGCAAGCATACATTGATTTTAAATAGATTCAAGAAAATCTTTGGAAAATAATATGAATGAAGAATCTTTAAAAAAGCTAACGTTTCTGAACTGAGCACTAGTTTTGTCCTTTGGGAAGTGAAACAAATTATTTTCCTTTCAGACTGGTAGAAATCAGGAGTAATTAAACTAAAGTCAGCAGAGTGACTTTTGTCAGATTGGATGTAATCTAGTTTGTATTGTAAGCCACCAACAAGGATCATTGTAAAATGTTCTCCTTGTGGCTTTTCTGATTTCAGCTGTTTATTAACACTGCTTAAATTATTCATGATGTATAGCTCATAACTTATCTGATAAATCTGAGTTCTTTTTCTATCAGTGAAAATTTGCAGAAAGGAAGGATTTTCAGCCACTGAATGTTTGTGGAGTTCACTTTGACTATCTGCATTTTGCAGCCTGTGGGCTGGTGGCCGGTGGTTCATGTTCATCGCGTGTCACTGCCCCAGCTGGGCTTAGGCATGGCTGTCTTTCCAGCAGGATGAATAGGCACAACCAGGGAACTAAAGTCCCTTCAGAAAGGGACAGGGAGTAGAGTTCTTCTTGTTGGGGTATGCAAGACCTGCAGGGCCAGCTCTGTCTCAGCCCCTGCAGCTCGGCAGTTCTTGGGTTGGGCCAGGGTCTCCTGCCTGTCTTCTGCCCCCTCCATCCCCAGCTTTTCCCCTCTGGAGCCCTTACTCTGCAGTGTCCAGCATGTGGAGTCATGGTCTCACTGGAGCCCTGCTGCCTTTCCTCTGCCCTGCCAGCTGCCCATCCCTGAGCTCCAGCATGGGGCTTCCTGCTGTGGGGAAGCAAAATGCCAGAGTCTGCTCATGAATGATCTTTTTCTTGTGTGCATGCATTCACGTGCATATATCCACATGCACGTGTGTCTCCCTACGCACAGTTACGTATTCATAAGGAGTAATTGGAAACCAAAGTCTGGGGAGTGCAGGAAAAGCCTCTGCTGCCTGGCTCTCCTTCTCATAAATTTTCCTCCTGTGTGAGAGGGGGGGAAAAATGTGTGGGATGAGCATGCATGCATTCATTGTTATGTACAGGGGGAATTTGCATTGCCTGGTGTGTTTGAATTAGTACATTGATAAAAATGGGGGTTTGACTGTTTGGAATTGTTACACCGAAGCACTGCGCTTGGTGTTTCTCTTGCCTTCGTTTCTGTGAAGCAATTCTCAGAATAGCCTCAGACTTGGAATGTCTGAATTTAATTACTGTTAACACTAGCAATATTTAGTCCTATTTGGGGGAGGAAAAAACCACAAATTTTCAGGAGCGGAGGTAGCTTGTAAAGATAGCAGCATTGAGAAGTTTGTTAGCTGGTCCGTAGTAATTAAGCTTATTTCCATAGCAACATTATCAGTTCAGCTCCAGGATTTTAAGATTTTTATGTGCCTGGTAATTAGAACTAATATCCTAATTTTAGTAGAGATATTACGTTTTTGTTTGGCAAGAGCCTTAGCCTTGTAACTAGGCAAACTGATTGAAGAGTGAAATAATGTTCTATTTTTCTTGATTTCTCTTTCTTGGATCTCTTCAGACTGCTTAACCAGCTAAAAGCAGATCACTGCACTCTGCTTTTTCAGTACATAAGACTGAATTTACCATTGAGGAGAAATGTATATATATCTATATCTATGTAAAATGTGGTTAGAATTATAAAAGCTTTGTGCAGTCCATAGAAAAACACTAAGGCAGAGCTGAAGTACAGCAATTAAGAATTCCCATACAGTTCTGGTCTAAATTGCTCCAATATAACATGGCAGTGGCCTCTCTGATGAGGGTTTTGAATGAGCTGCTGCTGAGCCCAGGAAGGGAGAGTATCCTGCCTGCTCACAAGCAAGCCATGGCGCTGTGCTCTTGGGATCTGCAGGGAAAGGAGGTCCCCAGCCCATCTCAGTCTCACTTCTCACCAGGGTTCCTTGGTTTCCATGAGGTCTGTGATCCTTTCCAGGGCAGAGTGCCATTTCTCCACTGAATTTGGTGGAATGACTCCAGTTTATACTATTTGGCCCCATATGACCAGACTCTGCCTATTTCACATAACCAGCCTGGCAGAGTATACTATTTCATAATTACATACATGTTTGCCTTACAAATTAAAACATAAGTTTTCTACTCACCAATGTTGTCTATGAAAAGAGTTATGAAAAACCAACCAGCCTCAGTGTGAGAACGTGGGTTTCCTCTAATCCCTCTCAGCTTCTGCAGCATGCCATATTTGCTTTATTTTCCCAGCCTGGTGGGTAGACATCACCTCAGGCTGTGGCTGATGTCAGTTAGGTGTGTGGGGACAGACAACAGACTGTTGCCTCCCAGGATGGGCAAAATACTCCTCTCTGTCTTCTGTACCTAGCCAGCCTCTAATTTTCACAAGACCTCTCAGGACTTCTGCCTCTGAGACCTCTTTCTTCCCTGAACCCAGCTATCAAAGTTGCTTAAAACTGGCCAAGAGGTTCAATGGTGGCTAAGGAAGGAAGGATTTACAAACGCCATACCATGTGATTTTGTAATCCTCCATTTCCTTAGAAGCAAGGCTAAAATGTCTGCAGACAATAAATCCCTGCATTTAAGCCGAGTTCACGAAGACCAGTGGGTAGATATCTACCTACTGGGTTAACATGCTTTGGGAGAATTTTTAAAGATTTTTTTTTTCCCCTATAGTCAGTTTGTTTTTTCAATTCACTCTTTAAAATAAGGCTAGCATTGGAAACACACCACTTTTGAGTGGCACAGCAGGTTCAGCATGTGCAGGGGTATATAGTGGAAATTAGAAGACTTGTTCCTGTTGCTAATGAGTTCTGAAGGTAAGAGAACAGTTAATGTATTCATAACAGACTTATACTCAAAGATTTGTAAATAATGTATGGCTTTCTGTGACTGGGAAGCCAACTACCATAAACCTTGGACCCAAGTAGAAAATAATTTTGTAGCAGCAAAGGACTTTGGATTTTGCAGATGCAGCAATTCAGCTATAATCCCCCTGGCGGGGGAAAGAAAAATTATTTATTCAACTTACTATGGAATATCTGTGGACTTATAATTCCATTTTTATGGCCTCCTGGCGCTCTATCACAACTTGGCATCTACTTTCCCCTAAGGAAAATGAAACTCCTTACAGTATGACCAGTATTTTGCCAACTTGTATTTATTTGTTAAAAAAAAATACTATTGTAAATCTAAATTAAAGACAGCAGAGAAATATGCTGTTGGCATATGACCTCCCCACTGGTGATGGATTTGTGTGTAAATTGGCAGATAGTAACTATTCTTAGGAAATACTAGTGAAATAGGCAGACATACTTTGCATGAGAATCATGGTGGCCTTGGGGGGTCTGGAACACTGATTTCTTTTACCATGGATTTAAATGACTGAACTACTGTTAAAAGTATGAAAAAATCCATGCAAATGCTTTTTTGTAAGATTGCAATAAAAATCAGAATGGCTGCTCAACAAAAGGCAATGGCAAAGGGGACAGCTTATGGACTGGATTAAAGGAAATTGTCTTTGTTCCCAGTTGAGCTGTTTTTATAAAGGTAAAATGAAGGTGTGAACAATGCATTGCTGTAACCAAGACCTGTTCCAAAGTCTGAGCATCGATGGAACCTTTCTACATACAGTGAAGTAGCATTGCTTATGCTCCATAAGAACAAAATGATTGGAGCATCTCCAGAGAAGGGCAATGGAGCTGGGGAAGGCTCTGGAGCTCAAGTCTGATGAGGAGCAGCTGAGGGAGCAGGGAGTGTTTAACCTGGAGAAAAGGAGGCTGAGGGTGGGATCTTATTGCTCTCTACAACAGAGGAGACTGTAGCCAGGTGTTGGTTGGTCTCTTCTCCCGGGTAAGAAGTGATAGGACAAGAGGAAATGGCCTCAAGTTGTACCAGAAGAGATTTAAACTGAAAATTAGAAGTTGCTTCCTGTAAAGGATGGTAAAGCTTTGGAACAGACAAGCTGGGGAAGTGGTGGAGTCACCATCCCTGGAGGTATTTAAAAGATGTGTGAAGTGGTATTTGGTGACATGGCTTAAGGATGGATTTGGCAAAACTGGGTTGATGGCAGAAGTCTATGATTGAAGGTCTTTTCCAGCCCAACCAATCCTTTGATCCCTTTGATTGGCTCAAACAAGGCAATTCTGGCTCTAGGAGGGGAAGTGGACAGATGAAGGTCATGGTGATGAGAGACAAGAAATGCTGGTTGCTTGTTGCTTGTTCTGTTGTAAGTTTGTGTGATGACACAGCAGCTCTCTGGTGAATTCAGCCAAGCTGTCTTCACTTGGGAAAGTTTTCCTCCTTGCTGGGAGCCACACTCTTGGAGGAGACGGAGGGTTTGAAGCCCCTTGCTATCAGACAAACTGTGATCTTCCTCAAAAATTCACTTTGGGCTTTTGGACCTATGTTACTGCATTGATCTACAGCTCCTGTGAGACTGAAGAATGTTATTCAAAGTTCCTAATTATTCTCAAATTTAGTAGTTGGTAGGGAGGCTTTTTAATATATTTGTTTTTAATTCCTTTGCAGTTTTTTTTAACGTACTTTGGGTTTTGAAGACAATGGTTGAATTAATAGTTGGAGATACATTTTCCTGAGGTGTGTTTTCATGTCTCTTGGCTCCAGGAAGGGGGTCAGTACAGAGAACAAAGAGATTTCTTCCCACTGACCTCAAAATTTTGGTAAGGTAATGACCAGATAATTCTTTATGAAGATACAGCAAAATAAATACATTTTATGAGTTAGTTTGGGTCTTTGTTCAGTGAAAATTTGAGATCTAGAAGTTGTGTCCAACAGTGCTCCTAAGCATAATTTGCAACTCTCAGTTTCACAAAGATTTTATGAACTATCTATGGACATTTCCTGATTGACAGCCAACGAGAAATTGCACTTCTAAATATTCTGCTTTCCTAGGAGACTGTATCCAAAGAACCTTTTTTTAAGTGCTGGTGCCCTTAGCAGCAACACATAGCTTGCTGAAATGAAAGAACAGCAGTTTTGGCTATTTCAAAAGAAGTGGGTCAAAATGTGCCTTTTTGCTCATGAAACATAGCAATATTTTGCCTTCATAATTAAGATAAATCACCTTGGCTATCTTCCTGTGATAACTACGTATTAGGACTGACATTTAGGTACAAACTGGTGGGAATCTGGTCTGCTGCATACAAATGAGGAGGCCCCTGTGCAAAAGGATGCCTTTGGCCTCTCTCTGTGTGATTCTTACACCTCATGCATGAAACACAGAATTGTGAGAAGGTTTTTTTAAGGCTGCAGTGTGTTGTGGGATTTATTGTGAGTAGTGAGAACCAGAAAGCCAAAGTGGCCTGTCATATTTTGTCTGATAAAGGGATTTGTATGGCCTGCTGCAAAAGGTAAGTATGGTAGTGTTTCTGCCTTAATGGAGAGTGCATAGTGGCAAGTAAGAAAAAGAAGAGTTGGCAGTGTTTCTTTGCTTTAAACTTTATAGGTAGGACATCATAATTTACAATGCAAAATCAAATAAGGTCTTTCCCCAGGAAAGATTCCTATTAACTGGTGCAGAATATGGGGATTACTTTTGCTAAGTAGGTTTGGGAGACATTTTTTCTATTCTCTTTGCACTGTGATTGAGTGGACAGAGGAGTTAAGTTCTGTTAAATGAGGAAGGTGAAAAGTAAAGGATAGTAAGCGTTTCTGGCCTGAAATGGAGGAATTATGGGGAACCGTGAAGAGAATTTCTTTGAAGATTTAATGGAATATTAGTGGAATATTATTCCATTAAATATTATGTAATGGAATATTAGTGGTATTTCCTTATGGTGCCAGGAACAGGATGGTGAACCCCTGGATCAGAGTTAAAATTGAAGAGGAGGCTGTCAGCTAGGAAGAAAAGCTACCCAGGAGGCCCCAGACTCGGGAGCACTTGGACTCGCAGCCATGGATGCACATGAAAGCTTTAGTTTAGTTCTTTTCCCCCCACATTCTTGAATAAATCCTTTCATTTTGCAAGGCTGTCCTGCATTGTTGCAAGGGAACATACCTCTGGATACAACCAAGTCTGCTCACACGTAGCCACACAGAAGGCAGAAGGGTTTGCAAATGTCAGCTTCTGTCTCAGAAGAGATTGGAAGCATTAACATTGTATGTTGGTCAAAAGGGAAGAAAGGGAAACTCGTTGGGATCTGCTCAAAGAGTGATAGCAGGAAACCTGCTAAAATTAGGGTACCTGCTGAAGACAGGGATGTGGTCTGATAGCATTTAGACTTCATAGCACATGAGAGTTGTGTTATGACCTAAATACCATCCTTCTGTCACCCAAATTAAGTACCTGAATTGAGTGTGTTGTTGCATATGGTTGTTGAGAATGTACCTGATTCCCTTTCTGTTTATTTTAGTTTTAAATATCTCATGTACAAGACTACTTGGCAGCTCTTTCTTTGCAATTTATTTCTGTGTTGTTGACTCATTGTCCATGATAAAGGGAAAGGGAGATGAACTGCAACCGGCTCTGTGCTTTTCACCCTACATGATCTCTGAATGCTTGACATGACCATGCCCCACTTCAGGCACCACTGCAATATGTACACTGAGTAATTGTGCAATGATTGGCTGGGTTGAGACTGCAAGTGAAAAACACTAAATGAGTTTACTAAATTCCAGTAAGCCTTTGGTGAAGCAGTACATTGGCAATTCTGTTAGTGTTTGTTTATGGAAGGAGAGCGTCTCACAACAGGTTTGAAAAGCAAAGAAAAGCATTTTCAGACCACAGTAGTACTCAGTTATGGTCATTTAAATGACCACAAAAGAGGACTTGTCAGGTAGCAGCTTGGCTGGTTTAATTTTAAAAGTATTATTCAAGAAAATACTTGGACTAACCTGAAAAGATGGATTAGAGAACAAGGAGGTTTGTCTTCAGCTAACTAGAAAATTATGTGTTCAATACTGGAAAGAAATATAACAGGTAAAACTCTGATCATTGTTTATTGCTTCAGGGCAATTACACTGATGTTAATAAAATCAGTAATGGAGATGGAAAGGAACATCTATTGCCCAGGTTATTTAAGATCTACATTGCTGCAGAACAATTTTATTATACTTTTTATTAAAAAGCAGCAGTGCTTAGTTATATCAGTTAAATCACTTAGAGGAACTAAAATACTGGTAAGTTAATACTGATCCTTCTAATGACTGAATAAATTAGCATAAAGGAAATAAACTATGCAATCCTGGACTTAAAAGAAGATGATTTTATTAGAATGATAATTACTTTAATTGTTTCTTTTCTTAGTATTCAGGTGTGATTTTTTTTTTACAGCTGACAATAATAGGGATATATGGAAATCAAACCAATAATTAAAGAATAATATGTAGAAGTTGTTGCTTGCTCTTTGATTCAATAGATATATTTACTTTCAAATAATTTATGAAGACAGGTGCATTCAGAGAAGTTCTAAAAATTTTGTCCTTTTCGATTCACGTCACAATAGTGCTTCCATAAGCAGTGTACCCATATTCCAGAATTCACATGTTTTCCAGTAAAAATTCATGAAGTCATGTTGAAAATGCAGCAGGCAAGAATTCTGTGAAACTATTTCACAGAAGAAATTGTAGAGGTGATAAGTGAATTTTTTTCCTGTTTTGGTATATTGGCTACTGCCTTTTTCTCTGCTTTCTTAGGTGGGTTTTGTAGTGGTTGATGCCAGTATGAGAAAGGCTGTGTGTAGGGAGCCAGAGCAAGAAGTTGTCATTGATAGTCTGACCATGAGTCACAGAATATGTCAAGTTTGAAGGGAACCACAAGGGTCATAGAGTCCCGCTCCTGGCCCTGCACAGGACCATCCCCAGGAGTCACACCATGGGCTGAGAGCTTTGTCCAAACACTTCTTGAGCTCTGTCAGGCTGGTGCCTGACCACTTCCCTGGGGAGCCTGTGCCAGTGCCAGTGCCCAACCACGCCCTGGGAGAAGAACCTTTTTCTAATATCCAACCTAAACCTCCCCTGACACAAGCTCAGGTCATTCCTTCAGGTCCTGTCACTGGCACCAGAGAGAAAGAGATCAGTGCCTGCCCCTTCTCTTCCTCTCTCGAGGAAGTTTTGGACTGCAATGAGCTCTCCCCTCTGTCTCCTCCAGGCTGAGCAGACCAAGTGACCTCAGCGGCTCCTCATGTGGTTTCCTCTCCAGACCCTCCACTATCTTCACTGCCCTCCTCTGGACTCTCTCTAATGACTCAATCTCTTTCTAAAGTCTCATAAGTTTCAGATATCTTCAAACTTCAGCAATGTGCTGAAAGAGGGAGGGGAAATAAAAACAGATGAATGCCATCAGACTTGCCATTACATTCAGAGGACTCTTGTTGAATTAATTTGAAATCTGTGCATTGATCAGTCCTTAGTTTGGATGACTGGCACTGTGTTGTAAATAGTGGTGAAAACTGCTGAGGATGTTGTCTAACCTTTCCTTGTAATGGCAGCATCCATCACTCCATGATTAACATGCTCACAGGCACTTTTTTCATCCTCTGCTATAGCATTTCTTCCAGTAAAAAAAATGGATTAACAGCTGAGTGCTGAAGGAGGAGTCTTCTCTGAAAGAGACTCTATGAAAGTCCATGGAAAAACATAATTTGTCATATGTCACCTGGAATAATGAAGCACAGAGAGATACCCTCCTCATCCCTCAGAATCAATAGTTTTTAAAATATAAATATAAATATATAAGTGACAATGAGAATTGTTTTTCCATTGAATACCTGTAACCAAATTATATAGTAACTTTGATTTATAAATGCATTTTGTTTTTCTGGATGGGAAGAGATCAGTCTAATCACATTTTCACAGCCAAAATCTCATTCTTCTGGGATATCAATCAAATATGTGCTTCCTCTCACACCTGTCTTGAGCATGAATATTTATTTGGCAAGATTCAGGAAAAGTGTGTAGTAAAGAAATCTAACTGCAAATAGTTAGATAAAGAGAGAAAACATCTAACTGCATACTAAAATATATCTTTTCATTTGCTAAATTTTCAGAATGCTCTTTTGAAGAAAAAATCAATTTTCATCACTATTTGTACTCTAAACAAATGAGTAAAATATACCCAATAGATAGCAGTGTAAAGGTTACTTTAATTATTGTGCTCTTAGAATATTTTATGAGTATTTAATCTAATATTGCTTTTTCTCTGTACTGTCCTAAGAAAGGTTATAGAAAGATTTTCATGTCCACTAGAATTTCCAAAGCATGTGTAATTCCCCCATCAAAACAATTCTGAGAAATTAGAAAGTGTTATTTACCCCCACCCTTTATGGCACACAGCACTTAAGCTGTCAACAGGTCACTGTCTTAAAGATTGCATCCTTTAGTGTTTTGGAGTCACTAATCCTCTGAGCTGAAAATTTCATTTTCTCTGACTTTTAAAGCCCAGAACTTCATCCTGCCACAGACGTGGCAGGACAGCCACTGCAAACACGTCTGAAAGCTGCTCAGAGTGTTCAGTTCTCCCAGCACTGCATTGGCCCAAAGATTGTGCTGAAGTGCAAGCTGCACCTCAGGCAATGAAATAAATAGAAAATCTATGCTAGAAAATAGAAATTAATAGTAAAGGTAGTTCAAATATAATCTAGACCGGTGCTTGTGTGAAAAAGCATACTGGAATTTTAATAGTTATTCTATAATACAAAGAACTTTCCTATTGACCTAGAGTGATTTTTTTTTTCCCCATTTTGATGTCTCTTGAAGGCTTCTGATGAACAGAGCAAGAGTCTTCCCCAAGGAGCATCTTCAGCAGAAACCAAATAGTAAGTAATACAGGAGGCATGCAAGGTGCACCTTGCAGACAGCAGCTCAATTCCACGTGGTGTGATGGGTACCTCCAGAAGTTACACTGCCTTGTAACTGTGAAGTAGCATATGATACTCAGTTCATGTCCAGCCCGGGCTTTGTTTTTGGACTTGCACTGGTAGGGCAGTAATCCATATTTTTCAGCAAGCTTTCTGTGTCCTCTGCTCTTTGTAAGATGTACACACTAAATAAGAGATTATAAAATAAAAGGATTTTTAAACATCTAAGTGTTCTAACCCCACTTCAGCCAACTGGCTTTAGGTGGTTAGTATTAGTCATTTCACAAGGAACAAACAGTTGTATTGAAATTGAAACTAGGGGTCTGTTATAAACCAACTTCTGATCCCACACCTAACTTCCCATGAGGGAAGGCTCATCTTTCTGAAGTTGGTGTGCTGTATCTCAGCAGTGAATAAGGAATTTCTGGGAATGTAAGGGAAACAAACTTGGGTAAAATTGTGAAAGCTCACCTATTTCATAGTCAGAAAATCTCAGTATGAGGTGTTTGCTCCAGTTCTGAAAGAGGTGGACTAGACATCCCATGAGTACTATATCTTTGGGGACTTCCTTTGGGCTGTGATTGTTTTGTGGGAAATAATAGGTCACCTGTGGTTATGTGCAGTAGACTCATCACTTAAAATGCAGAGGAGAGACAATTAATTAGATTTTTTTGAAACTTGGCCGTAAAGGTTTGTCCTACTTTGTGACTGACACTTTAAGCAAATTATTTAGAACACTTGTGTATTAATTAGAAGCTGTAGATGTGATCATATTTCTTATCTTTTTTGACAATGTGTGTTATGAGCAATGCAGAAAGGATGGTAACTCAGCAAACTGGTTGTGTACTAAAAGTTGGCAAGGTCACTGAGGAAATTAAGAGTGACTGGGAAGTGTCAGAAATGTTCAGGGTCTTGGGGCACTGGAATGTCCTCCTGTATAAAATTTGCCAAAACTCCTGGTATGGGTGAGAAAGATGTAGTAGGCAGGAAGCCTTTCCACCTGCCATCCTTTTCCCTCTTTTGAAGTTCAAATTTTAGATGAGGTTTTGTACATCTAGGAGATAATTGCTTTCCAGTTTTGATAATGACTTTATATACCAATTCTTCCAGTCATTAGTCACAAATTGCAGTACTTTGCAAACAGAAGATCTGATTTATTGTCTGACCTGACTAGTAATGAAGCATTTGTCTGTAGCTGGCCTAATTCCCTGCTGTGTAAGCATATGTAGCAACTTAGAAGTGAATGGCAATACATGAGATTGTGCTAGTGATAAGTTTGGCCCATTATTAATAAAATACAACAAATAAATAGCTTTTGTGCTCGTAAATTATTTGAATATTCAGACCAGGACCTGGTGATAAGCAAATACAAGGAAATATTTCCTCTGACACAAGAAATGTCAGATTTTTCCAACAAACCCAAATGATTCTTATCTTCAAAACAAAAAATGTTGAGTTAGAGGGCCTTCTATTAAACAGGTACAGCACTCAAAATAATGCATGATCCTTTATCAAGTGCAGTGCTGTTGAAACATAAAAGTTACTCATCCCCTCTGAGTGTAAACTTTGGGATAGGTGAAGGAATGTGTGATGCATTGTCCTGCCTTAGGCTGAATCCTCTGTGGAGATGGCTCCTGCTCTCTATTCACTACATGCAGAGAACTAAAATTATTATCTTGGACTAGACAACTAAGTTTTGGATTGCTAAAATTAACTAAGTCCCACAGCCACTATCTTTATCTTCAGCCTATCTTTTTCTATTTTGTTTTTAATTTCATGTCTCTCCACTCACCCATTTTCTGTGTCTTCTGCAGTTTTTCTCAAAATCCATCATCCCACTTCGTAAAAGTTATTTCCTTTAATTTAACCATGATCTCTGATGCTGGAATGGCAAATGGGATTCTATGATACTTCTGCTCCACTCTATTTGCTGAAACATTGATTTTCCTAAAGCATTTAAGTACTGAAAAAAAATCAATAGGGCTATATACAAGTAATATAAAGGCATCTTGGTAACTTACGGAGAAAGAGCCAGTCTGACTGAGTTTCATGTCATTCACTGGGAGGGAAACCTGTGGTTTCTAGCTGAGGGCAAATGATAGCATAATTCTCCCACACCCTGTGTTCCACACCTGCCCATCAAGGGTAACCACAGCCCCACAAGCTACAAGAAGACAGAGCACAATCTGGAGAAAATAGTGTGAAAATAGCCCCAACAAACAATAGGGGCTCCTGGTTCCCAGAAATGCCACTGTTTTCTTGGCTGACACATGCCCTGAGGAACATTACTGGGAGCTCCCTCATCAGGAGATCCAGCAGCAACACCTCTTCCTTAGACCAATTATCCCTTCTCATTTCTGCCTGGCTTGTTACAGGAGGGATGTGTCTGCCCAGCTCTGGTGTTAGGGAGCTGCTGTGAACTGGGATGGCCTCTGCACCCTCTCAGGTGTTGGAGGGGATTTTTGGAATGATGTATAACCTTATATGTATAGCCTTGTATGGCATTATGTAAAGCCTTCCACCAGGCTCTGGCTCACTCCAGGTGTGTGTCCCCACCACTGCCTCCAGCTGCTCAGCTCCTCGTGGACAAACTTTCAAACCCTCACAAATGACATCAGGGGAGAAGGAAGCCAGGGCTGCCACCATCTGAATGCAAAGGCAAACCCACGAGCCCAGCAGTGTTTTTGATCAGCAGCTCCACTGCCACTGTCAAAATGCATTATGAATGAATGGCCAAATATTTCACAAATGTAATGCAATAGGGCTCAAGCTCCAAGGCCAGAAATATCTAAGTGTAAAGATAACTGATGTTTGCAGAGATACCTTAAAAATTTGTCTCCTGGTGCATGTAATAGGATTTTTCCATCTGTTTGCCACATAGCTGAGGAATGCAAAAGCTAGAGTCTGGTAAGATTATAATCAAATTCATTGGTGTTTCAATTACTGCTGGGTATATTTTATTTGAGGCTGGGACAAGATCCAGAATTTTTAGCCTGAATGTGGATAATACAGGTTACAATTTTTTCCTCAAAATGTTGAAGTGCTTATTTTTCCTGTGTTTGACTTGGTATAATCACAGATATTGTAATTATAGGTATTCATTTTTTGTGATGATATGTGACTAGTGTAACAACATTCTTTAAATAGATGTCTCTTTTTCAGTCAGAAAGAAACATTTGGCAGTATCCCATTCTGCCATTTAATTGAGCCATGTGAAACGTGAGCAGGGAGAAGAATAGGAAGTCTTAAACCCTAGAACATACCAATTAGACATGTGTCTGTCATGTCCCAATCCTGGTACTAGTGCACATGTTTTTGATGCTGTGTTAGAGGTGCTGTAGTAAAATAGGAGAAATTCCTAGAAGGAATGACTAGCACTGTGATGGAGGTGGTGAAAGCACAGCAGGTACCTACCAGTCACCTCAGTGAATGTGACCAAGCCCCCAGTGGTAGGACCTAAGGATGTATGAGCTGCTGGAATTCTCTTCCCAAAAAGGAGCATCATCAGAGATCTCTGGGAGTGAAATGAAAACCTTTCCTAAGTGTCTTTCAAAGTGGTGGTAGAGAAGAGACAATTGCTTGATTTGTATTTCCTAGTTGGGAAGAGGTCTTTTAAGAGACAGTGTAATATTTTATCTGTGCAAAGATATGGATGCATATGAACCTCAGAATGTAAACAGGCTGTCAGATTTCACTCCCTTAGTTCTTGCAGTTCATTGCTTTAGGCAGTCAGTGCCTGAGAGGATAAGTTATAGAGGTTTGCCTTCTTGTAATGTGTTCTGTTGCTAATCTTAAATCTGCTTTTTCTTCTATACCTGAAATCATAAATTTGGTATAGGAAGGCCAGTCAGTGGTGTTATGTTAAGCACTGAAGCATCCTAAGGCAGTCTAGATGAGCTCTGTCAGGTATGCACTTCTGTGTGCTTCCCTCAAGGATAGTGATATTTTCCTTCAGAAAGCATAAAATTATTACCTTCACTGATGCAATTTCCTGTGATACACTGTAGGGTCCAGATTTTGACTTTCAGATGGATAATCCAAGTAATATTCTGTGAAAGATGGTCTGCTAATAGTCCAGCATCCAGTGAAGGAGAGCCTCTGTGCAAATGTGGGATGAAACATCTAGAATAAACTGATGGGGAGAGCCAGACTGTGGATCCTTTCATGGTGTTTGATTTTGTTCCTGCAAAGGGCTTTCCACACTGTGAACTACTTTGTGATCTCCTTTATCTGCACGTGCTTTCTATGTGTCATTTTTGTCTTACCCTGGGACAAGGCCTCAATCCCAGTGCTGGAGGGAAAAGCTTTCCCTAAAGGCTCAGTAACTCCCAGCCTGGGCAGGTACCTTGCTGCTGGAATACCCCAGGCAGAAATGAGAAGAGATAGGTGGTCTGGGTAGGAGATGTTGCTGTTGGAATTCCTGGTGGTGCTCCTAGGAGCTCCAGTGATGTTCCCAGAGCCCGACTCAGTCACGAACAAAGTGGCATTTCTGGGAACAAGGAGCCCCTGCTGTTTGTTGGGATATTCCCACTGTATCCCCATTGTCTCTGCACTTGGTTGAGTTCCTGTCAGTCTTCCAGAGCCACAGCAGCCATCCTGCCCTTTGCACCAACACACTTTGTCTTCTAGCAAAGCCTAGTAGCCAGTCCATCCCGTTTGGAGTTCTCTCCAATGGACTTTGCATTGCTTCTTTTCCATTGATGGAGTTGTCTTAGCAACAGCAAGAAGTGTAGGGCAGGACAAGGTGTGATCTCTGTTCTGTACAGTGCAGAATTCACAAGGCCATCCAAATGTTTTATGACAATAATTTCCCTTCCCTTCCTTCAACAGATTGCTGTGCTCCTCTTCTAGCAGCTGAACTTCATTTTGTTATTTGTGGCCCATTAGCACTGCTTCCAGGAAGGACTGACAACCACAACTGAAATTGTTCACTTACTGGTGTAGATGGCAGCCAAAGGACCTGCTGTTTTGTTGAACTGCACAGCTCTGGAGATTTTCTAGCCTCACACTGATTTTGGGTTGCTATGCTAGCAACAGCAGCATGTGACTGCAGAAGTGCCACTGCTGTACCATGTGCAATCATCACTGTGGCATCAGAAATGAAAGCCAGCTGAGAAAATAGGGAGTTTTGCTCCTGAATTTGCCAGCATGGAGATTTCCTGCTTGGTGTCATAGCATATGTGGAAATTTGGTTGGGATGGCTCATTCAGTGCAGGATCACCTCGGTGTCCGTTCCTCCTGCTTTCTGGTGCTGCTGGTTTGTGGGGCATGGTTCACAGCCAATTTGGCCAGGAGAAATATGATAAAAGAAGTTAAAAGTTCTGCTGTTGGGCCTCACTAGTGAGATGTAATTAACCAGTGGGGAGTCATGGTTCTGGAGAAAATTTCTGTCTGCTCCTACAGGAGAAGCAATATGACTTCCTGAGGGATTTCATTCTGTTATTCTGTGAAGATGGTGCCTCTGATGTCTAATCAGCAGCACAAGGACAGAGCATGGTCAGAGCAGATTAAATCTTCATGGCTTCCAGTGGCTGTAATAGCTTTTTTAGTTGCTAGCATCTTGATACAAAAGTGGTTTTCTTTTTTTTTTTTTCTTCTATGTAACACTCATATATTGGGCATATTTTGATCCAAGAAGGACAAAAATTATATGCAAGACACAAACCCCCTCTCCCAAGCCATAAGCTGCAGAGGACAAGGACACTATTGAAAGTGTCACACAGGTGTCTCTTAGGTCCATTTTCCATAGGCTGATGGCTGACGTACTTACCCTTTTACCATTAAAATTTCCTAAAAAGATTCCCCCTGGACATGTCACCAACTGCAGAGAAATGTGGCTTCAGCAGCCAAAGGGGCCAGGGCTGTGCTCAGTGCAGGACCAAAGCTGGAGGTTTTGGTCATGCAATGGAGGGCACAGCTTGTTGCTTTCAGCCCCTCTTTGGGAAGGGTGTTCAGTGTGCCAGCCTCTGCTTCCAGAGAAGGCCCTGGGACTTTCCTTAGCTGGGCCCTTGGATGCTGCTGCCTTCAAGCTGTCTGGAACAGCAGAGCTGCTTCTCATAGTGCTTCTCATTGTAAAAACTGAATCGTTCTGGATTTTGTCTGCAGGTGGTTTTCCTTCTGGGAGCTCACTCAGCACAGAGAAGGAAAATTGGCTAAACAGTTTTACTTTAGTTTGCAGTCATCCTTTCAAGTGGTATTCAACCTCTCCAAGGTGTGAATTATAGATGTTTATTTGTTTAGAGCAAGCCTTGACTGAAATATAATTAAAATTGTATAAACGTTTGTATTACTCTTACAGAGTATAAATTTAGACAAAGTTTTTCATGGAAGTTTGTCTTTTAACCAACTCATCTGTCAGTGTTTGAAGTTATAAAAGTATATTCATATAGGTAAATAAATTTGTTACCTACCTTTCATTTGTGATACTCAGTAGATGATAAAAATAAACTAGAATAAAAAGGAGAATAAGGTTATAGAAAATGGAGAAGGTAGGCTAGCAGGTTATTGGTGGTGAGCAAAGAAAATTGGAAGACAGGCTGAGAAGTAATGACATGCTGTTTGTTTTTTTATGGACACTCATTATTTCTGCGGGGAACATCTGCTCTGCAAGAGCTCTTTGCAGCAGCTCATCAGCAGAGGTGAATAACCCCAGATTACCTCACCCTCACTGCATATTATACCTCATCCACATTTCAGTTGATGCTGGCTCCTTCTGTTTTCAAGTTTAAATACAATTCAGAGGTTTCTGGTTGAAGTCCCTCTCCTCCATCCCAAGAGGAGAAGTAATTTTGGGGACACATTCATATATATGACAGTTTTTATCCTTCTGTTACTAAGTTACTGTTTTAACCACTATGTACAGAGGTAGTTTAGCCAACAACCTTGTGCATATTTACCTGCACTGTAGATGTCCGAGTTCAGATGAATCCAGCCCTGAATCCAGCCCTGACTGTGATTTGTGATACCTATCTCAGGAGAACTTGAAAAGCTTCCCAGATCTCGCTTCCTCCCCTGTATACCTCGGTATCTGGAAAATTTCATCCCATTATCTTTAAATGTTTACTGAGCATGTTAAAGGTTTTCTCCAAGTTTACATAAGATATTGCTTTTGTTTGCTGTGTGAACTGTTCTTTATATGAAGGCACTCATGACTCATGTAATATCAGCACACCTAGCTGTGAAAATACCAGAAACACTGTCTTTGATATTTTCAAGGGGGTTGAAACAATCACTATTAATCACTCAAAGATACGAAAATGACTTACCCAAGTGAAAGATAAGGTGCTTGACTTTTCTTTTAGTTACACTGGTGAAAATTGAGAGTTGCTGGTGTCAATTATGTTTTGTCTGGCTTTATGGAGATAACAATCAGGTCCCTTGGCTTCTAATCAAGTTTGATATTACCCTGGTGAGTTGTTCTAATCCCTTAAATGGCACCATGTGATAAGAAATCAATTGTGGTATGAAAATTGCTCAGCTTTTCAGTTGTGCTAGTGTAGTTTGGTCTAATTGCCTAATTTTATCTTCTCAATAAAGAGAATATTCAGAATTCTCTATTGTACCATATCTCCAGTAGACATCCTTATTTATAATTCTTACTACAAAAAAGAATGACAAATATTTTTGGTTAAACAAGTTTTGAATATGCAACTCAGAATAACTGGCCACTAGTAAGCAGACTGTCTTAACAAACACCTTGTAGCTGTCTTTGTGCACAAGTGCTTGGGTAAGTTTTCTTTTTCTGAAGGCAACCACTTGCCAGTGCAGACAGTGCAGGTTATTTCTGCTGTTGCATGTGATTCTGCATGTGAAATTTATGCATTACTGAGCAATAGTTCTGCAAGTGCTGCTGTGCACAGAAAGGGTGGGTATGTTCTTCTGAGAACCAAATACATCTGAAGCACAGTTTTGAATACTGTAAATTCTGTAGTGGAATAAAACAACATTAATAAGCACACTCACATCCATACAGCTGTTTGCTGTTAAAGTTACCTAGGTACAAATTTTTATCATTTGGGAATATCTTGTCCCTTGTAGTTGCTTTGACTCTGGCTCTAAAACCAAACCAGTGGGTAGAGTTTGTTCATGTGTGTGCTTGGTCAACCTGTGGCCAAGGTGAAGAGATATTTTTGTCTGTTTTCTGAAGACAAAACATTATGAATCACTGAACATTTGCTTTGTGCTTGGAGTAGTCTCCACTGTGCAGAAATGCCTTGGAGCACTGTGAGAGGGATTGCTTGTGTAAGCCATGCAACGTAACTATGGCATTTAGAGGCACCATGAAGTGAAAAAATTTCCACAGCTTGGTTTCTTAAAAGCCATGTTACCTTGCAAATGACCTGTCCTACTTTTTGCTCAGCTGATGTGTCACAACAGACCACCATGCTGCAGCACTAAAATGCAGTAATGTGTCACTGTATAGGATATAAGTTATGCTTGCAGGACTTGTGGAGTGGTTGAGAACAAGGTAAGCAACAGGCATAAGCAAAAGCCAGTTGTGATCATGTGTGTAATAATAAAAAAGACATGATTTGCCTCACTGGGGAACCCTTGTGCACTGGTCTGGGTGTGTAGGTATTTTCTGAAGCAATCAGAATTATTGGCATCACAGACTGTTTGCCCTTCTGGCTAAGTTCATGCTTCATGAAGCCTGTCAAATTGTAACATCAAAACAGTGACATTTATGCACTTGGAAAAATATTTTGGGATTTCTTATATCCTCTAAGGAGCAATCTCTTCACAGAACTAGACCTGATAGTGGAGTATTAGAATGAGTAGCAACTTGTAATATTCATGCCCAATATACTTCTTATGCATTGATCAAATTATTATCTGCTTGTGTTAATATTTTTTTTGTTTCCTTTCTTTTTTTTTTTTTTTTTTCAATGAGGAAAAAATATGGACTAAAAATTCTTCAGAATCATAAATTTCTTATAATGGTTTTATTATGGTGGAGATTAAAAGAGCAGAACAAAGGGAAGGTGTTTTATATAAAGTGACAGTTGATTTTCCTCTGCTTGCCTATAAAATACCTCTTTATCCCAGCCTTCTCTGAATATCATGCTTTATTTTCTAGAGAAGATATTCTATGCTTGGGGCACATTTCCTTAAATCTTTGCAAACCACTGATGCCCAGAATATGTTCTGCTTAGCATAATCACATTAATTCCAGTTTTCACAGACATATGTGTTCCACCCTCCACATCTCTTAATCGCTAATCCCACCTCCATGAAGAGCTTTTTTGGGAGAAGCATGCCGTAAAAGATGAAATTAAATTGTTCCGGAACCAGTTTCTGAAGGTCACATGGAAGTTTTTACTCTTGGCAACACTGGCATCAACGTGCCTTTACTTCAGAAAAAAAGTCTAGACATGAAGCAAAAACCTGTGCTTTTTTTAAGCTTGCAACTTTGGCGGCACAGGGACTAGGCTTTTTCTCAGTACTGTTTCATCCTAATCTCTGCTGGGGAAGTGGAACATTTGATTGATCAGGCTGGAATATGTTCCACTGGTAGCTCATCAGCTCAGTCCTGGACATGGATTATCCTTGTTGTTGAGCAGGTATGATGCTTTGACTGAGACTGGAAAGACTCACATGTTTTTAAAATGCTGTTATATGTTTATATTCATGCTTGCCAATCCTAAGACTTCCCTTTACTATTGTTTTTTGAGAGGGAAGCAAAAATGGAGGTGTATGATTGAGGAAGAAAAAGGGAGAAACAAACAAGTGAAGCACTGGCATTACCAGGCTGGGACTGTTAAAAGTGGGAGATTGGCATTTGTAATAATAAGGAGGCACTGTGGAAGTCTAGACTGGAAAAGGCCTTCAGTATTGAGCATTTCAGTGAGAGCTGTCTCCTCTGCTTTAGGATACTGGCCCCAGGTAAAGAATTAATAAAATATTAACTTGACAATAACTTCTTCTCCTGACATAATTGTTCATTATCTTAAAAAATAGTCCAAAGAACTTAATAAAAAAGAAAATATCATTATTAAAACTGTCTTCCTGAAATGATTGCACATGGAAGAATTATCTAAGGATCATTTCATCTTGATTGTGTGTCATGCTGTGTATCAAATTACATCAGATTTATTCCACAAGCAGACATCCTTCAGGACCATCTGACTGGCAAAAGCTTATTCTAGCCAAGAGGCAATGCACTTGTGTAAATCATCCCATTTCATGGGTATAATTATTCAATCAATCAGCAGAAGGGGAGTAAAAGTTCTCTATGTGTTGGTCATAGTACATCTCTCTAAGCTGGGATGTTTTCCATTGTGTGACGGTGACATTTGGAGCTGTATGGAGCAACTTATTTATCTGTGCAGAGTCAGATCCAGCCAGCAGTGCATTCAACAAGACTTTACTCCATAAATAAATGTAATGGGACTGCCTGAAGAATGAGACTGGGCTTAGACTGAAAAAAGTTACAGTGTGGCCCTGATAGAGTTGAACCTCAGTTTCAAGAAATGGATGTGATGTATAAGAAAAGACAGCCTTCCCCTTTCTGGTCTCTGAAAACTTTTAGCAGCTTATAGTTCATGGTTAATGTTTCCAGGAAAGTTAGATGCCTGTTGTCATTCTCTGCTTATATGAGCTGTGGCAACAGATTGCATATGGAAGTGAATTGTTGAAAGTCTTCCATTTCATGTACAAGTTTAATTACTGTAATTTTCTTAATAAAGTTTTTCATTTACTACTTTAACAATAATGACACAGATAAGTAATAATAATAATAGAATTCTAAAGAAGGATTATAACATGAAATGGGAATGAGGAAAAAAAAGCCAAGTTCCTGTGTCAGCAACACAGCAGTAAAATTGCATTAAGAAAAAATCTCGGTCTGAGAAGGAGAAGCAATTTCCCAGGTAATAAAGCTTTAGTCTAAATCATTATTAAGACAGGGATTTTCCCAGAGATTATGATAAAGTTTTTACAGGTCCCCAAACCAGTACTCATAGTCTTCAAGGCAATAAGTCTTATTTGTCTGATGTTGATATCTCCTCTTTCCAGCCTCTGCACAGTTCTCAAAGATTGATGACCTCCCAAGAGAATACTGGGGATTCATCTAGGTTAATAGAGCTAATAGAGCTGGCAGCTTTACTGTAGACCTTCTACTGGCACCTCTGGTGTACCTGAGAGTGAGCCACATGGCCAACATCTCCCCCATGTCATTCTTTCCCTTGTCTTTGCTGGTACATTCTTCTTTCTTTCTGACTGAATGTCTTTTGCTCCACAATCTCTGTTGTTTCTGTTCCTGGAGCAGCCCTGAATTCACAAGAAGCCCCTGATGCAGTTGTTGGATTTGACCAAGGTGTAGAAATAATGTAGAAAGCAGAGCACTGTCAGCTTGTAAGCACTTGGAGTGCAATGGTGTTTAACCCCAGACAGCCACTCACTCAGTCTCCCACCAGTGGGATCAGGGAGAGAATTGTGGAAGAGTAATAGCTGAGAACAAGGAATTAATTCACTGTTCCCCATGGGCAGGCAGGTGTTCAGCTATCTCCAGGAGAGCAGGGCCTCATCATGGATAATGGCTTTCAGTTTGAAGCTGTTCCCTCTTGTCCTATCAACCCATGTCCCTGTAAAAAGCCCCTCTTTCTTGCAGGCCCCCTTTAGGTACTGAAAGGATGGTGTAGGGTGTCCCCAGAACCTTCTCTTCCCCAGACTGAGCAAGCCCAGCTCTCTCAGCCTGTGTTCATAGGAGAGGTGATCCAGTCCTCTTTCTTGAGAGACTAATGGAAAAATCTGTTCAAAGACCCTCTAAGAGATTTTAGCCCAGGTACCCTGGACTGAGTGTGTTTGCACAGAGCCAGCTCAGTGTAGGTGTCTCCAAACCATGATTTCTCAAACCTCCTGAGCACTGTGCAGAGATGAGAGTTTAGCTGTGTATTAACTGCTTCCAAGTAGCGTTTCTCACTTGTTTCAAGTGTTGTTAAAAGTAGACTGTGTGGTCTCATGCCAAAATTTGGAATCCTTATGTTTTGGTGAGTGTCCAGTGCTATTTCAGATTTTGAAATAGTTTTAAAATTCGTTTGTTGCATAGAAAGAATTGGGATTTGATAAAATACTGCATAACTCTGCCTCATTTCAAATATAAGGAGCAGAACATATGAGGAGATGAACAGGAATTTCATCATCATTTACCCAGTGAAAAACTGAGAGGTTAGATTTTTGTGTAACTGCTTTGCCCAACTTTACTCTGAACTGGTGTTGTGTTCTCCTTGCTTGGGTCACTTGCTGCTACATAAATTCTCAGGCATGCTGTGAGCTAGAGTCAGAGGGAAGTGAATACACAGTTTTTAATGCAAAGCTCTTTCTAGAGGAGGTCTCTATAGGATTTGTGTGGGACCTCCCCTTGCATAAAGAATTGTCCAAAAGATACCATCCTCTTCCTTGTCTATGTGGTATTTGTCTGAAAGGGACAGATGAGGCATCTCCCTGTCCCTCTGTGTCACTTAGAGACATGAAACAACACGACATGGACACACTGCTGTTCTCAAGGTAAAAGGGGAAGTTTATTTTCTGACTCTAACACTTCTAGGTTTCCAAAAGGGAGAGTGGATTGGAGGGTAAAAGTGCCTCCTATCTAATGACACTGGACAAACTAACTGTCTATCACATTTCTCCTCCTCCATAAAAGAATGCAAAACAATAAGTTATTTACAGAAAATGTTTGAGAAAGTTTGTTACAAGAATGTGAACACCAGAAGGCTTAGAAAATCTTAAAAAATCAGGGCGACATCTCTGCAGATGTTCTCAGGTGGCAGCATGCAACATTAATCACCCTGATGCATCTGCTGAGCTGTCAGGAAGGTTTCATCCATCCTAGAGCGCTGTGAAATCCCTCTCCCAAGGCATCCAGTCCTCCTCACATTCCTGGGACAGCACACACACCATGCAGTAGGGGATATGAGCTGAAGACAGAGAGATTCAACAAAGGAAGTTACTGGCCAGATTAGTCATTCAGGATCAGGAACACCCCTATCTTCCTCATGGGTGCCATCATCTTCTTCAAAAGAGAAGACTGTAGTAGAGAGATCAGTAAAAAGGGCTGGCTGGCTTCTACCTTTTCTTCCTCAAGGAGCCCAGAAGCAGAGGGTAGAGGGGCCAGTTGTAGGCAATAATCTCTAATTGGAGAGGTGGACAAAATGCACCCCAAAACCAGAGAGATCAGTACAGTAAGAGATGCTCTTTTTTGTTGCTTTGTTCTTCTGCATCTGGCATGCCAGAGTTGATCTAAGTCATTTTTGTATCACCTCTTGGCAGATTTTCCCAGTGTGCTGTATTTGGTAATTTACAGCACAGCACTTCCAGCAATAACCATAACTGACATCTGAAAGTAGTTTACACTCATTTAAAAAATTGGGCAATATAAAAGTTAGGCAATGTTTGTAGGAGAGGTAACATTGCATATTATAACAGCTGATGTAGCTGGAAAGGCATGGACACATTTCCAAACACCCATGGCCTTCCTGGGATTGCTGCAGAGACAGACACTATAGAGAAACAAAAATCCAGCACCTCCCTTTCAATTGTGGCATTTCCAAAATGCCTCCCAGTGCTGCAAATCAGTACAAGTTTAGAATAATCTGATTTATAGCCATGGCACATGCTGTGAGACTGGAAACTCAATAACATTTTATTACCTACTAAAGCAGTTGTTTATTTAAATGATTACTTCTTGTGACATATACCAGAAGATAAACAGTGCCCAAATGAGTAAAATGTGTGACTGACTGCTTTGTGACTATACTCTTATGTTCATTTTATGCCATTCATTGCTGAGTTTATTCCACAATAAATACAGACACTACTATCAGACTACATGGTTCAGAAAAAAATATAAAAATCTTCAGCTAAAGGAATCAGTGTACCTTACAAGAACCACATGTTTTGTCAGATTTTATTCTAATACTCAGCTACAATTGAAATTGCTAAGTTTCTGTTTTCAGAGTGAAAAGCAATGATAATTCATGTGATAATTCTCCCAGAAAAAAAAAAGCAGAAAGAAAAAACCCAAAACCAAATTAGGAGGCTTCATTTTAGTATGCATAATTGGACATGATGGGAGGATGCCTGATTCCATGGCATCACATTTCCTTTCCTATTAGCATGATATTTGTGGATATAAAGGGGAAAAATCAGTTTCTCATCTGACAAAAGGTGTTTATCTGTTGCTCATAATCTTGAATTAACCTTTCCCCTCCCCTCATTATTGTTGAGAGTATTATTTAATGTAAATTCCTATCTGTAGCTGTTGTGCTGTAAAAGGTGATCTCCTTTTCCCTCAAAGGTATGATAGCTTATTTTGAAGACTGTTCTATAGCCCTGATTGGTCCTGGTCCTCTGCCTAAAGGAGCAGTGAAGAACTGAAAGGGTCCTGTGATCCTGACCTCATGATATTGGGAAGAGGGTTTCTGCCAACCCAGTGTCATGGGAAATGCTTTGGGCTCATGTAGCCAAGACTGTGTCTTGCCTGATGGCCTAGGAAAGCCTTCTTTAACCAGGGAAATGGTGTCTGGTGGAGCTGAAGATGGGAGCTCTTCCCATCTCCCTCTGCCTCTTTTCCTGACATCATTTTCTGCTGACTCTTTGCTGCCTGCTGGAGAGAAACTGAGATTATTTTGATAGTCATGTGACAATTTATTATCTTTTCTTCCATTTCCAAAACTTCTCCATTTCAGCCAGTGCCTCACCTTTACCAACTTAGTGTTCTGCTGATTGCTTGGTCCGACCTTGCAGGTCTTTTTCTGTGTTGGGGACAAAAAACAGACCCAAATTGGCACAAACATCAGCACAAGGCTATAGTCTCCTTTTCTCCTGCTACAGTAAGCATTAAATCTGTTCCTAGTGAGGCTGGCTAATAAACCCCATCACATCCTGGCTGGCATTTGTCATGCTTAGCTGCAGGCACATATTGAGGTTCCTGTTGGAAATAGTTGCTTGCATTTCTGTTCTGTCAGTGCACAGACGTTGGAATTTCCAGAGTCAGATTCACAAGGATTATTTTAGACTTTTACAGAGATTATTTCTGACTGTGACATGGGTGTAAATACTAATCTTAAATGCCTAATTGTAAAAAATTTAGATGTAGTGTCTATAATGTAGGCATGGGAAATTAGGTGAGATTAATCTCTCTGATGGATTTTACAGTGATCTCCATTTTTTAGATAAAGTGGGCAAATGTCAACTGCTCCAGCACCCACTGTCTCTTGTAATGGAACTAAACTGGGAGGAGAAACACTTTGCTGGGGACTGCTCTCTGCTCCAGACCCTCACACCTATTGGTTTGCACCCATACACCATGGCCTGAGCTGGAGCAGCAGATCCTGCCCTAGTTCAGGGCTCACTGGGAGTTTATTATTCTCACAGCCATGGCCATCCAGCTCAGGGCACTGGACCCGCTTAGCTTGTCATCAGTGATGAAGACAGAGACAAAGAAAACATTAATCATCTCTGCCTTCTCTGTGTCCCTGTTTGTGAGGTGACCATGATGTTGTCTGACAATTTAGCCTTGGTCAAATATGATCTAAATATTTGCTGAGAACCATGCCCTTTGTATGGTAGGAGAACAATAGCCAAGTCTGAAATGGAGCTTTCTAGAGAAATCGATTCTGATTTTACAATTAACCTGTTAAAGTTTCTGCATGTTGTAGAAAATGTTGCAAGCTGGGCTAATGTACTAACAAATATTTGTCTTGGGCAGAATGGCTATAAAATACAGCAGAGCTGTCATGACTTTTTTTTTACAATCCTAAAATGTAATCACTGTTTTCTAATGCACTTCTTCATATTTCAGTGTTTCTTACGTCTGTGTATCTTCAGAAAACAACTTCTTCCATTGAAGTGCTGACATCTTCCTTAAATAAGCAACCCCAAACACTAAACTCCATTTTCACAAAATAAATTATTCAGTAAGTCTTCTTTAATTATCTCCTCTGACTGCTTTGTTGCCTGAAATGTTCATTGCTCTTGCAGAGAAAACGAACCCCTGGATTTCCCTGATGGTTATTGTAGATGTCAGCTGTAGTGTTCAGGCACTTCAAAGGATCACTCCCATGGCCTAATCTCCAGCAGTGCCCAAAGCTCACCACTGGCTACTTTGGTGTGTTTTAGTAGTGACTAAAGGTGAGGTGGGGGGCGGTGCTCATTGCTAGATTTTGTTATCCACAGAAAAAGCTTCCTACCATTGAAAAATGCAAGCTGAATACTGATGAGTGTGCCAAAGACAGCTGAGGTCGTGGCTACATATAAAGTGGGAAACTTGCCACGTATTGATGGGATAATCAAACGGGATGGAGGAGCGAGTGAACCGTAGATAACAGACATTAGCCACGTCACTTAAGGGACTCTTGGAAGGTGCCTGGATGCTGCTAGGAGTAACCTGATACAAAAAGCTGCACAGAAGAGTAAAGTAGCTTTAATCCTGCACTGTGTGCCCTTCTGTTTACTTCCCTGTATTCACAGATAAGTAGCATGGTGGTATTTGGTCCCAAAGCTTCTCTCTGACAGGCAAACAGACAGGAGGCAGGGGAAGCAGTTGCATGACAAAGCTTTGTTCACTGTTCCTGGAGGAGTGCTGCAGTTCAGGCTCACCCTAAGTGACTGAAGTACCGTGTTGAGCTGCGTGGGATTTTGATAGAACATCCTGGTGAATTGATACATTCTGTGTCTGCACTCGGGGCTAGATAGCTGAAATCTCTGTGAAGGCTTACTCCTCCTCCCCTGGAAAGCCATCCAGCATTTGGATGTTACCAGGCAGGGTTGGATGTATCAGTCATTCAGCCACTGCCTGACTGAGCTGTGTCCTTCAGGCCAAACTCTGACCTATGAAGCAGCTGAGGCTAACTCTGACTGAGACTAGACTGGTGCGCAGCTCAAAGCAAGTTTTTTCCTTTAATGTGCGCTCGGTAACCGTCAACACTGAACCTGCAAAGTTGTAGTTCCTTTCTCATGTCCAGACTTGAGATGACTTTGTGCTGAAGATAAACACGTCTGCAGAACCATCTTGGCTTTATAGTTACTGTCTTTGCAGGAGTTTGCGGCTGTGGCATGCTTTGACCTCTTGAAAACCAAGCAGCCAAGGCTTTCCCTTTCCCCACAGGCTTCCCAAAAAACCAGCAGATCTTTTGGTAAATATGTTTGTACTAACAACAGTAGCTTTTTTTCCTTTTCAATTGTTTTTTTTTTTCTTTTTGCAAATTGATTCAGTCTTTAATTCCTAAACGTGACAGGTGAACTCTTTGGGCCAAGTTTTAACTTGCAGCTTGTATTTATAGGGGAGAAGTAGGACATGGAAAACCAGGCTTTGAAATGGAAATTCTGCCTCAGCTACAGCCACAGCAGTGCTGCTCACAGCCCTACTTTGTTTTCTTTTTCCCCTAGTCAGCCAAATCAGAGTCACTGCTCCTTGTTCAAAGGAGCAGTGTTAACTTTCCAGAATTCCCTGTGCTGCTGCTTATGAGTCTTACAGACGTTGTCAAATGTATCCAGTAATCCATGTCTTTGAGCAGGTCTTGAGTTTCTAAGAAAAGACTATTCTTCTCTGGCTTCCAGAGTCTTGGAGCTAGCTCTAGGGTACAGGGACCCCAAACAAAATAGAAGGTAGGTTTTCATATTCCAGTGGTTGCGTGTGATTCTAGGCCAGTGTATGCATTTCTGCTGGATAGCCCTACCCCAGCTGTATGCTTCTGTGTTACCAGGCTGCCATCAAACCAGCAGCTGATATACATATGGCCTGTGCAGAGTAAACCACTATTGGATATTTGTGGGAACAGTTAATATGTCACTGGGAAGTTCCTTAAATGTTTGCATCGAGAACAAAGTCAAGTGATAAAGTGAAGTTTAGTTGATTGTCAAGCTGGAGCTTCTGGAGCTTCTACACGATTGGATGGCCACTGTAATTGTGAGCTACTGTGAACATTTTTCTTTTTTTATGCTGTCTCTTCTGGAATTGATCTTGTTTCTAAATATACAAATTCTGCTCTAATTCCATTTGGAGAGGTCCTGTGTTTTGGCAGATGGCAGAACTTTCTGCAGAGTGGCTTGCAAATGTTGGGGTGTGAAGCACGCTTGGCAGTGATGCTCGGAAAATGATCTGGTGGGATTTGTGAAGCATGTTGTGCTGCTATGCAGTACCTGGGAGAACGAAACCATGAGCACAGTGTGGTGTGCCCAGTCCTTGCACAGGGTAACATCAAGCATCACTCCTTGGCATTTTCTCCAGTGCTGAAACAGCAGGATTTTAGCTGACGATCTTGCATGGCCATCTGGTGAAAGAGAGTGAATGAACTTTACAGGGACTAATTATTTCCCAGATTAATACTGCTGACAAGTACTCCAAGAGGCAGTGTGTATGTTTGCAGGGTGTTATGCTGCTAGAAATGCCATTAATTATTTTGCCTGTGATTCGCCGAACGCTGCGATTCTGTGTGCTGGCGTTCTGCCCCAGCACCACCATCTGTGTATACCCTAGTATTTATTTCAGAACTTTCTGGAGACTTTTCCATTTTCAGATTTAAGAGCCTGGATTAAGTGAATGTTAATAGAAGGTGTTAAAACAATCTATTTTTTTTTTAACACAGTTTTCCTCTCCAAGCTTGTCAAAGTCTGCTTACTAACAATATGCTCTGTGGGTTGTATTCTAGGTGTGACTGCTCTCAGGCACTGTAGTTTAAATGGTGTGTAAGACTCTTATGCATTGATTAACTTCTCTATGTTTTCTTCTTAAGAGAAGTTACTGTGACATATTTTTTTGTATCTTGTAACTAAGGTATACTATTTATTTTGTTGTAACGAGAATATGAAAAATACAGCATTGGTTATCCATGCATAGGGAGACACGTCAATAATTTAATCAAAGATGTCAATGTAATCAATGTAACCATCAGAAATGTTAAAATAATAGTAGAAATATTCCTGGTTTCAAAATACTAGAAATACTAAAGTTTCAACTGTGGTTTTCTTTCATGGCTTAACTAGATTCTGATTGATGATGATTTTCATCCCAACAAAGAATTCTGATGTAATTCCACATCCAATCAAAGAACTTTTCCTTTTAAATTGATTTATCTACAGAGCTCTTATTAAGAATAATTTAAGATTAAAATGCCCATAGGTTCTCTTTGACCTTTTGTGTTACTGAGTCTTCAAGGTCTTTCAACACTTCAGGTGTATAAAACCAGTCTGATATGACAAACCCCTCTAGGTTTTTGTGTTGTTTAGACAGATGTCCTGCCTTATTTACTGAAAAATGGAACAATCACCCAGTGGAGCAGCACATATGGTCTAAATTCACTGACCTATATTCATTGATAAAAAGAAAATCTCTGGTGGAACCTCAGAGAGGGAAGAAACATCGTGTTATCCCTTCAGAGAGAGGAAAAAAAAGGAATCAAAGAGTTTAAAGAACACTGGGGAGTTTATATAAGATAAAAGTGGTTTTGGAGGGGATGACTGTGTGGAAAAATAAGTCCTTTTTTACTCTGAGGACAGAAACAGAGAAAGGAGTAGAATTTGTGAAAGTTGGGTGGGATAAAATGGGAAAGGTAAGATTTATGGGGTAGCAAGAAGCACCTTGTAAATGAAGCAGTGTTGCTGTCCTGAGGGAGAAGAGTGTTCTTGCCTGGGAGAAAGCTCTGGATTTTGCACACTGTTTACTGTTTTCAGAACTATCACCCAACCCAAACCCTAAAGTTAGTACATAACTTTCCAAGAAAAAAACATCATTTCTCATAATTGTGAAAGGATCAGGTATGATGAGACTACTGAACTCAGTATCTTAGGTTATTAAATTGCTTCAGGGGTACAGTCACTCACTGTTTCTTATCACAATGCTGCAGTCAACCTAGAAACTTCTTAGGAATGGCCAAGTAAAACCCTGTGCTGTAGAGCCAGAATGATGCTGACAGGACTGTTAGTGATGACCCAGAGAATCAGATCTGTTGCTGGTGCAGCAGCTCTCTGCTCCCAGTGCATGGCTTCCCAAGGAATTTGTAAAAACCTCCATGTGGTTTTAAGTCCAGAGTAGGTAAGGTACAAGCTGAGTCACCTCTGCAACAGAAGACAAACTCTTGAACTGCAAGAAGATGAGTACTTTTACAAAGCAGACTATTTGGCTGCCTGATTTACATTCTGCTACCGGGAGCCTGGGTAGTGGTTTCCCTTGAAGGAGTCAAACCTGTTTTTCAAAGGCTTTTCCAGAGCCCTGCCCACAGAATCCAGCATTCTAACTGTAGGAAATACTGTTGCAAAACAGGGAGCCAAGATTTACCTGAGTTTAACCATCTTAAAGAGTCAGGATGATTCAGGCCACAAGTTTAACTTGAATTTCCACCAAGAAGAGCCTTCTTCTCTCAGCAGGTTGCAGAGTATGCCTGTATGACTTGCTTAAACTCAATGCTTATGTCCTGGGCAGCAAAAGTTTGTTGGAACGAAACTCTGCTCTAGAGAGATGAAGTGATTTGTCCTTCACTAACATTGGCTGGAGTCCAGAGACCAGAGTTCAGACCCCCAAGCCTGAGGCTCTGGCCAGATGCAGAGATTGCACTGCAGGTGTCTAGGTCTGAACCACAGACAGCACGTGTGGTTCAGGCATCACTTAGCTCAGCTCACAGAAAATCCACTGCTCTCACTCTGAGCTAGGTACGTGGAATGAGTTGAATGAATCATGCCCTGGAAATACTTAATTTTCTCTATTGTTTGTGAAGGGAACTTAAGGTGACTAGTTCAGCTGTAGATGCTTGCAGAAAGGTGAGATGAGTCCAGCCTCTCATCACAGCCCTTACTTTACAAATGCTGGCCTTTAATAACAGACTGCAGTCAATTGCAGCACCTGATGGATCTATGCACTGCAATAGGGAATAGACTGGACTGGTTAGGAGATTGCCAATTGAGATTTCATTCTTAAACATAACTAAGGCAATCTGCTGCTATGTGTTGTGAGTGATGGATCACAAGTAAATCAAATCCTAGATCTTGATTCTAGTCACTTTTACCAATATAAAAGCAAAAGATAGGTTGCTGCACGTTAATGCAAAGAGGAGCTAATAAGAAGCAGCTTTAGTACCAATGGTGATGTAAATGTAAGGTCCTCATCCATACAGTTTTCAACAGTATTTTTCATTGTCTCACTTCTTCATGCTCAGTGCTCTGGTGACCCCTTTTTTCACACAAACATCTGCCTGGTGCTCCTTCTCTGGATTACAGGACTGGGGCTCTTTTTCACATTTGTTCCTTGCTCTGGATTCTCTTCTTCCTTTCAATACAGGACAAGCCTGCTGTCACAGCAGCATGGATTGGCTTAAGCAACATGTAAGGGTAGAAAAATTGAAATGACCCTGAGACGTGTAGTATGAAGTGTCTTCCCACTGAATAGCTGAATGACAGAGCATTAGACAGGATAAACCTGAGCATCACAGATGATTTAAATCTGTTGCTCCCTCCCAGCACGATGGTGCCCTGTGTGTCTGAGCTATGTCTGTGCAAAGGGAGCAGGCTGGATGTGAGGTTTGAGTGCTCTGTCTTAACTTTCCAGCTGCTATTTATATTACATTACCTCACAGAGCATCCAGCTGAGACCAGGACCTTGCTGTGGGAAGTACAAGGAGTGTACAGACGGTTTTGTACCAAATACCACAGCCTTTTGGCTAGTCTTGAACAGCCGTTGACTAAAAAAAAGCAAGAGAGTTAAACACACAGGGCAAGTGAGGGGCAAAAATAAGACAGAAAAGTCTGTGGGGAGCTCACCATGAATCAAAAAGAAATGGAGTATGCATGTCTGTGTTTTTTGTAATTTGATTTTATGCTTCATTCTGTTTTTTTTCTTGGATGTCCTTAGTGGCCCATGTTAATCAAGCAGGTGAAAGACATCTGCAGGGTGTGAATCAATCCCCAGTAATGAATTCAAAGGTGCTAAAGCAATAAAGGTTCTGCTCTTATAAATTACTTGGAACAACTTCAGTTTACTGTTTATAACAAAGGCTAGGGTGGAGCCAGGAATGAGCAAGGCCTGTATCACTAAAGATTAAGGAAATCTCTCCCTGTTTACCCCAACCCCAGCATTGTGCTGCAACATTTCAAATAATACCTCCTCACTAATCTATACTTCTAAGTGAAATATCTGTAATGTATTTTATTACATTCTTCTATCTTGGATTGGTTATGTCACAGTTGATCTCTGAGGGCTCTCCAAATTAATGAGATTAGACTTCTCTCCAAATTTTCTCTGCTTAAATACATTGCTTTGATCTTTTTGTGTGCCAAGGAGGACTGAAAAGAAAATAGAATCACTTCTTGCAGGAAATAATTGTTTCTGGTAATGGAGAAGGATCATAACAATGTGTTTGCTTAGCTGCAGATTGACTCTGTGTGGACAGGGAATCCAAACCTGAGCCTTGCTAGGATGTTCAGGGGATCTGTGTATTGGCTGTACAAGAGTTCCCAAAGGGATGCAGCTCTGCCAAGAGCCCTGCTCCCATCAGAGCTGTGTGTGCAGGTTGGTGACTGTTGATAGGCAAGGACTTCCAATAGCAGGATGAAATTGTCTCTTCTTTTTCTTAGTAGAGCTTCACTATGACACCTACCTGGAGGGCACTTTCTGGTCCATGAGTCCTGCACCACCTGCCACAAGTTTCACATCATCTAATCCCTCCGGAATTTTCCCATCTTATGTTTTAGAACTACCTGGACAGCAAAAGTCTCTGCTGTAAAGGCTGGGAATTGTCTTCTATTTTCTACCTAGCTGTATTGACTGCCATGTTGTACTCACTTCTTTTATGACCCAAATTTAAATATCTTCTCTCATGTATCATTCTCATACTATTTTTTCTTAGATTAATCCCCTTATGCTCCCCTAGAGAGGGAGAGATCAGCCTGTCTCTACTTTTGTTTGACTAGACTAAACAAGCCACATTTTCTTTGCTCCTTTCCCTAAAGACTTTTGTATTTCCCTCAGTTACCTTAAATGTCATTTTCTGCATATTGCATTGAACGTGGCTTGCCAATTGGGTCTCTTGCTATCTCACCAAGGCTTTATACAGAGACACCTAAATTTGTGAGTCTGTGTTGAAAAAGCTTCCCTAATATTCCATTTGCCTTTGTTTTGGCTGCATCACATCAGAAACTTGCAATTCCTTTGTGATTCCAGTGATTCCAGCTGTTGAGTGTTCGGGTTTGAGCTGCTGTGTTACAAATCCATGAGGGCAAGACAAAAGTGTTGTGAGCTTAGTGACTGGCACAGAAAGCAGGTGCTGGAACAAGGACAGACCTGGACATGGCCTGATGCCACCAGTGCCAGACGTGACATCAGACTTTGTCTTGTAAAACTTTCTGGTTTTAAGCAAGATAACATTGATACCATGGAAGTCATGGAAATACATTATTTTCATGATTGTCCTTGTCTCCAAGATAACATCCCTGATTTGAGTAGCAGCACAGAATAAGGTGAAGTCACACTCAAAACAGTTACTTTGCTTATCAGAAGGAAGCAGTTTTATTTCTGTAGGGCACAGCCATGGCTAATCACTTTGCTTGCATTTGTATTTCTCAAAAAACATCCCCCCCCCCCCCCCGGTGTGTGATAAGGATAATGGCCTCGTGCCATTATCCTCACCCAGCAATCCCTTTTCCAAGGACAGGGAAAGGGCTGATGGCAGGAGAGCTTTGGACCTTTTGCAGGGGAGGTGCCTGTGGAAGGTGTGTGTGCTGATGGTGATGACCCAGTGATTACAGCAGGAAGGCAGAAGCCAGCCTGAATGCTCACATGCTGCATTCAGATAGCAAAGCTCCCAGCTCCTAACCTAATCTTCCGCTGATCAAACAGGGATTGGGCTAAGCCAGGACTTGGCTGAGTGTAATATTCCTCTTGCCAAGGAGGTCAGGGCTAGGCCAGGCTGGCTGGGAGCTGGTGGAGAAAATGATGGAGGTTGGTTGATAGTGTGTCAGGGCAGACAGATGCTCCCCAACCCACTGGGGACCTCTCTGAGATGAGCAGCTCTCTCCTCAGGCTTCCAGGTAGGTGCAAGGGTCACAGTCTGGATTTTATTGCAAAGAAAATTAATTAATGCAAGAGAAGTCTGCTTGAGAGCAAGGAGAGGGAAGAATTTCTCAGTATCTAGATCAGATGAGAACAGAATGTGGTTGCTCCAGAGTATCCTTTTTAGCAAAACACTGGGAAACACTGTGTAACAGGGAGTTATTTAGCCTGACTTTATTCACTTCTTAAGTCTTGATTGTATACACTGTGGTTTTCTTTCTTTTTTTTTCAACTTCTCCACAATCCAAAGGGTTTTCTGTGAGTGGCAGTTCTGCCTGAGAAAGGCAAGAATTGTTATTTGCAAGTAGGTCCAATTTCCTTCTCTTCTATGATTGTAGTTCCCTGTCATCTTCCCGGTTATCAGCCTATTCCAGTTTCTTTTACTTTTATTTGTCCTTTCATTGCAAATAATGGATTTCTCAACACTTCTTCTCTTTCATTTTTTAAAAATAATCTCATTATCCATTAAGATTGATGAACTGTTTCCTGCCTTCCTGCTTTCTCTCAGCTTTCCTTCTGCTGTCTCTGCAAATATTCTTCAGCACTCTGATGTCCTTGCATCCGTTGTGGGACGAGGCTTATTAGTACAGGCTTTGCACTTTCTTTGTAGGTCATGGTGTGGCTTTATGCTGGATTACTTGGACCCTTTTGTTCTGAAATGTCAAGTAAAAAGGCCAAAAACTATTGACTGGGTTATGGGGAAAATGTAAAACAAAAAGAGAAAAAAAAAAGAGAAAAAATTAGATTGAAAACAAATACTTTTAAAAAATGCATTTTCAGAGTTAACTTTTAAAAAATATACTTACATTGTCATAACTTCTTTATTCTCATCTCTACTTAAAAAAAAGAACTAGATAGAAACTTTCCTGCCAAAAATGTATAGAATTTTAATGGGTTGATGGGGTTATTTTGATTGAAAAAATTGATCCACATTAGTAACCCCAAAGTGGTGAAAAGCTGTTCTCTTAAAGGCAGCACATGTTTTGCTGTGAACATTCAGGCACTCATCAATTCTCTCTGGTACCCAGAGACAGAACCTGAGGTAATGGCCTGAAGCTGCTTCAGGGGAGGTTTAGGTTGGATATCAGGAAAAGGTTCCTCACTCAGAGGATGGCTGGGCGCTGGAACAGGCTCCCCAAGGAAATGGTCATGGAACCAACACAGAGAGAGTTCAAGAATCTTTGGAACAATGCTCTGAAGAAAGTGGTGTGACTCTTGGAGTGTTCTGTGCAGGGCCAGGAACTGGACTCAAGGATGCTAGTGAGTCCCTTCCAATTCCAGATATTCTATGATTTCTTGCCAGGAACTTATGCAAGGTTCAGGAGCATCTGGAGGATGAAAGCCTGTCCTGCACAGTGCTCTAGGCAGCTGGGGAGAAAAAGACATTTTGATGCAGAAAGTGATGGGGTGCTGCAGGCACTGCATCTCCTCCTGACAGGGTTTGACTCTGGCTTTGGTACCATGTAAGAAATGAGGCAGAAGAGATTCAGCACTCTGGGGGAACCCACTGACTGCAAATACCATGTAAATGAAGTATTTTTGTATGGTTGTATTTTTACTGGGGTATTTTGTATATAAGCTCTTTTCCAGAGTGAAAAGTCGAAAAAAGCAGAGGAAAAGCATTTCAGGAGTATTAGGCCATTATTATTCAGTGGTTGATTCCTGCCTTTCAGGCTTATTTCATTGGGATTTGGAGTCTGAGAATATGGTGAGGTTCTCTATAGTATACCAAAAAGTTACAGTTTCATCAGCTACATTTTCTTGTTTCCCCCAGTCACATCTATGCAGGTAAACTAAACAGGGAGCCTTCCTGAACAGTCATTGATCTCCTCCTGGTTAAATCTTTGGAGGGCCAGCAGTATAACCATGAAGGTTAATATTCTCCCAAACATTTCCTTAGAATATCTCCAGCGTTTAAACACTCAAGGATGCAGTTACAAGTACAAACCTCCTTTGGGGGATAATAATTTTTGGAAGGATAAAGATGGACTGATGGGCCATTTCAAGCCAGCTGTCCTCACTGCCCAGGAGTCTTTCTAGCCATGTGTACTTTTAGTCTAAGTTGGCTAAAGTGCTACTATACCACTTTCTTTCCTTTTTCTTTTTGTTAAACCCTTACTATCCTTTTTGATTTGAAGTTTGTAATTTCACCAAGGGAGCTGTGCTAGGAGAACATAAATGATGGTATTTTATGAAAAAAAAGTGAGGTGTCAAAGAGGCATTTTGTTGTTTGGAAAAATTCTTGCCAGTGAAACTCATACAGGCAGAAAACATTTGCACAAACAGCAGTAATTGCAACTGAAAAGTGTAATTGTTGTATCTTTGTCTGACATGATGAATTTGAAATACCATTCATTATAAAAAAAATTAAAGGGGATATTCTGTGTAAACAAAGTAACGCAGTTCACATAGGATAATTTTCACTGGTAATCTCTTTTTGTATGCAAAACCTGATACAAAGAAACTCTTTTCAGTGATAAGAGCTGTTCTACAGAAGAACTCACATATGCTTCCCCCAGTGTAATGTTTCAGCTAAAGCCAGGACAGTTTGTATCCAACAAGTGATCTTGTTAATAAATGTAGGTATTTTATTCCCGAAGTTCCTCTTAAGAAATTTCACTTTGTATGAATTCATCTGACACTGGAAATTATTGAAGTGCTTGATTTGGGTGCACATTTATCTGCAGATCTTTACTGAACCACTCATTAAATTCTCTTCATTACACAGGGTTAAAAAAAGACAAATTTGAATTTCATGTGAGTCCTGCCTTACCCAGAGCTTTTAGTTGCTGTGTTTACATCAAGGCTGCTCACACATGGCTTCTTCCACTGTCCTCACTGCAATCTTTCAGTAAGAGCAAGACAAAATTAGGTAATTTCCAAGTGTTCTCTGGGCACTGAGATGTTGACCCATTCCCAACTAGCAATATACAAGAATGTGAATGTAATAGCTTAGAAATTGAAATTTCTTGATGCAATTATGATACAGAACTTCTGCTAGTGGCCTTCACTAATCTGGTGGTATTTTTATTCTAACATGCAATTTACCAGATTTTTAAAATTTCTTTATATTATTTGTATTCCTCCCTTTATAGGAGGGAGGAATGCAGACTCACTTTAGCTTGTGGGATTTTTCACATTCTCTAAACAATTGGGGATGAAGCACTGGTGGACATGTCTCTGAGTAACAGAGATAAGAGGTACAAACAATCGTTTCTTAATTACTTGGATGAGGAACCTTTGTTAAGATGCTCAGCTTCCAAATCCTGAACAGATTTAAGACTGGGAAGAAATTAGCAAAGACAAGAGAATTCATAATTTTTTCCCTGTGTCAGGGGACATCATTGCTGGCCTGGACCATTGTTGGTGCAGGCAGCACATCAGCTCCCTGCTGTGCATGGATCTCAGGCCTTCTTATACCTTCATCTTGCATGTCTGTGCCTGGTTTCTCAGGCACTGAAATCCTTTAATTTATTCACATTCTTGGTGTTAACACACAATGCCTTTGAATACCCAAGATTCAACTGCATGATCAAATACTCTGGTGTCTGTGATCTAATATTCCCTTCATCCTAAAAATCAATTCACAGAATCAAAATCAATAATGCCCCAACACATGTAAGTTGTCAATTCTGAAATCTGTTTCTTGCTTGTCATTGTTTTTGTGAGCCTTGTGTTTTAGCAGAAAATGCCCTTGCTGAATCATATAACTTCAAAGAACATCCTAAAAATGTAAGTATGTGCAGGAAGACCGAGGTGCAGAAAAATTTTGATTACATTTCAGTGCAGTTGTATGTCTTTGCTTTCATGTCTGTGATAGGGGCACAGACTTCAGATCACATAGCAGAAATTGGATCAGAGACGCCATCTGACTCCTTATGTGCTCACACGACTAGATTTTTTGCCTACTCCTGCAACATATGAAACTGGCTGGCATTTTTCAGTTTATAAAGAGGATAGACGTGGTAGAGACTTTGTTACCTCTTATTGATGCTTTGCGCTTTCCCCAAGGATAAGATAAAAGCATTTTCTGCACGCTGGTAGTTTGAACAGAACATTAGGTGTCAAGACTATGGGAGTTGAAGGAGAGAAGATGAAAGCTGAAATATGATTAGGTATCCATGTATTACACAGGAAGTAATTAAGGTCTTGGGTAGGTTTTGCATGGATTTAAGATCTGCAGAAGTGTCCCCACAGCTTGTAACATCCTGCGTTTACATTATGGCAACGCCCACTGCTGTTGTACAGGGAAGAGTCTTTCCAAAAACCCTCTTGTCTTAGAAAAAACCCTTCTGTAAATTATTTCTTTTCATTCATAAAAAAATATCTACATCTAGGCTGGAATTTACCATCTAGTGTGTCATTCCTGAAAATGTATTTTAGTTATTTAAACTTTATGCAAAAACAAGGGAAGAAAACCTTTCACATGGCTGTTCCCTACTTCTAAAATTACCTGGTGTATAGTTATTCAGATGCTAAAGCTCCTACATAAGCAGTCCCTTTTTAAAATGCAACCTATAGTCAGTGTAAAATGCAGCTTTTGAGTGCAAAAAAATGAAAGGGGGACAAAGGAATATAAGAATGGCAGCATAGCTAATGTTAGTGTGCACCCACTTCTGTCAGCAGGCTTTCCAAGGTCTTTCAGGAAGATGTCAGCTGCACACATGTTGCTTGTATTGATTGAATTATGGGGAAGTATCTCCACAACAGCTGTCCTATGATGTCTTATCAACTGTATGTGTGTTTGTGCAATAGGCCACAGATTCCACCTTCTAATAAGTTGTTGAATATGTATTTGCAGTACAGATTTAACATCTCCGCAGATCAGATAACGCTGCAGAAAGTTTGCCAAATGATACTAGCGTGTAGTTTTTGGCAACAGCCTTCCTTCCTTGAAAGAATAAAAAGCCCAAAGCACTGAGCACAGAGAAGCTATCTGTAAATAGGTCTTCTTTATGTTTTTTTCAAGCCCAGCAATGGTACATTAGCTGATTGAGTCTTTTGTGAGATGGTTTAATATAATGCCACAATGGTATTTAGACCCTTTGCCAAATAAAAGAAGGCAAACTACAGAATTATTAAAAAGGCACTCTTGCAGTTTTTGTATTGTATTTACTGCCATCATTTTCAGTTGACCAGTGGAAATTTTCTTGAAAGTTAATTCACTTTCAGAAGAGTGGAATACCCAAGAGGCACCTGCTTCTTTACTGTTACTTCTGGCAAGGGGATATTTTCATTCCTCCATTGTGCTGTTGGATATTTATATTCCCTTATTGCCTTGTGCAAGTTACTGTAAGTAAACAATGAGAGTAAACAAACAAGCTCCACATATAATCCATTTTGTAGCATGAGGGCAATAATTTCATGATGTTTATTTTTCAGTACTCTCTTTTAATCACTTTTTAATGATTATAGCAATAGGCTTGGTCCTGTGCCATTCGAGGCAGTAAAAATTCCCCTAGTAAAGCTCATGGTGCAGGACTGAGTCACAGCAGGAGAAATGTTCATTTCCCTTTAATTTTCCTTTCCTCATTTTCTATTACCACTAATAGTGTTACTTTAGGAGTATTGTATGTTGGACAGACCAGCTTAACTGCTTTTTCTTTTTCAGATCCAGCCCTCTAAGCAATTACCCTCAAAGCTATTAAAATGGTTATCTGACATAATGCATTTTAGCCCAATGAAGACAAACCAGGTGTGACTTAACAGCCTTTATCACTCCTTTTGTGTAAGTGTTCCAAGAAGATCCCTAGTGCTCTGTCTAGGGATCATGCCTACTATCTGTGCTTTGGCCAGAGCTAGACCAGGTCTAAGAGATCCCATCCCAAGAAATATTCCCCCACAAAATTGGCATATTACTGGATTTATATCCACAAATCATCATAGACTCATCCATTTGTTAACGGTAGAGAAGTATCCTGTAATATTGAACAAAAACACTTCACTTCGAGACTGACAATATTAAGGTCTCTTTATGGATCATGGCAAAAATGTGCCAGTATCCTAAAACATTTGGTGTCAAGACATCCTGACTGCAAAAGTGGGAGCTTCTGACACTAGATCATTCTTATTCCATCTCCATGCCCTCCAAATGAATGCACGAACGCATTACAAACTTACTGACTCATTGCCCCATCACTTTTTCTATGTCCAGAATCCTACAAGTGTTTCTTGTACAAACTACCAAAGCTCTTCTCTAGCCAGCTGTTTCCAGACATTAATTATTTTTGTTTGGAAGCTCTCGAAGAGGCAGCATAGAAGTGTGAGCAGTCATCTTTCCTCATGCTGTACAGGAGTGAGAGTTATTGTACTCGCAGTGCAAACACTGTGGCGTGCCCATAATTTTACTGCTCTGAGTCATCCCCTTGACATCTGTAAGATGACTTAAGATAATAAAGTTCAGCATGTATGGAAGCATTTGCTGGACAGGAGTTTATAGTTCCCATAGTCATTATTTATCCATGTTGCATATATTAGGTTTTTTTATTGCTTTTTCCCAAAGTTTCACAGATAAGTTACAGAATAAGATTGGGAGGGAGGTCACATTATCCATTCCTCTTCAAGGCAAGATAATCTAGAATTGCATAATTTCTAAGATTTGTCTAAAATGTTCTTTAAAACATCTAATGATATTTCCATGTCTCCTTATGAAATTTAAGTACAATGTTTGATGAACTTTTCTGGCATGCAGAAGTTAATTATGGGATAGTGTTCTCCTACTAAGCATTTTTCTTGTGTTTTTCTTGATGACCTGCAATTTCTTCGTGAAACATTGACATTCTCAGAGCTGTACATGAGGTGCAGATCTCTGCAGTTTCAAGGAAAAGCAATCTTTAGTTTTCCCATTAGTGCAACATTTCTACTTCTGAGGGTTGTATTGTGATCTGCCTAACAATCTAAACAATTTTTATGTATATTAAAAGTAGTCAGAATGAATTTGAAAATACAGTGGTTAGTCCATATACATTCCTTCTGTAGTTCTTTGAGAGCATGTGGGTAAATTGTTGTCTGTTCTTTTCCAGTGCTGTCTTCTTTTGTAACTGTTTCCAACCATCTACAGTATCTTTCCAGTTAAGGGCACAGTGAGGGAATATTACTGAATATTACTGACTGCTTGGCTACTGGTGCACTGTGGATTATGAGGTTGAAGGAAGCCAAGAGTAGACATTTTATTTAGAATTTTTTTTCCCGGAGTGCTGAAGGAACTAAGAAAAAAAAAAAAAAGGCAACTTTGGATCACTGAGACTTCTTTGCTTTGGGAGAATGAAAGGCACAGGCTTCCTGAAAGTAGATGATGCTCTATTGGTATCATAGGTAAGTTCTCTCTTTTGAAGACCAGTCCTTTAGTTTTAGTGGTTTATAGTTTTATAAGTGAAGGGGGTGAGGCCAGGTGGGTGTTATGACTGCCCTGGTGCAGCCCAGACCAAAGCCTGGCCATGTCCAGCTATGCATTCTTGCAGTATTACTCATTAGTCATCACTACATATTTATTCAGCTTAAGATACACATTTTGCAAGTGGTAGAGTTGGTTGTAGTACATTTTTTTCTGCTTCTTACAGATTGAAATGGTCTGCCTTATTTCTTCAGTTCTTTTTTATTTTCTGCTTATTTTCCTGATAGAAAAGACCTCTGTTTCAATAATGTGTGTAATTACCCTTATAGCATGGAATTTGTTACTCTATTAGAATGTAGGGTTTAATTGAAGGAGTGTAGTGCTGATTCAGGCAGAATAAAAGAAGTTTTAACATAATTTTGTGTGCTGTTTTTGGCTTGAATATTTTTCTTTACAGCAGCTAATGTGGTACTGTGTTTCAAATTTGTGCTGGAAACAGTGTTCATAATTCAGAGATGTTTTCTTTGCACTTGCACAGAGTCAAAGCCGTTTCTCTCTCACACATTGTGCCAGTACTAGCCTAAAACATTTACTTGCTCCACTAAAGTGAATTTGAGCAGCTGAGTCTATTCTTGTCTGTATGTCACTGGGAGAACGATTAATTTAACATAATGAAGAAAATAAGCACTATAATTTTCTGGCAGTAATAATTCACTGACAAAAATGTCACAGATGTCAAACAGAGGGAATTTCTTGTCCTGTTTCTCTGACACTTTTGAGTGAAAAAGGATCTCAAGTGTAGCACTCACATACCAGGTTCAGCAGAGAAGGTATTTAAAGTAAAGAGCCATTTTTAGCTTCAGTTTTTTCCCCACAGGAGTTGGCAGAATCCTGGGACAGCTATTTATAATGAATAGTTTAGTGTTTGGATATAGTTAACTTGTGTTTTGAATGATCTTCTGAGTTTTAGCAAATGCACTCCCTAACAAAGTAGCACTGATTTACCTGCACTAAGTAGATTCTTATAGGGGTCACTTTCATTTTGTTTCCTTACTTTATGTCATCTAACCATGGCCACACTATGAAAAGCCTTGGCCAGGAGAGATAGAGCCAACCTAAAGCTCAATAGATTTAATAATAAGTATTGTGGCATGAAGAAGGATTGCATTCTCCTGTTGGCTGAGGACTTGTGCCTGCCAGTTTTACCTGAGCTACCATAACTCACTAGTAAATGTTAGGTACCCTGCCTCTGCCACTTCCTTGGTGGCTTGAGCATTAGTGCTTCTTCTAACCCAAAACTGAGGCTTTTAACTGCAAAGTAGCTTTACACTACAGGTGATTTTTCTCCATTCCTGGAGTGCTGAGCAAATAATGGCTGCTACATTTTCTGGGTACTGTTTTTGGGCAAAATTCACTATATTGCAGATAAAAATAATAATTTCAGGCTGCGCTGTGTCATGTTCAGAGGCATTTCCAGCAGCGTGTCCTTGCCAAAGGAATTTCTCTCCCTTTGAAGTTGCTGCTGTCAGAACCATGGAAAAATTTGATTAAAAATAATGGACTTCTGTCTGACTTCACCTACTCCAAGCCATGCTCACAACTGGACCAATTTTAGGTCAGGATGCTCAGAACCCTTTTGAGCCTCCAAGGATGAAGCCTGCATAACCCCTCTGGGTGATCTGTGCCAGTGTCATTATAACCTCTGCCATTATAACATTTTTTCCCCCTTACATTCCTCACATTCCTCTTATGTTCCTTATTGCAGCCTGATTTTCTTTTTGCTTCTTTTCCTTTGGCTGAACACCTAGGAGCTGAGTCAGGCTCTGCCTTCTCTATTATTCCCCTTTCTAGGCAGATGAGAAGATGCTATTAGGTCACTCCCATGCTCCAATCTTTCAGGCTAACACAACCCCGACCCCTTGACCCTGTATTCATGCTTTTTATGCCCCAGATCTGTAACCCTCTTGGCAGCCCTTCTGTGGATCCTCCTCAGTCTCAGCAGCCTGGGGCCCCACAGGTGTTCAGGGTGCTCCAGATGCCTCGTGCATGCCAAGCAGAGGGCAGGGCGCTCCCTTGACCTGCTGGCCACTCTCTGGCTCAAGCAGGCCACTGCAGGGTTAACCTTTGCTGCTGCAAGGACACACTGCTGACTCATGTTCAGCTTGTCCTCCACCAGCACTCATCCCCCAACCAGCTCCACCAGCAAAGCTGGAAAGTCTTGAGAAGTTCCTCGGGAGACCACATCCTTCTTCCTTCAGTTTGCGGATGCAGTCAAACTGGAGGAAGAAGGAAGGGAATTTGCAGGTGCTTACTTTACAGCACCCAGTTTTTTTTTAACCTGATTTCAGTGTTTTGCCTTGAAAGCTCAGCTCTTTGGCACGTGCTTCAAAGCCTGAACCTCTTCCCAACTTCAGAAGGAGGGAGGGAAAACAAGTATCTGGTTGGGGTAAGTGAAGAGTGGGGCTACTGCAAGTTGAAACACTGAACTCAAAACATCCCTTTCTCTTTGGGCTGAGGAGGTGGGGGCTTGCTGGTTTTCAGCTGATCTGTATCTGATAGGTACAGGAGATGCCTGGGGCACAACTTTGGGTGCTAATTAACAGCATTAAAAAAAATAAACGTGAGCAAAAAGCTATTAAATCCTGTAATATTGTATACAAAATTGGTGTTGAAAAATACAATAGGGAAAACTACCTAAGTGCACAAGCCTTTCTGATTGGAATGCATGGTGATAGAGTGCTTTAGCTGAATCAACTTTCTATTAATTTATAAAAATGGGGGTGCAGTCTCTTGGCAGACAATTTCTTCTAAGTGTTTTTGAGCAACATATACAACATTTTTTAAGTGGAGCAAATTTAATTGTTTACAGAGCAGTGCTGGCTGTGGAGTGCTTGTAGTACACTTTCAGGATCAGTAGCAGCAGGTGGATAGTGCATTAGTTGTGCTTCACCTTTCTGAACAGCAAGATTTTGCCTTCTGCCTCCTGTGCTCTCAGGTGAGAAGTCCCTGCCAGTTCTCCTTGCTGAGCCTTGGCCTCCACAGACCTGTGGGGCCGGTGGGCAGCGTGGCATCTGAAGTGCCAGCTTCTCAGCCAGAGTGACCTGAGTGGAATAATTGCATATGTTCCTCCTACCTTACTAATAGTTGGAATTACACCTGGAAACCTCCTTCATATACTTTACTGAGCCTGACAGCAAAGTAAAAGTGTGAATAAAACCACACTGAGATTGATGCCCTTCAGCTGATTGTAGTAACTGTTGTAACCAGGCTCCTCTGGTCCAAAGCCCAGTCTGGATTTTAACAGAGTTTTCATCCTAACACTTCTTTTTCAAACAAATTAACAGCGGTTTTTTTCTTCCCTTAGGTCTACAGTCACAAGTCATAATTTGTCCTTTATTTTGGAAATGTAGATTTCCAAATCTCCAATGTTTGACCTATATTTTGGAAATACAGTGGCATTTTGGAAATACAATGCCATTTTGGAAATATAGAACAAATTATGGAAGATGTTTTTTCCTGAGCTTAAAGCAAATGAGCAGAATTTCTGATTTGTTTCAGTTTTTATTGATGGATTGCAGTAATGTTTAAAATTTTGACTGCAGTAGCATTTCTGAAATTTGACAGCATTACCGAGCTGATCGTGGTTCAAACTGAAATGTGCAAACCTAGCAATCTAAAATTGGGTTCTAAATTCATATTTAGGTATTCAGTTGAGAACTGGCACATTTACCTGCTGTTGAATTCAGTAGAATTCAAGAAATTATGTGGAAAGACAGTTTACCCTTGGCTACACTTGAAGTTAAACTGAGCTCAGTATCAGCTGTAACTGCTTTATCAGCAGTGGGTAAATTTGCTGGAGTAGACAAAGCTTCTGAGTTTCTGGGTTTTTTGCTCAATAGGAAGCAAATTTATGAACTTTTTTTCATGTTTGAGTGTTACAACTAAATCCATTTATTTCTGTCTCCCAGATGTTTTTTGGAAGCCAGGAAAGATTTAGCAGTCTTAGCAAAAAAAACCAATGATCATTTTGGAAACATTTCACAATCCCCTTTCTGTGTCAAGATTTTGTGCTGCACAGAAATAAATCAAGCAGTGTTTTGGGGCCCCACGCATCCACCGTCCAGCTGTTGCAGATTTTATGATGAACTGCAGCTCATGTTTTTGGATAGAGGGGGACACAGAAAGTTTCTGGCTGGGCTCCGTGAGCTGAAGGCACCAGAAAGGATGGGCAGAATCCCTGTGCTGCTCCCTCTGTTCTGAAAGAGAGCAGAAGGAGCTGATGGTGCCTCTCTCACCTTCACTGCAATCTCCTGTTTCCATCAGTGGCACCATGCCCAGGAGTGCTCAGGGGTGCAGTGGGGCATGTGTGGAGCCCCTGCTGGCATCTGGGCAAAAGAAAGAGTGCAGAGGGCTGTCCCCATGCCTCCTGTTTGGGGTTGATCCCTGGGTGATGTCTCAGCACATAACAGATGGGCTGCACTGTGGCAGCACGGACATGATTTGATACATAATTTTTCTTCTGTTCGTTTGCACTTGTTTGGGAGGAATCAGTTTTTGCCTTGACTGTAGTTTTTGTCCAAGAAAACTTCTTTACTGCTTTCCTTCTTGCCATTTTTGTTTGCTTTATGGTGCCTTGGGGTGATAAGGGATAATTTTCTCTCCTTTGGGCTTTTGATTCAAGCTTTTCTTGTGCTGCCTGTGTTTTGCTCATGGCTTTGACAATAAAGATCTGCATGGCTTGGGCTGAGCTCTTGCCTTGCTCGATTTACCAGCTCGTACCACTTAAAAAGCCAGGATGCCTTTTTCTGACACTGTCTTCACTGTGGCTTTCCCTGAGGTTCTGCTGTTTGTTTTTCTTTCCACAAATTGAACAGCATGGTGCCCCAGAAAGTATGAGCTGTTCCTATACCTTTAGCCAGATGTGCTTATCTGGAATTAAAATAAAATCAGATATCTTTTCAAAGGTTAGTTGCTGTGATTACCAATCAGCCTCCTGGTTGCTATTGCTAAGACAGAGACTTCTGCCTTTTGGGGGATTATTAATTAATAGGATTCCTTATATCTGAGTATGTTGTCTTATCCAACAGTGAATATTTGAAAGCAAGTAGAAATGTAAAAGTAAAGAAGTCTTGAAAAACAACTATTCTGGCTTATGCCTGGTGAAGACTTGATTGATGTTAATAGTGAAAATAATCTGTCAGTTTTGATAATGGAAATCTTTAATCCCAAATCTTGTACTCTTTTGAAATAGCAGTCAGCAGGATACTTTCCATGTAATGTACTTTGAGTATTCAGTACTCACAGGTGATAAATTATTAGAGTATTATGTTACAAAATGCAGTTTTGACAAAAAAACCCCCACCAAACTCAAACATTTACAAGTTTCTTAAGAAAATAAAATGATATACATTATTTGGGAAGATTTTGATGAGTTTTCATTGAAGACATACTGATCCCCACAGTGTTACTGGAGATAAATTACGAAGTTGTACAAAAATTTCTGCTCTTGCATTGCCATTGCCACTGCCATGGCAGGAAAAATTGTGGGTGTGTTCCCCCGGGAGACCATGAAAACTCAGGTTTCTTTAGCCAGGAGCACGTGGCTGTGGTTGTTCCACCCTCAGTAGGAGCTGTGAGATAAACCACTGCCGTGCTGAAGAGGGTGTTCAGCCAAAGGAGAGCAGTGCTTTCCCTTTGCTCCATCCATGTGTTGGTGTCCCCCAGCTGCCATACACAGGCAATTGAGGATGCTTGTCAGTGCTTCTAACAGGGAACATCTCCTTCTGGTTTTTTTCAGTGTATTCAGAAAGGAAAGCTGCTCTTGTGAGCCAATTACACATCATGACACTACCAGCTGCTGCAGTGATTTCCAGGGCTGGAGTCTCATGCTGGCAGCTTATTTTTCAGTCCTGTTGTTTCATGTGCTGCCACCTCCCCTCCTTTGGGAAGGTCAGGGGACAACCTTGCTTTAGCACCTTTACCTTGGGCTGTGCTTTCAGGAGTGTTGCATGTGGTGGTGATTTCCAGGCAACTGGAAGTTGCACTGCTTCCAAGGGATCTCTCAGGTGTGTTGTATAAGGAAATTGTTTTACTGAAGGCTTGAACCAAAAATCTCTCTGGAAATACAGGGAAAAGAGCCAAAAAGAAATGGCTTATCCTAAGTCTAGTGAAAGTGAGAACCAGGAGTTCTCCATTGCACTTGTTATCACCCTGTAACTTAGGAAAATAAAAATACTGATTTGGGTAGGGCAAATAACCTTTCTGTGTTACCTGATTCGCCATTTGAAAATCTTGGCAAGATGAAGTAAATTTGATCTTGAAATATTATCTGGAACTGAAAGTGAAAATGTTTGATTTAGAAAATTTTGAAGCTAAATATGACAAGTGTTTGAAATCTGCTTTGCTCATAATAATTTTTACAAAATTTGATAGACCAGCATAAATTGATTAGGTAGACCATTGATTGATTGATTTGGTTTGATAGACCAGCATAAATTTATTGATGATTTGGATAAAGTGAAATCTGTTTTATTATTGAATAAAAATTAAAGTATAACAGAAAAAATTGCCTTTGCCTATGAAACCTTAAGTTGTTCTATCTTCAGTTTTTATAATTATACTTATAAAGGTATAAAATATGCAATCATGTAAATAATGAAATCATTAAAATGTATTGACTGTAGAGACATTAAACACACTAAAACACTGGAATTCTGGAAGTGCTACAGAGCTGCACTCTACAAAAGCTTTTAATATCTTCAAATAATTTCACTTTTACTTTTGAATCGGAACTGCCTTCCTGCCACTTTCCAGTGTGTAAAAATTTAACATTTGCTCTACCATCTCTTCTCTGCCTATGTCTAATTGGCAGAAAGTTGTCTCTCTGAAGTACCGTCCTCTTCATGACAGACAGCAACATTTCCACAGGCTCTGCCAAAGATGAGATTATGCTGTAATTTCCTCAAACAGCTGTGTCTGCTTTGTTATGAATAGAAGCTGTCAGGGACTGTATCCAAATCTTTAGTTCTCACCCTTCTAAATCACATTAACAAAATTATCGCATGCCTGGGTGAGCACTTTTCTACCACTTTTAATTAATTCCAATTGTGCATTACCCACTCCAAAAGGTTTATTGGCTTTTTTCTTTTTAATATCCTGGTATCAGCTTTCAGCTTCTGTCACCATCAGGAATAGTTCCTCATGAAGATTTGGGCTTCCCAAGGAGATATTCCCACCTCCTTTTCACCCAGTGCTGTTTTTGTTTCATCTGTGGGCTCAGCTCTTGGCAGCCTGCAGGGCTGGCATTGGATGTGGTGGTATCTTGTCTCCCAGAGAAGGCCTCAGTGAAGCTCTGCCTGGTTTGCCAATCCTCCCCAGTGGCATTTCTTGGGACAACTGTGCATTTCAGGAGGCATCTGTTCCTTTTGCTCTAGTAACTGTAAAAACTGCATCTGTTTCCCACCTCATACAAATATATCCTTCATCGCCTTTCATCCATCTCCCTGCATCACTGCATTGGTCAGACAGCAGCAGTGTCTTTCTGGTGGGCCAAGATTTCTTCCTGAGGGTCTTTATCTGCAGGAGTTTATCTGTGGGTGTTGTAATGCATCCAAGACTCTCATCCTTTGGTTGTGTGCTGCTTGTGCAGAGGGCAGCAGGGCTGGAGATTGTGCTCAGCCCTTGTCCGGGATGCTCCAGGAGTTTAAAAACTTGGATTGTGATAGCCTCTGAAGGAAATGGATGGAGATTTCTCACTTTGTGCTTTGAAGTGAGTGTGATCAAGCAGTTGTGGCTGCCTTCTGTGAGGACAAACACCCCGTCAGGCCTCCTGACTCCCCTCTGAGTCATTGCCAAGTGGGCTGGTGCACAGCCTCCCCCCATGTATCATAGGATCATAGAGTGGTTTGGGTTGAGTGGGGCCTTAAAGACTTTCTAGTTCCAACCCCCTGCCATGGGCAGGAACACTTCCCACTGATCAGCTTGTTCCAAGCTCTGTCCAACCTGGCCTTGCACACTTCCAAGGATGAAGCAACCACAGCTTCTCTGGGCAGCCTGTTCCAGTGCCTCACCACTCTCACGGTAGAGACTTTTTTCCTAATATCTGATCTAAATCTCTCTTCGTTTTAAACTATTTATCCTAGTCCTGTGAATATCTGCTCATGTAAAAAGTCATTTTCCCTCCTTTTTGTAAGCTCCCTTTAAGTACTAAAAGGCTGCAATGAGGTCTACCTGGAGCCCTCTCTGCTCCAGATGAACAACCTGCAGGTGTAATCCCATTTCTTGGGCAGCACGACTCACTACCCCATAGGGTTGAGAGCTTTTGCCTTGCAGGAGTGGGCAGCTGATGGGGGATGCTGGCCCATGGCTGACCTTTCACAGGTTACTGGCTCTGCCCCAGCAATTTACAAAACTCATTGTTTTCTGTTGTTTGGGGATTTTTTGTTTTGTTTTGTTTTATAGTAGTAGCAAGAGGCATCCGTCCAGGGCAGATGGTTAATGAAGTGTTCAGATGCTTCTCATACACATGGTGCTGAAAGAGCAAACAGTCTAAGCCGTGCACACTGTTACCAGAACACCCAGGTGGTTTTAGTGTATCTTGCTGTAAATATTCTGGGTTTAGACTCTCAGTACTGGGATGGGTAAGCAGCTGTAACAGCCTGCATAAGGAAATGTTTATAGAGGAAGCAAAATTCTCAACATGTTTCAGGTTTTATTTCTTTATTCCCATTTTTATTTGTACACGTGCTTTGATAATTCCTTTGCATATCCCATAATTATTGCTGTTCTGTTTTTGTGGCAAATTGAAAACAGAACAAACAAGCAATATTGTGGAATTCTTCACAATTTTTATTTTTTCAATTCCTGTTGAGGATACCAAGATTTATACACTGCTTGTTTAACCAAAAAAAGCACTGCTGTTACTATTCAGAAGCGGGCTGCTGCATTCTTTTTCCAGCCAGTTTTATTTTACAAACTTGAGCTCTGCTGATGCAGTCCCTGCTGCATGTCCTGGGGCAAAAATCATCCAGCTCAGCTTCTCCTTCCTCCTGTCTCCAGAGGTTAGGGTGAGACCTGCTGGCCAAATGTAACTTGGAGTGTAGCGGAGGAACTGCAATATCAGATGGGAAGAAACTCTTGTAGGCTTCTTTCCTAGACCATCATAAAATGGGCTCAGGTTTAAAATAGATTCTCATAAGAGATAGACATCTTAGAAGGAACCTGATATGGCTGGAGTTAAACAGAAGTATTTAATTGTGTTTCTGGCTCCTTGAACTTTTCTTCTCCCTGTGGGATTCATAGCTAAAGATAGTCTGGTGGATATAATTTTGTTCCACTGTCTAGCATGTTCACATCACTTTGTAAGGGGTTTTTGTTTTGGTTTTTTTTCCCACAAATACAGTTATAGATTCTGCCAAGATGCTGTGACATGGAGAGGTATGACTTCATTTTCTACTCTCAGTGGTTCAGAGGGGATATTTTTACATTACACAGGATCAAGAAAATTTTATCCATATAAATCCTTACACATGCCAAGTTCAGTCTTGAAGATTGCAGACATGTTTCTTGTCCAGAGTCCCTAGTGATGTGCTGCTGAGTGATGTAGTATTGTCTTTGTTGGGCTTGAGACTTCTCTTACTCCCTTCTCCTGTTCTGAGGAGGGCATCTGAAGTTAGGAGGTTCATGTCCTTCTCATCTCAGAGCATTCCTGCACAGCAGGGAGTGACTTCAGCTGTGTGTATGTCAGCCAACATCAGTCAAGAGAGGTGAGTAATAAAAAATAGAGGAAGAGCCAGCAGAACCCAGACACAGCTGAGTCTTTTCATCTCACTGACTCCAAAGAGCATAGTGAAGTTGAGTCTGGACAGTGCCATTTAAAATAAACTATCTTGCAGAAAACCCAAGCCAAGCTTCTTAAATAGCAGCTATTTACAGAAGAATTATCAAATCTAAGGTCCCAAATGTAACACAAAACCATGTATCTTAATTCCAATGTGTAAGTTGTTCAACAATGTGTAAATGTTCAACACATTGACTGAACGAAGCTCCAAAGTTTGTATTCCCTAGGAAAATGAATTATAGTTTTATAATAATTTAGTAGGAGTCCTGTATGTTCTATAGCAGAATGGAACCTTGTATTATTTACAAGCACTGTAGTTATTGTAATGTAGTCATAAAACACATTACAAAGTTAAGCAGGCGATATCACGCAAAAAAAGAAAATATCTTTGGGTAATTGTATGGTTGTTAATTGTAAGAATGTAGTGGATTCTTCAAGTCTTTGACTAATCTGAGGCTGGATGTCACAAGAGGCGATGAAATTGGAATGTTGGGTGCATAGAGTCCATCCTTGTCAGCTTTAAGGGGTTAGTCTCAACTGGCAGCTTCCTGAGGTTGAGCAGAGCCCTGTGTTTGAGGGGCCAGGTCTTTCCTGACCTTCCTGTTAATAAATTTGTACTAGCAACGTTAAGCCAAAGTGCTTGGTCTGGTCTCTGAAGCACACCAGCAAGGTCTCTCTGCACACTGTGTGTGAAGAGGCTTTCAGGGAACAGAGGGACCCAGACTGGCACCCAGATACTGTAGACAAGAGCACTGGACTTATTCTGCACTTCTAATTAGTGTCCCTGTGAGCCCCTGGCTAGGAACACAGCACAGCTGGGAGTATCACAAGTGCTTTGAATTCCAGCTTCTGGGAAATGTGGAGCATGTTCCAGTTTCCAGTGTCCATGTTTCTTTGTGATGAAGGGTATGAACACACAGGGTACAAGAAATATCTCAGAGAGTGAATTTAGACTTGAAATAGACAGAAATCTCACCTTCATCTTGTTGGAGGTGATAGAAGCCAAAATCTGGGCTCCCGAAGCCAAATGTGTGAGGGAGCCAAAAAAAGAAGCACTGTATTGGGATTGGTGTATAATCCTCTATATTTAAAAATACACACATTCATCTGTCTCAGAAAAAAATTAATTTTTCTTTGCAGGCCTCCAGCCATAGCTTTTGCTTTCTTGGAATCTATAGATCTGGCTAAGAACTGCCAAAGGGGGTGGGGTGTCGGTGCAAGAATAGCAGTGATTTCTGCAAGGCAAGGAGAGAAACTCATAAACAACTTCTGCGGACCTGGAATTTTATTGTTGATGACTAATCTATAGAGTGATGCTTTAAACGTTTCAGTAGCCACTCTTGCTGTAATAAATGTTGAAGCAATGTGCAAAGTTTTAGACCCTCAAGACTGGATCCCACCCTCACCTGGCTGTTTTTGTCTATTTCCAGTTGTAAACCTATGTGTCTTAAAAACAGTAACAACCACTCCTCTAACCAGGACAGTTTTTGCTGTGTAACTTCTCGAGTCAGAGATCTGTGCTGCACTAAGAACTTTTGCTGGGAGCAAAGTTGTAATTGAAACAGCATTTTTTTTAAAGTGTTTGAGAACACTGTCCTGGGGTTATACCTGGGAGTGCTGTTGATTTTAAGTTTGATTTAGCTAGCATGATTCCTGACATCAGTGTAATGTTGTCTGTTTGGGTTTTTGTTTTATTTGTGTTTGGGTTTTTTTCCCCCTTAGGTTGGCTGGATTAACTGGCTCTCATTCAGAGGGAACTTGGCAGATCTATTTTGCTTTTGTTGAACCTCTCTACAGCACATCATAAAGATTTCCTAGGTCCAGGAGCTGCAGAAAATACAACTGAGAAGCAGAAAAATGTGACTCCGAGAAGAGACTTCAAGCCTTCCGATGATGAATTTTCTACTGATCAGTTCTAATTTAAATATATAACTGAAGCATGCATAAAAGTTAACCTGATAGGGGAAAACACCTTCTCATTAATTAGAACTGCAAAAAAAAAAAAAAAAAAAAAGCAGTCACTCGAAGCTTCAAAATGAGTGGTCCACTAATTCCAAACAAGTCATGTTATTCCCAGCTTCATGACAACCACAGTGAAATAAGAAACAACAATGAAAGCCTAGCGAATGTTGGGGATACCAATGCCAACCAAATTGTAACAAAAGTTAGAGCCACTGAAGGGGATGTTAAGAAACATGATTTGACAGATGAGAGTGGGAATATACACTCTGGAGGAACAGAGAAAGTGACTCATCTGCCTACAGAGCAGAATAAACTTCCGACCTTCAAAGACTCTCGAACCGGTCCCACCAGTGCACAGGAAAGTAAGCTGCCTTCCACCACAGGCAGGGAAATGGGGAAAGATTCTAGGACCAGCGAAGCTAAGGATGTATCAAGGCACATCAGGATTAGCCGAGGACAAAGTCTGTCCAATTTAAAAAGTAGCACAAATGATGCCAACCTGGAGGTTGTCTCCAAAGGTAATATTGACTTCACCCAGAACTTTCCTAAGGGAAAAATGTCCAGGACTGTGGAGGTGGAGAGAATAAAAAGGCTCTCTTTGGGAAGACCAAGCAAATTTTCTCCTCAGCCCGAAACATTTGCAAAAGACGGCGTTGGTCGCGTGTCGTGCAAACGTTTGCTTTCTGCATCACTGGACTCCATCGACAGGTCTCACCAGTTGGTAGGAAGTACAGAGAAATCCCAAAAAACATCCACGGATCATTTTCTTGGGATGGTGTTTTGTCCACTTGACAATACCTCAGAGGAAAAGACTGTATTTTATTCCACACCATCTACCTCAGGGAACAAGAAAACAAGTAAACCAGAAAATGTACCAAATGTTAGCATTGAAAGCACATTGCATACTTCTCATTCTCAGCATTCAGCTGTTAAGCTCAATGAGGTTGCTAGTAAATCAGAAGCACAATTAGGTCAGGGTGATAAAAGTAAAAAACTGGAGCTTAGAACTGCACAATCTCTACAATATAAAAATACTTGTCCACAAAAGATAGAGAGAATTATGCTGGTAGAGTTCTTGGGGTGTCCAAGAGCTGAAAATACAGCAGTGCAGGAACAGAAAAGCTCTGGGTCTGACGTGTCAAAATTTCAAGTATCCCATTTTCACGACACCTGTAATAGAGTAGAGGACCCATTGTCAAGCCAGGTAGTAACTCATCCAGATGATAAATTGCAAAATGATAACATCACCATCAGCAGGGAAGGAAGAGGAACCAATGACAGTGACAGCAGGGCAACCAGCCAGGCTGGTGAGGAATATCTTACTGATGAGGAAATGGAAACAATATTTCCACTCCCCTGCAACAGTAAATCCAGCGTCAAAGTGACACCGAGAAAAAACAAAAATTTGCATGAAGCTGACACAGGTTGTGCTGAAACAGTTGGTGAACAGATATCTCCTATACATGATATTAATGCACCTGACAGCAAACCCTTGGAAGTTAATGAGAATAAACTGATGCTAGTCGAAGAAAGCACAGAGGATGCTGTTGTGCCTGCTTCTGATCCGTCAGATCATCACAGAGCGCGCAGTGCAGAGACAGTGTCAAACCAACAACCTGACAGTCACAGCAGTGATGTGGAAACCTCAAATGTTTCCAATTCAAGTAAAGAAACAGCTACTGTAGAGAAACATCCTCCGGAGGAAGCATCAGAGAGCTGTAACATTCCAACAAAGGCTGATGTCTTTTTATGTGTCCCAACTCCTGTGCGCCCAATGGCAACGCCAGATGTTAATGGTCAGCCCCCACTATCAAACAGTAATTTGAAGGACCTTTGCGCAGTTCATGATGACAAATTGTCACCCTCCTCAGTCCTACCTCCCACTGACAGCACACAGTTGTTAAACTTATCCCCTAAAGTGCCTATCAAGACTGCTTGCAGCAGCGCCATCCCAAAACCTATCCTGGTCCACCCCAAGGGCTCCCTCACAGATAAGGCTGGTGTGGACAGTGACTGCAGTGAAAAGCTGGAAGAAGGCATTGAGATGAAGCCTGCCATCCCCCGGCCCAAACCTGTGAGACCTAAGATCATCACATACATTAGGAGAAGCCCTCGTTCAATGGAGCAGCTCGACCCTCTGTTCGCACCGGCGGCGCTGCCCTTCGACGGCACCGCCTGCAGCGCGCCCGTCCCTGCCGAGCAGAAGGCGTCCAGCGGAGGGGAGGCAAAGCCCGCCAGCGTCCTCTATGACAAATTTAAACCTGACCTCCAGAAGCCAAGGCTCTTCGGTTCTGGGCTGGTAGTGTCAGGAATTAGGCCCCCAGGTCATCACTTCGGTCCGATGAGCGAGAAGTTTCTGCAGGAGGTAAGTTTCTGCAGCTTAGACCGCTGCTTTTGTGTGCCAGGTGGTGATCATTTGCTTATTTGCTGCTGCCAGAAGTTAGTTCTCAAACCTCAAATAAGAAATAAATCCTAAAACACTGTGTGATCCTTAGGAATAAACTTACCTAACTGTTTCTGGCACTGACCCTATTGTGATATCTTAGCTGTTACTGGAAGTTGTTACTGTGTTCTTCCAGTATTTTCCGGCATACTGATCACCTGCTCATATTATAAATAGGGATGTTTAGAAAGAAAAAGACATGCTGAATTTTTTTTTTTTTTTCTCCCTTCCCAAAGAATAGCTTTGGGAAATGATTGTAATTTGCCCATAGAGACTCTTCTTTCCTGATGGGAAAGTTGGCAGGTTTTTGGAAACAGAGCATTAGAGGTCTACACTAATTCCATTCTGTTTAGCTGTACGGAAACCCAGGGACTATCAGAGCTCTTTTTGGATAATATATATAATACAAAAGAAGATTTACTTTTGACTAATTTTAATGCTGTTTCTTACACTGATCTGCACCTGAAAAAAGATTTCTTTTTTTCCCTGGAAAGGCATCCTGAGCAGCCAAAATGTGATGGAAATCCCTCTAGATGCCTCTAGCTCTATATATCTCACTGTGTTTCTGCCCTGCTAAACTGGGCAGGAGCCTTGGGTTCCCAAAATCCCTGCTGGGAGGTGAGCACAGTGGAGGAAGGATGAGCTTGCCTGGTAGGTGGAGGAAGGACAGGGAAGAGCAAGCTGTGTCTGTCATGTGCTCTTGCATCCACTCCTTGGGACCTGAGGTAGTTCAAGAGCCAAGCTTTTCATATAAACAGTGAAGATAACACAAATTATTTTATGTGAATCAGTCTTTAAAAAAAGGATAGAGTGTTTTGCTCTGTGTCTTGTGGTGTTGTTAAGGCTATTTTACTTCCTACCTGATTCTATACCTACATATGGTATAGATTCAAGGAACTGTATTGAAATAAAAAAATTTAGTGAAAGTGTTGGCAGTCAAAACCTGGCAAATACCTAAATTAAGATACTGTGTGTGAGTGCAAATTGACCCTTATGGCATATTAACTAGAAAGCTACTGAAGTGAGCAAAGATTATAGTTATTTCTTATCACAAACACAGAAAAAACAGTACTTGCTGTCCCTTTTCCTTTAACTTCAGCTTTCAGCTCTGTCCCTTGTATTTTATGTCCAGGGAATGAATTATTAAAGTCTTTGGGAGATTGTCTCTTCCAGCCATCATTAGTTTATTTTCACAATTGCCTTGTAAGTTGAGGGGAAATTGCTAGGTTACTGCTGTTGAATGCATGGCAATGGAATGAAAGCCAAAATGACCCAGACTAGGCACTGGCTGTTTGACTGTTTATAGGGTGGCATGACCCTCTGGAGACCACAGGTGTCTGTGGGAGTTGGGGTTCAGATAATCAGGCAGGATCAGCAGACACATCAGTGAACTCCTAGTTCCTGTGCAAAGGACAGATTTCTGAGCACTGCTGAGGACTGTTTTCAGCATGAGAAGGATTCAGATTGTGGCAAGCCTGCAGTGTGATTTTCTGTAGACTAGGGTTAGAAGTTGGACACATGAGCTGGAGAGGATCTTCCCTTATTCCTCCAAGAAATATGACTTTTGGTGGGTATTTCAACAAGGGAATATCAGAACCCAAGCAAACTGCTTCTTCAGAGAAGCTGGACTGACTGGAGAAGGTGCTGAGATGAAAAAGTCAAACTGTGGTTTGCATTATGAGTTTGCATTAGGCCAGGATTCAGGAGCTGACAGCAGAAGATGGAATCTGCTTTCTTGGACTGCCACCTTAAAAGCAATAACCTGGCTGTCCTGCCAGCTGGAGGAATACAAAGGGGCCTGATTTGGTTCAGTATGAATCAAGAGAAAGGAAAATGATCAATCCATGAAGGTGAACAGATGCTTAAAAGAGCAGCTGTGCACAGTATGGGTTAGTAACAGATGAGTGATGTGTAATCCAAAAGAAACCAATTAGGATGCATTGAAATAGATCCAAATCAATGAGCTGAAGGGAGAATGTGGAAAACTCAGAGGTTTTGGAGACAAGGAGACTCTGGCACAATGGCCGCTGTCTTGGTTAGAGAAAAAAATCCCATATTGACCTTTTTCACACATCCAGTATTGTCTTTGGAGAGCTTTGATTAGCATTTTGTATCTCCTTATATAGAGATATGATAGTGTTAATAGCTGTAATCTCTAAGCATCATTCAGCTAAGTGGTAGGAACAATTAAATATCCCTCTGGGTGCCAGGTATGGGAGAAATAGGAAGGTGCTGTCTTGGGCAGGAGACTCCAAGAAAAGGCCTGGAGAACTCTATAAAAAATACCCCAGGGCTGTCTCTGTGCAGAGGGAAGCCTGCAGGGCTTTTTGAGCTGCCTGTGCCAAAGCCCATTTGGGGCAGCTCAGACAAAAATCCCAACTCCAGCATGAAGGCAGTCCAGCTCTGCTGAGGGGTTGGGTCCACAGTGGAATTGAGTAAAGGCTGAATGGGCAGCCTTGCCTGTGGAATTACCAGCTCCCCAGTGCTTTCCTTTAGAACATTGGCAGAGTGTGTAGATAGATCTTTCATGCCTGTCTTCATCAAAAAAGAAAAAAAAAAAAAAAGAAAAGAAAACCACTCAAGGTGAAATGCAAAATGCTTAAGAAAACCAGTCCTTTTCCAGGGCAGGTCCCTGCTGTCCACATCCTTGATCACAACATGGTCTCCCCATCTCATTGTGGACCTCACCCTCTTCTAGTGAGGAGCTCATCCTCTTCAGTGCCAGCAGGTGTTTGTGGGCTCTTTGTTCTCCCAATTCCCTCTGTGGGAAGTTACAGGGCTGATCAAGTTACAGGGACACTAGGACTGTAGCTGTCCTAGTGAGCTGAACAGTGGAAAGCCATGGCCTCCAAGGTTCCGTGGCCTCCAGGACAGGTTGACTGCTGGACTGGGAGCAGGCTTCCCAGCCAGGATCAGCTCAGCCAGAGCATGCTCACCCAGAGGCTGCTGCCAAGGACCAGCATGGATCAGCCTGGTCTGCAGAAGGAGAGTTTGCTCATACAGGTACAGGCTGTGCACTGTCAGAGTGGTCACTGGCCACTTTATTCACTGTTTTATGGCTGTGCCAAGAGCCCTGATCTGGTGAGGGTCTCTAAGGAGGTCTGCTGATCACCAGCTCTCCTGCCTGCCTCACCAAGACTGTGCTGGCCCCATTCAACTACCTTTTTGAGTCTGTTCCCCAGCACAGACATCATTCTGGTCCAATGGATGGACTAAAGTCTGTTGAAACAAAACGCTTGGTGAGGTAAAAAGGACTTGGGGGAGTTGTTTTAAATATAGTCAAACCAAAAGTTTCTCCCCTTGATCCTGTTATTTGAGCTGCCTGAAGTGATGCTGCCAACTCTTTTCCCAAAGGGTTGCCTGAAGCAGGCACTTGACAAGCAAATTCTTCCTCAAGGCATTAATGTTTGATGATGTTATAAACAAAGTAACGTGAAGGAAAGTGTTGGGCATCCGTAGCTGCTGGCCATGCTGCCAGCTCTGCTCAGGAATACCCAGCGTGTGGAAATTCCTGTGTGCTCAAAGTACTTGTTGCAGACATTTCTGGCTCATTTTAGCAAATCCACTCATGGGTCTGGAGGTAATGAGCAGACAGCCCCACATGAGAAAACTCTGGGCTGACCTTCTTGGTGGACAAGCTGCAACAGATCATTTTCCTAGAAGTCCCTCATACAAAAACCTAGTACAGGGTGCTAACAGGGATCATATTAATCCACATCTTTCTGAAGAGCTATAAAATGGCAATAATTTTATATGATTCTATTGAATTTTGCACTTCATGAATTCACAGTTAAATAGAAAGGAAAAAATAGCATATTTAAAATAGTATATAAAAGTTATATACTATTTAAAATATTATATAAAAGTTCATGTTTTCCAAAACTGGGATCTTTAAAAAATAACCTCCAATTCTTGAGAGATATTTGGGAAAATTCAGTTGGACTTGAAGGGTCTTTTCCAATCTAAATGATTCTGTTCTAAGTTCTCCTTGAGAAGGACTCCTTCCTTGAGAAGAGCTTTTATGCTTGTGATTGATTGGGTTTGTGTCCATGTTTGTTGCCCTTCTCTGTTACTCTTAGCTTACTGTCAATAAATAAAAAGAAATGGGGTGAGAGAAGATTTGAATAAAGTGACACAGTTTATACAAAATGCCTATTTTCTGTATTTAAAGGTTTTCTCTTTTCCTTATACTGAAATACTTGGCATTGGTGCCTAACTTCCATTTAATTATGAGATGTTAGAATACATAGTGTAATCTGATAGAAATAAATTTATCAGGGAGACAGAAGATAACTGAGGCTTATCCAGAAAAACAATCTCATATCTAGAAGCTGTAAGCAAGAAGCCAGACATCTGCAGTCCAAGTCTGCAGAATCATTCATATTATACAGCAAAAAACTGCATCCTAACTTTAAATAGGTCATAGGAGTATAACAAGAAAAAGAAAGAGAAAGATCTAATGGCAGGAAATAGGACTGCAAATGGAGGGAAAAATATAGGGCAAACCTAAAAACTATAAAGCTCAATGTTTGTTGCATCTGCCCTCCTAGTTCCTGTGCAAAGGCCTCAAATATTCTTCTGTATTTCATAGTTTAAGGCCAATCTTGTCTCTTAGCATATTAAAGATTTGCTAAATTAGGATTAAAGCTCTTGAAGGAGCTAGGATCAAAGCTTTTATAGCCAATGTTGAAGTGCATATTCTAATGCTTATAATTGCTAAATAGAAATTGATTTGGCATATTATATGCATCATAACTTACAGCAGAGTTAATTAATTGGCAGTTACATTTCTTCCTAGGTAGCCTGTGGCACTTTTTGATTAATTTTTAAACAAATTTAGTTCAGATTTCCTATTTCCTATGCTTTTTTTCTTCTCCCATGGCCTAAATGGGATGACTGAAAAAATATTCAGGTCCTTTCTACATTATGATGATATTGCATTTTATAAGAAAAGGGTGAAGAAGTTAAACTCTACTCAGAAGAGCAAACAGTCCTTTGCAAATGTGAGAGATCAAAACTCTGCACTCTTGTCCTGAGTCACGAAGCAGCACAGAAAAGTGGGAGTCAGAGCCCAGCTGACTGCACAAAAACACAAGGGCTGAATCATGGAACCAGATCGTTCCTCAAGTGCAAGTTCAGTGCCCTGAGCCAGCTGTGAGCTGGAAACACTTCCAGCTTGGGACTTACTCTGCTGTTCTTGCAGTAAATGCCCATTAAAATACTGAGAGATTGGACACTGATTTTAACAGAGCAGCATCTATTTGTGATAAATAGCAGAAGTTTCACATTTGCAAATCTGATAGGTTTTTTCTCCATTTCTCATGGGCATATGGGTTTTATAGATCTGATTTGGAATATTCAACAGGCCTCTGAAAGCATAAGTTAGAGAAATGTGCTCATGTCCACAACCAGGTCTCTTTCCAGGAATTAGAGGGGCACAGGTTACAATGAACATTTTGCAGTGAGAACATAATGAGGGTTGTTTTTATTTTTTTTTTTTTTTGTCACAGAAATTATTTGGCAGTACAACTTCTCTGATAAAATGTACCTAAAACACCTCCAGCTCTATTTTTAGCCATTTAAGTTAAAACCAACTTCTCCCAGAATTGGGCAAGAATATTTTAAATAACTTCTATTAAAAATTCCATTTACGCAGTCTCTTCGTATATCTACCTCTGTAAAAAATACAACCTTTTGTGACTTAACAGTAACCCTCATTTTCACTAATTGAAGGCCTTCCATTTGTCCATTTTCTTTTGGGGAAGTCATCAGTTCTTTATTTGGGTGTAGTTGCATATTGAGGGTGCAACATACATGTTTTTGAAGAGCAATTAATATCGTAGGACCATAAATTTTTGAAAGTTTGCAGTGCTCTGAGGACCAGATTCACAAGGAGGGAAATTTAGCCTTTACAAGCTAAAAGCTGAAATTTAGCCTTTGGAGCTCCATGTTGTCTGGGTTTATTGATTTGTTGTGTAATATCTGTGTTAATGATTTCTCTGCAGGTGGGGGAAAGGCCTGCTAAAGATGAATTTTGCCCTCCGCCGTACACCCACTATGAGGTGCCACCAAGCTTTTATCGATCTGCCATGATCCTGAAGCCACAGCTAGGGCTGGGTGCCGTGTCCAGGTTGCCATCTGCCAAGAGCAGGATTCTCATTGCGAGTCAAAGATCCTCAGGGAGTTGTCTCCATCAGCAAGGAGAAATAACAAGTGCTCCCAGCCTCTACCACCCTGATGCTTCAGGTAAAGTGTGAACTTTCTTTCCTTTCCCTTTACTGTTGTCACCAATAAGATATCTTTTTTTTGAGACAAAAAAAATCACAAAATGAGCAACATTTTGACCTGATCCTACAAAGCTCCAGCAGCACCCTTTGAGGTGTGTCTTTTTATCCTGCAGCAAGGCTGACTAGGGAGTCTGGGACTTGTGCAAAGGTTGTTTAGCAGGTCATTGCCAAAGAAAGAGAATAGTTTTCAATAATAATTCTCATTTTTCATCTTTTTATCTTCCTCCACCTTGTAAATGCCTAAAAAATCTTTGATTTTGTTCTGGGGAAGATAATGGGACATTTTCTTCCATCATGAAGACCCCACCGTTCAGTCTGGATTTGACATTGTCCACCACACTGTGCTCTGAAAACCTGGGCAGTGTTCAAGTGTTCCAGCAACGATCTTGGTTCTCTGAAGGCTTGGTGTACACCTCTTTGGAGACAACACTTCTAATTCCTTTGTTTGCCCAGCTCAGCATGACCCTGGGCGGAATTACAGGGGAGGGAAAAGCGCAAGAAGAGGTGGAAGGAGAAATGTTGGATGTCACAAGAAAGAGAGAGTAATTACTTCTACAGGACACTCCTTAATAGCCTGGAAAAGTGTGGAAGTTTAAAAAATGGGCAGGAGCGAGTTCAGAGACAACTGGAAATCAGTCATTGTCAGGGTGAAGTGCAGCAGCTGTTTAACAGCCTAGAATGCTGCAAGATTTTTAAAAGTAGTCATAAGAGCTGAAGTTAATTAATTACGTGAGGTCACATGATCTCTTGCCCCAGGATGGGATTCTTTCTGATGTATCCTTATTTAACCTGTTCATGAAAAACTATTTATAAAAACCTTTGATGTGAGATCTTGGAGCCTCTGAAAGCAGGACTGCTCCAATGCATTACCTCTTTTTGAGTTAAAAGTGTTCCCTAGTGTTTTACCTAACCCCCTTTGATTCCTCTTTCATCTGGAGTAGTTGTGGGGTCTTTTCCTCTTTGCAGGTATTTGAAAACTTAGCATCTCTCCCCAGCATCCACCTGTCCATACTAAGAAGCAGGAGAAATTTAGAAAAAATTAGAATGGAAATGCACCAGAGCATCTTGACTTTACCCTGAGAGGACAGTGTCAGTCAGTAATACAGGCTGACAGGATTTGGGGCTTCTCAGAAAATCAAGATTCTCTGTACTACAGTGCCTCTTGCCAGTATCCTTTACTATCTGACCCTGCATGTGGAGTTTATCTGATGCCATTAGCAGAAGCTGACCAAACTGAACTGTATGTGACTTCTGAGACAGCCCAAGATTGCAGGCTGGGTTGAAAATACAATTTTAGCGCTGTGACTTGAGTCAGCAATGAACATGGGAATAGAGGTGCAGAGAGTAATTGGACCATAATTTCCATTTAAATGAAACTGCAAGAGTCTGTGAGTTCAGGATATGAGTAGGGTAAGCCCTTGTGTTATAGGAACCAGTTTGGGAGACAGATAAGGGAGAAAATGCAAACAGAACCCATTACCAAATAAACATGGGGTTTTTTTTTTTTTTCTGATCCTCAGAAATTAACACTGCCTTCATTTTTATTCATCCATCACCCATCCATTATCCACATTATCCTCTATCATTGATGCTAGCAGACATGAATTTTCCTTAGCCACTTTAAATCCATACAGGAGCTTGTCTTGCATGCATTCATTTACCATCTTCTATGTTATGTGACATTTTAAAATCTAAACAGGATCAGCTTCTCAGTCCCATTTTTGTCTGTAGTACTGCCTTTAAAAAAAAGCCAGTACATGAGGAATGTACATAAGTAAATAGCTTGAGCTGTTACTGTGATTCTATTCCACTGAAGTTGTATTTCTTATCATTTTCATATTTCTCAAAAGATTTTTTTGTAATTTTTTAAATTAAAAAAAATTTTAATCACTGGTTATTTTTTGGACCTTGTCTGCTTTGGAGGTCAAGTTTGATTTATAGCTCTCCATAATTTCCTTCCTGCAACTGTTATTTTGCTTGTTTCTAGTCTATTGATACCTTGCTGTTTCAGAAAGGGTATAAAAGACAATTCCAGGTAGTCCAATAATCTGTCTGTCATCTCTTTCAGGACCCCAAAGTGTGTTTCATCTGGTCTTTGGGCTCTGACTGTTTTATGGATTTCAAATTACACAAGAGTTTTCTGGAGAGGTTGCTAATGTCTCCAGTTTTTCACTGTCCACCCCAGGACACATTGTTTTCACTTCTGGCATCTCACCTTCCATTTTCCTTGCAAGATGAAGAATGTGTTTAATTTTTCTGCAATACCTTATTCTGTTGTGAAGTATTTTTCACTGCTCTCCTTTGTTTCAATGCCTCTTCCTACTTATCTTTTGTGTACTTCTGAAATCTTATGTTGGTTTCTTTACATTCATTTATTTTTGATATTTTATTAGATTTTTTATCTATTCAATATTTTGTTCCAATCACCTTTTCCTTGACTAAAGCCTTTTTCCTTGTATGTCACAAATGACTTAATCCTTCTCTCAGCAATGTATAACTTCACAGGTCAGCTTACCAGACGTCTTTGTTTTTAATGCTTCCTTTTAAAAAGAATAATTAATTACTCATGAAAGAGGCTGAGGTGACAGAAGATAGTACAAGACTAGTATAGGAGTGCAGAGGCATCAGAGAATTTATTCCTGTGCCTGTATCCACAGCAGAGCACACATGCAGACCAGAGATGGGTTTCTGGTTGCGTGGAAGGGATGGATGGGGACAGCAGACAGCACCCCCTGGCATGCCAGAACTTTTGGGGTGCTAATTAGAGGATCTCACAGAAGGGCCAGACCTTTCAGCCATCTGTGTTAAAGTACCCAGCACCATTTTCAACCACTTTCCCTTAATTTAGCTGTCAGCTCTAGTATTGTTTGCAGTGTACTCGATCTGCATCATTGGTCCTGCTGCACTATTTGAAACACAGGATTAAACACAGCTTTGATGGAGTCATATTTGCAAACATGAGTAAATAACATGCATGAACATATGGGCAGCATCTGGGATGCAGAGCCAGTAAGACTTGCTCACTGGTCTTGTGGGGTGTGAGAGCTTGGGTAACTTCAGCAAGAGCAGCTAGGGACTAAGGGGTATTTTTCTGTCAGGGATACCAGGCCTGCCTTCAGGATTGCTAATCAGCATCTCTTGCAGCTTGATCCTGAGCTTTTAATCCAGTTTCCAATCCTGGTGATATCAGCCCTGCCCTGAGGTAATGGAAAGAGAAGGATCAGCCAGTTGCTATCCCGTGACAGCGTGCGGTACCGCGGAGGCTCTCCCGCTGAAACCGCTGTGGTTTCAGTGGTACCGAGGACAGCAGCGGGGCCTCTCAGCGAGGATTTTATTCCCCTTTGCCATGCCATTCATAATGCAGCAGTCTGGTTCAGCAGCGCTGATAAGCTGGGTGGTTTGGCCCATGTATAATACTAATCCTCATAAAACTGACTCTCAAGTAATTGATAATTAAATCCCTGAGCTGCTGTGATGGACTGCAAGTTTTATGAGTGCATTAAGGGTTTCGTTAGCTTTACATTGTGCCAAGTAGAAAGTAAAATAATGATGAGTGCTCCCTCCAGTGTGATCTCTAAGTGTGATGCCTAAACTGTGGTTGGATCAGTGATCCTTCCTCACCAGTAGGATGTAGGACATGTGGTGGCATTGGCTGCAAGTGCCTTATTAAGCAGGGCTGCTCCTTCGGTGGTGTTTTGCCTCGGGTGGGTCAGGCAAGCAGCCTGACTGTAAGAAAAAGGGTTTTGCACAATAGGTAAACTAAGAAGTCACAGAATTATGATATACTTATAGGTGCCATGGAGTCTCTGAAAGCTTAATATTTGTTTATTTTATGTAAGTAGACTCTGTTCTTTCTATGGAAAACTTGTAAGTCAAAACAAGCATTGAAGCAACTCTATCTATAACATGTAAAATATTAATATGTTTTCCTTGGTTATAAAGACTTCTTGAAGCAAGTGTGTTAGGATTTGCATTCATTAGCTGGTTATTTTGACGAAATAATGTCTCACTTTGAAAAGTATAACAGAGATCTCATCATTAAAGCTTCACTTTAATTACGCTTATTAATTTAACTTAATTCTACATTTTTCTGTAGTGTTTTGGGGTATTTTTTCCTCAAAGAGTGAGTTAATGAAATGTTACTTCCTTATCACCTCTCTGTGTATTAAACTTGTCAGTCCTGGGGGCCTAGCTGCTCCTCTCATTTCTAAGCAAGTCAACTTTCATTGAAGACAGAATTTACCCGTAAATATTTGTCATTCCTCGGACAGACACAGATCTATGCACATATTTGTGTCTTTAAATACATATAATGTATTTAATCTCAAATGCCACAATGTGTCTACAGCTTTCTCTCAACAGGAAAGCTTTATTCTCAGGAATAAACAACATAATAGTGACCTATTAATTGAACACGTAAATTGAATTTGATGATAGAAAAGAGGTTTTGAGGTAACTTCCTGAAATATTCCTATACTGCTACTCCAGCTCTGTCCGTACTTGCAGTCAGAGGTACTTGGATTTGAACTGCCAAGCTTCTTAACTGGTTAAGGAAAGAGGGACAAGAGAATAATTCAGAGAGGAAAATATTCTCTGTCCTCCACCAACCTGCAGTTTTCAGTTCACACTCTCTATTTTCTTTGGGAGACCAATCTGACTGTACTTCATTTTTTAAAAAAAAAGTTTCAAAGGGACACACACACACTTCCTCATGATTTTTTTTAAGGACATTGTCATCTTACTTGAGACATTGCCATCTGCCACCTCCCTGCTCCAGTTACTGTGTCTTCAAGGAACTGAACCCCACCATATTAGCAGGCTTGTCTGTATGACAGTTGTACCAGGCTGTCATTTGTAAGAACGGTATGTGGAGCAATCTGGGTGTAGGAGCAGGCAAATGCTTCCTACCTTGCCTCCTTCCTGCTCAGAGCCAAGTGTTGTCTCTGGCTGGACATCCACAGCCCTTCTGAGCAGCAGGGGCAGATGAGAGCAGATGCAGCTCAAGTGCAGAGAAGTGTTCTGGCTGCTCTGGGCTGCCAGTGGAAAATGCAATGAGTGAGACTCATGCATGGATGATTCCTGTGCTGCAAGTTTTTGAGGGATGCCATGCTTTTCACAGTAGCTGCCAAGAGAACACGGACATTTGCAGCTTGAATGAGCTGTGAGATGACAAGTTCTTGGGGTGTTGAGAATGTGCTAACCAGCCTTGGTTTGCCTGGGAACTAGGAAAGCACAGAGCAGTTTTTGGTGCTTTTAAATCTGAATCTTGAGGAGGTGAGCATTTATTACCATATGATTGTGGACTGACCCATCAGAAATTAATCAACGTTCAGCAGTGAAAACTGTTTGGCCTTTGGAACGGACCTGTCCCAGGTCTGGGTGAGAGACCATCAGGGCAGCTGGGCTCAACCTGCTCACTGCTGTTTAGGTGTAAACCATTAAAGCCTCTGTTTTAGAGCCCCTTTCCTCAATTCTTGTTTGGTGAGAAGTTGCTATGTCTGTACAGGAAAATCACAAATGCAGTGGCACCAGAAGAGATTTCTCACTTGTGTGATTTGTTTTTAATCTGCAAAGATACAAATGGTTGGGTTAACTCTGACCTGGGTTAACTCAGTTTGTATTATCTCTAACTGATGCAGTGACATTGGAGCTAGGTTCTTTATCCCAGATTTCCCAATATGCAATGAGAATAGTGATGTTCAGATCATCAGTAAGTCAGAGAAAATGGCATTTAATGATTAAAGTTTTAACAGAAATGCTGGTTAAAAAAAAAATTAAAAAGGGAAAGCAAAGAAAATGAAAAAACCCTACAACCAGATAACAAAGACTTGCCAAGGATCCCTGAGTTATGGAGTTTTAAAGTCTTGAACTGCTACTCTTTTTCATAAGAACATATCTGTATAACTCATCTCTTTAATTTTTCATTCATTTCAGCTAAAACATATTTCAAATTTCACAGCAAAATTACATGAAAGTTGCTTTTTACCCGTGCATGAAAATGCAATTCTTGTGCAGTGGGGACACATAAGAAGTGAAGTTCAGACTTTTAACAAAGTCTCCCCAGGCACATCTTGTGTCAATCAGTCACTTACTCAAAATGTTTTTATGTTTCTGGATGGGAACAGCTTGAAGTGTCATAGAAAATCACTTGTGTGCATACAGACAACAATACTTAATTCTATAATTAGCTTCAGGCAATGAGACCACTTGAAAAATTTTTAAGCTTATTTTGGCAGATTTTCATTAAAATAAAAGCTGCTCATTAAAATAACTTTTGTTTTGAACTCCCAGACCTTGTTTGCAGGAGTACTTCTATACTTTTAAGGAACAGAAATAAAGCAAAAAACATGCATGAGAAAACTTGATGAAGTTTAGAAGAGAAAATATATACAATAGGCTGGTGTCTCATGTATTTTAATGAGAAAGAATTCACAAAATTACTTAGCTGTAAGGATTTGAATGCATCCCTAATGAGGATAATGTCCTGCCCCCAGGTCCTCATGGTACAGAAGAACTGGATTACAAAAAAGAGAAGTGAAAAATAATTTAAGGATGATGATGAGTTCAAGATGCAAAATATTGTTAGTTCAGGGGCAATTGGAATTGAAGTCATAAACTAGAAACACACAAAAAAGTATGAGAAGAAAACACTGAATCCTCTGCCCAAGTCTGGAAGGATGACTTTGAAGAAAAGGTAAAGGTGATTGGGCAGTTTGTAACCAAAATCCTTTTGGTTTTAAGGAAATTCTTCTTCTTCATTCATGGTGCTTGGTTACAAACTGCAGAGAACAGTCAGTGGGGGGACTTGTTGTGGGCATCCCTGTAGCTGAGCTGGGGACCTGGGAGTCTCAGGTGAGCCACACTGCCCTAGGCCAAGCACATTTGAAATGCTTTTTAAATAAAGCCATTTCTGGCTTTATTCCCCTGCCCCAGTGGAATTTCCCCTGTTTTGTTGCAGGAAGTCAGTGATATTTATAGTTTGTTGCTGTAAAATGGAAATATCTCTCCCTCCACCTCAATTTTCAGAGATGCTTAGGAAAAAGAAATCCCAGCTTATGTAGTCCAGGTGCATTTTTTGGAAACCTGTAAAACCCATGACAGATAGTCCCATACCTTCTCCCTGCTGCCACTGAGCCGGGCAGGTTCCTTGCACCTGCAGCTGCTCACCATGAGTACTTGTCTCTGCTTCAGATCTGGAGGCTGCCTGGGCTTGGTCCTGTCACTGGTGCAGCCCATGGAGTATTTTGCAGAGAATAGGGAAGAAGTCTTGGCTTTGGAAGCAGTCTGGGTGCTTTGCAGCCAGCCATAAATCAGCTGCAGTAGACCACTGTCAAAGCAGCACTGGCAGTGAACTGATGGTGACCATCACTGCCTCTCTCTTCTCTGTGCTAATGTGCCTGCTCCGCCCTGCACCTGCACCTGGAACCCATGGCTACCTTTGAGCCCCTCTTGACAATATCCAAAGGAAGCCACATTCAAAATTATAGTCCAAAATTGCCTCTGCTGGTGCCAGGGATGGGGAGTGAGTGGGGATTTTAGTACTATTTCTTTACTCACTGTAGATATTTGTCATTTTCATTTGGGTTACTCTGCACAGCATGTACTTCTCTGGGCTGGCAAAGGTGCTGCAGACATCCATCTCCTTGTGTCTTAATAAAGGGCTCAACCTGGAGAAAGTGGGTACAAAAATGCATTTTTAAGAGCCTAGAGTATATAAATTGTTTTTTTCATTGAGCAAGGAGCATTTTTTTACATCTTTGCAGGAATGTGTTTTATAGGAGAACAAAACTCTTTTTAGCTTGGTATTACACCTGTTTGTGTTTCAAAAGGAAAGGCTTAGTTACATGAAACAAAGCTTAGCATTAGTATTGTGATGAAGTACACAAATATCTTCCAAAATTCCTGTAACATTTTTCTGCTCAAAGGAGTTAGTCTCGCTTTCTCCAAAGTCTTCTCAAAGTGAAATGCTTCATTAAAATTAATAAGGCTGTGACCTACATAGTTTACAAAAGAATTAAATACTGCAATAATATGACCATATTCTCACTGTGCAGTTAATTTGTATTTTTCTTTATACTATGAATGTTTACTTCTTCCTTTGAAGTTTGTGTCGGGCTAGTGTACAAATAGTGTTCACTGAATAAGAACAGAAAAAGGGTGACTTTATGGCCTTTTCCGTGGCCTTTTCAGAATATGTTGATAGCTTTTAATGCAGCATTTTCTCCTATCCCATTGGTCCTGATGAAACACTCTAGCATCAGATTTTGGAGATTGTTGTTAATATTTTTTTTAAAAATACGTATTTTTGCTGCGCCGAATTCCACAAGGAGCAGGAATCTGGTATTCTCAAATCTAGGAAGAAAAAGCTCAGTCCAAATTGGTGTGCACTTGGGGTCTAGAGTCACTTGGTATCCAGACCTTCCAATCAAAAGTAAAATATAATCTTTGCTGCTTGACCTTGAAGATAAGACTGCCATGATCATGGGCCTTTGGCCTGTGAAGGAAAAGAGGAGCATTTGTGAACCTGGATTCTGCGTTTGCCCAGAAAATTTTGCCTGAGCGAGAGTAGCAGCCTACAGGTTAGGACAGAAGCTGAAGATGGACGAGTGGTTAGTATCCACAGGCAGGCATCACAGCTGAACTGCTGCTGTGGTCTAATTCCAGGTCTTATAAACCAGCTACTGGCACCTGTCTGAGACCTGGTCATGTCACTCATGGGCTGACATCTTAGCAAGGAGAAGTCCACCAGTGGAAATGGCCAGTGGTATGTTAAAAAAGTAGGACTTTACAGGTCATGTCCTTATTCCCAGGCTTGGCGCAAGAAAAGGGAAATTTTTTTTTAGTGGAATTTGAAAGAAGAACTTCAAAGAAGTGTTTCCTTTGAAATACAAAGAAGTTCTGTGTCCTTGAAGAGGATTGTTGCTGGTCTACAATACTTTCCAAAATTGGAGGTTATGTGTACCGTGTTTGTCTCTGTGAGTTTTTTAATTGGCACACAATAAATGTAAAATTAGAAAGTGAAACAGCGTTGAAGAAGATAACATTAAAAGAGATTCGTAGCAGTGTTGAACTATGTTACTTTGCTGGAAGTTTGAGTTATGCCCCATGGGTACTTGGCACATTTCACCTTTTAAAAATTATTGCGACCTGTATTTTTTTCCACCAAATATCTTTTCAATGCAGCAAAGAATAAGACATCACTGCAGTCTGATCAGCCATTTAAACTTGTATTCAGTCTTAGTACTGCCTTTGTGAAATTGGGAAATACAGGCAATGGTCTCACAGGTAACATATTTAACAAAAATTTCTTTCTTTTTCCTTTTTTCAGTTGATCTTAAGAAAGGATCATGTCCGAGTGCTGCAAAATCAAACCTCCCCAAGCCCTGCCCGTCTGGACTCCGTCCCCCAGGTTATTCACGGTTGCCAGCAGCTAAGCTGGCTGCATTTGGGTTTGTCAGGAGCTCAAGTGTGTCCTCTGTCTCCAGCAACCAGTCCAACGACAGCGCTCAGAGCGACCCCAGCAGGACAACTAACCGTAAGTCCCAAAAGTGCCCTTCTTTCCAGAGGGATATGAAACAGATGTGTTCCAGGATTGTCCAGACTGTAGTTTCCATATAGTTCAGGACTAATGAAATCTGTGCAGTACTTACTAATCTCTTCTGTGCCACTGACTTTGGTTTGGTATCTTGATTGCCCAGTGAAGTTTAAAAAAATAAGAATAATAATTATTAAATATTAATGACCAAGCAATAAATTCTAACAACTGCTTAAAATATTAATAATAACAGATGAATAAGGCCTGAATGGTGAGGAGATTGTTTTCTCTGCTACAGAGAAAATTTCTTTAAGAGTGAATCTGAGGCATTCTTTCTTGCATTTTGTTTTTACATGGAACATGCCTTCTTACAAGCTGAAATAGTAAATAAACAGAGTGAACTGTGTTTGGCAAGTAAATGGTAGCCAGTGCAGAACAGGACAAATATTATCTAAAATAGGAGATATAGTCTTTCTCATCTACTTTTCTTCTGCTTCTTAATATTCAGGATAATAAATTCAGCCAGTGATATGAAAAATTGAGCCAGTGATATGAAAGAGATCAGGACTGATATCGTAGTATATCTACTAGACTTTGAATGATCCCCTGGCAGAAATGTCAGTCCAAATCCTATTTTCTGCAAAGGCTGTTAATTTTATTAAGTACAAAATAATACCCACTGGATTCTGCAGTCCTTGGGAAATGTGCACATGCCCTGGGCTCAGAGCAAAAAGGGGGATTGAGGGATTTTCATGCCCGTTTTTCTTTGAAGACCGGATTGAGCCTGAACTGTGTCAATATCAAAGCAAGTGGTATCAGCCCAAGAGGGGTGCAGACAGGGCCACCAGGTGACAAGAAGCAGCTGAGGAGACAAGATGCTGCAGGCTCCTAAATCGTTCACTGTTTGTATTATTTTGAAATTAATTAAAATATATACAATTAATATAGTTCAAAACCCTAAGGATTTTTTCTTTCCCCTTTACATGGGGTGATTGAAATGCGAAAGACTAATGTCAGCAGGGACTTTCAACTTATCCAATGCCCCCAAACATGCCTGTATTTTGTTTTACTGTTGGACTGATGACTTATTTTTTGTTATTTCCTAGTAAACTTTACTTTGAGGTCAGTCAGCCCCTTTCGCTTTATGCTTTTACCCTACATTTATGCCTTTGGAAGACTTCTCTTTTTATCTGGTGTTTTCACCTTTTAGTCTTTATTTACATAAAACCTGTGTTAAGGACAGAATTACTTGACATCTGACTAGATCTAAACTGTGTCTCTGCAAGTAATATTGTTGTTCAGCAGTTTCGGGTGTGAATCTGAAAAAAATGACATCTGTAGGTACAGCACGAGCCTTGAACACACCAGATGTATACGGGTTCATACAAATCTAAAACCAAAATACTCCAGGGTGCTGAATTTGAATAAATTGATTTCTATTAAAAAAACCTGTGGAACAGGCATTAGCAATCTCAGGCATAGAAAGTTACATCTGATTCTTCAGTTCTCTTAAAAGAAGTTGATCTCATTTACCTATTCTGGTGTATTTTTATATTATCTTTGTTCATTAAGCCAATAAAAACTGAAACCACATTCCAGTCACTGGAAGGACATGGAAGCATTTGGTTTCAGCTGACTCAGCTGAGGATGGTAGTGCTCTTTGGTGTTGGGATCAGGATGATTTAACCATCTTGTGCATATTACAAGATCAGTTTTGATGGGTATGAAAATTACCCCGGGGAAGTGTTCTTCATGTATGAATTCATGTAGAGATGAGCTCAGCCCATCACCTGATGAAAAACAGCATCTATAACTTTGCTCTTGCTGCCAAGTTAGATGTCTCATGGAAGCTGTCGTGGAGTTTTCCTCCACCTCCATGTGAGGGCAAGAGAATGAGCCCCTCCCAAGGGTCATCTCTCTCACGTGGCTCAGACATGCTCAGCTGTCTGGCCCAGAAGTCTTTTACTTGTCCATAGTTCCAAAAGGATAGTGCTTCCTCCTGGACAAAGGTGAGGGAAGGACAAGGTGTGTTGCCAAGCAGGTGAGGGTGCATCTGGTGTTTAGGGTAAGTTGGTAAGTCATGACTTAGTAAGTCATCACACAAGGTGACACCTAACATCACCTGCTTGCTTTGGATTAAAGACAACCTGACTCCTGTTCATGGGGCAGATAGGTGGGAAGAAAAAATGTTTCCTCACTGTTAATTTAACTTTCATAGAAATGTTATCTGTATGAAACTATGCCATCTTTTTCTATTTATAGTCTGTGTGCCCGCAAGAGTTAAATTAGTTGCCCAGCACCCAGGGAGCACAAATTAGCTGGTTTCCATTCTAGCGCAGCTTATTTAACACAGAGCAGCAGTGCACTTCAACATGCACAGAAAGGATGTAGGGGAGAGGTACTGGCTCAGGAATCTTAGCATGACATATTATTTCTTCCCTTCACTGTCTGCTGGAAGAACAGTTTTATTTAAATTAAATAAATAGCTGATTCTGTAGCCACTACCTGAGATCATGTCTTTGACTAAATCAGGTCTCCTAGAGGGCAAGCAAAAGCTTTACTGTTAATTTCCTAGCTCAGTAGGGTAGAAAAATGCAAAATTATTTAGCTTTAGAAGTCTTCAAACACACATAACACAATTTTCTATTTAAGCAGCATCTCTGCATGTCAGGGAGACAAAAGTAGTTGATAACATCTTACCCTACAAGTGTGCATTTGTTATAAATAGAGGAGCTGCTCCTGTTGCAAATCAAGGAGCTCATTTCAAAATCATAACATTTTGTAGATTACTAAAAAGCCAATGACTATGGCTAGGTGAGAGGAAAACTGCTTCATGCTTCATTTTAGGGACAGAGTGTTTTAGGGTAAACTGATTCTTTAAGGCACCCTGGTGAGATCCTATTCTTGCTTTTCTTTCCTCTGACAGATGTCTTGCTAGTTCTGCCTAAACACATTTCTTTTCAGAAGTCCCAGCTAGTGTCTCTGTCTAGGGAGTAAAACCCACTTGTTTAGAGAAAGGAGATGTGATGTTTGTGTTGAGGGGAAGTTTGTTAATGGAGCTGCAATGTGGCAGCCTTGTTCTTCACCAGATTTCCCCCTTCCTGTGACCCCTCTAAAAGCAGGAAGCCTGGATGTGCATGGAGTCTGTGCTGTGCTTCTTGGTTAACTTTCTAGTGATACCTCACATATTCAGATTGACACAATTAAATGGATTTGAAGCAGTGGGCCTGTGCTCTTTTCCCATGGTGACAGGACCCACTGCTCAGTACTTGTCTGCTTGTCCTCAGGTCTTTCCTGGAGTTCCATCCCAAGGTTGTGGGTATCAGCCAGGCTGCTCTTTGCCAAAACCCTGCCAACAAGTGACAGTCTTGCCACCAGCTGCTAAACAGGACCAGTCACCAGCTGCTCCTATGAGGTCCTGCCCAATTTCCTGTTGAGACTGAAGGGGCAACCTCTGGGAAAGCCCAGGCTGAGGCTCCGCTCCTGGTCCTGCTACCAGCACTCCACAGATCTGTTCTGTGGCACAGATAGGTTTGTCCACTAATATCTTTGTTCAAGATTACCTGAAAAATTCAAATTTAGCCCCAACCCTGGTGTACTACTTTTGAGGTTTTCAAAAAATGCTTGATATTGCAAACCATTACTCTTTATTTAGAAAAAAGGAGTGTTATACATCTAAAAACTTGTTGCTGGTTTACAGTCCAAATTGAAAAATTGAGATACTTCAGTCTAAGAGGAGTGTGAATGTATTCTGCAAAATATGAGAAAAAGTGAATGACTAGAAAGTCATGGTAAAGTTGAAACCACTATGATTTGGAATGGAGAGAAACAATTATGTATACATAAAGAGAAACTTCCAATTTAAACAACTTGTAACAAAGTACTCTGTGGATTTTCTTTTGGAGTTTTAAAGGCACTATATGGAAGCTTTCCCTGTGTCTGCCCCAATACAATTTGCATGAGAGGTTCACGTCATCCACCAAAGCCCACAGTTGTGGAATGTGGGTCCCAGTATTATCTTGTGATTCTGCAGTGAGGTAACACAGTGCTCAGACTGTACCTTCTTCTTTCACTGCTTTGAGGGGCTCAGAGTTCCCTTGCCTGTGTCTGCATTTTGAGTGACCATCTGAGTGTCCTGCTCACACAATTAGCTTTATGTACTTCATCAGCATAGGCTCCAACTTGCTGTAGGTACCATGTGGGAAAGAGTTTGTCAAGCACTGTGGAAAAATTTGATGTGTGGAGGATTGGAAGAAGAGTGGATTGTTTAGAATGATTTAAGGTATGCTGACTGCTAGGAGATCAGGAGATGGAAGAACGTCGGTATAACATTGGGAAATACTTCATAGTCATAAGGTCTACTAGTCTGTTAAATAATCTTCCAACTCAAGCATTGAAATCCCTGTTGCTTGAGATTCTTTAAATAGAACAATGGCACGGTGTTTGAGGCAACGACGTGCTAGACTAAAAGACATAACGCTATTCAATATCTACCCACAGCTCTGAGAGCTGAAGCAATTTATTCTGGGAGTGAGCAAGAAATGGGTGATGAATATTTCAAAACTTGTTTTAGTATCTCACAGCTATTGTTTTGTTAAAAATGATAGAAAAATGAAACTGTGTGTTTTATGGATGTAAACCTCCATGATCCTTTCTTCAATATATATATTTCTCACTGGTTTTTGACCTTGAACTGCCTGGCCTTGCTAAATGTTGAATTTCCATTCTAATAAGCAACAATGTCGAAGTGTCAGATTCAGGTGGGTGGAGAAATGAAAAAAGCACAGAAGCCTTGAATAGATGCCTAATTGCCTCCAAAATGGGTAGAACATCCAAAATTGTCACATGGTAGACAGGTAAACCAGTTGTTCTTTAATACACAAGTATTATGTTAATATGAAGAATTTCCTGCATGAAAATACTTTCCAATCATATTTTTCTGGCTGGTTTTCTGTTCAGTTTTCTACATGACAAATTCAGGGTTTTTTTTCCCTTCTGATCTTGTTCTGATATTAATGCCTTGATGGAAGAATCACTTTATGCCATCATTTCACTGTGAATAGAACTAAAATAGAACAGTATTGATATTCTCAGCTTTGTGGGATGAAGCATCTGGAAAAGTGCAGCATGCCAGCCAGGAAGAGCAAGGGTTATAAGACATTTTAGCTGCCTTTACTTAGCAGCATTTACTTTTCATACTCAAGTTGCTAATGATGGGGGGAAAAAGATTCAAATAATTACTTGGTGTTGTGGGCACAGAGGTTTCTCTCTGTTTGCAGAGAGTGAAACAACAGTGCTGAAGTATAAGTTGGATATTAATTTCAGTGGGGTTTAGATGTGGTGCTTGTGATAGCATTTTAAATGTGGTATTATTTTAATAGCTTAGATAATGTCTTTGCTATCTCCATTGTTACCTATTCAAAACACATAGCAGAGGGGAACAGTTCCACATTGGAAGGATCTTACCACCGCTTGTACAGGCAGGAAGATCAAGCTGGTTTGGAAATGCAGAACTACTTTTATATGAAGATGCCAACCTGAAATATATAAAGGGTTTTCAGTTTTGCTGAGCTTAAGTTTGTCAAAACTGAAGAAATCCATGAAACTCTGAATTCTGCAAAGCTTGCTTTTTAAGAACAAAGAAATGTTGAAAGAACTTTGCCAAGCTCTTGTGCCAGCTCAACTTGAGTGCTTAATCATCATGTTTGTTATTGTTATAAAGTGCCATATAAAATCTGTGGTTTTAGTGTAAGAAGTCCGGTCTGGGAGATTCTGTGTCTGTGTTCTAAAATTGTCCTGGCTCATACCCGGCACCTCCAGTTCCAGTTTTTGGCACTTATTTCTGTCTGGCTTTTAAAAAGTGGCTGAAATGATCAACCTCACTTTCCTGTCTGTGAAAAGGGGTGGGAGAGTACAAACGTTTGTGCAAGTATTGGGTAACGGGATGGCAAGGAAGAAACAGATAGTGACAAATCCTCTTTCCTGGCCCATTTCCACACAGGATTATTTGACTGATTATGTGCACCTAATTTAGTCACAGTGACTCTTAGTGTTTAATCTGCAGAGGGCAAAAAGTAGTTCAAACCACTTGCACACCAGGCTGCCAGACACCAGTTTCACTGGAGAAGGCAGTGCATTGCCCCAGGATTAGATTATTCCCAGTACAGACACCCAAGGTGTCTCTGTGCTTTAACTCTGTGGGAAAATGTTGATTCAATGATCAGTGTGGTGGATGTAGCTACTGTGGCAACCTGCTTGGTGCCCCTATGCTGGGAGGTTTCAGCAGCCCCTTATTTCTTTTAAAGGTGTCCTTGGTTGATTTTGTGCTTCCTTGATCAATTGGAGATCATGACTACTTTATTTATTTGGGCTATGAGTAACTTCAATAATTTTTAGAGGGATACAAAGAAAGCAGCGAAGCCATTTCTTAAACAGCCTTTTTTTTTTTAATCTTTATATCACATTTTTTAAAACATCTAGTCTTCAGTGATCCTGAGTGGTATCCCCTCTGGTAGGGATGTGAGAGAGGCATGAGGAAGAAGAGAGCTGATAGTGCAGTGTGAATTTTACAGCCTGGGGAAAAACCTCGATCAGTCCAGAGCCAGTAACAGGCACAAGCACAGCACTCATCTTTCTGGGGACACTCAGCACTTGGAACAGTGGCACTTAAAGTGTCCTTTTCAAAAGATGAAGACAAGGAGCAGCTGGAACATGTCTGTCACATCCAAATTAAAACCCCTCTTAAGACCAGAAAATTCACTATAAATTGTCTCTTTTTCATACTCTAATCTTCCTATTCTATCTGTTGAGGGGGGAAATACTCGTTTAGAAGTGAACCATGTGGGTATTCATTGAAATGGATTAATCTTTTAATTTAGCCCAGAGAAAAATTAAGTAATAAAGCTTTGAAGAAATGAGAGCTCATCCGTTTCTCTTTTTCTTTTTCCTTTTTTTTTCCCCTAACTTTTTTTCTCCCCTTGCCTTCTAAAGGAATCACAGTAAAAATCTTCATAGTCTCCCACTAATGAAGTATGACCTTGCAGGACTTTAGAGAAACTTTCTGCTTCACTGTATTTCTCTTATGCATTTCATTTCAATTTATATATCAATATTTAAGAAGGGTTGATTTTGGATGTCTAGCTATGGGGCTTATCACTGGTGTATTCCACTGACTTCATCTCCAGTTTTTGTGCTTTCTGAAATTCAAGCCTGTGGTAATCTAGATGCATTCAGCTCTATAAAGATACATCTTCAAAAAGCACCACATATTGCTTCTGGTGCAACTCTGCATTTTGCATTGTCTGTGAGGTTGGAGCCAGTGAGCACAGTGAGTCATTCTGGCTTTGAAATCTTTAAGTAAATCAAACAGTTGCCTGACTGAACCAATTACTGTCAGTGACAAAAATCATTACAGACTCTATGATAATAGGCTTTCTTCCAAAGATAACTTTTTCCCCCCCAAAAAATAAGTATTAATTTGAAGATACAAGAAGTTTGATATGGTAGTTATGAGCCAACTTTGAGTCATAGTGAAACAAAGAAAAATACCTGTGTAACAGTTTGGAGTTATGTAAATTTTGAAAGTATTTTTTAAATTATGTTTTCCCTTGTGTGATTTCTGCTTAGGGTCAGTGAGGCTCTTAGCTTGTTTTCCTAAACAAGAAGCAAATAAGCTTGAGGTTCAGTGTTTCTTTGATCTCTTTCAACAAGGACCAAATTTAAAAAGTGAAACTGAGATGATCTCCTTGCAATCATATTGTTAATAGCTGTAGTGAAAGTAAAGTGCTGTGAATTTGTCACATACACCATTCAATCCAATTGCCTTGCCAGCAATAAACAAGACCAAAGTTACAGGTCCTGTAAATGTGACTGGCAAATCGCATTTAGACCAAAAGGCTTCAGAAAACAAAACTGTCCTCTTTATAGAACATGAAAAATCAATTAACAAAATGGTATGCTCTTGCAAAATGAAGTGTGGATAATGAACACAAACAAATGGGGATTTGGAAAAAGCCTGTAAACTGTCCCTTTAGGGAGGGAGAGTGACTGATTAGTTGAGGAGAACCATGGTGGATTAGGGCAGGTACGTAGTAACAGTAGAGCAAAGGAAGACAAACTTCAAAGATGTTTCTAATCTTTGATCCCATTAGGAATCCTGCAGAAGACTTGTGAATTCTAATTTAGTAGCGTGAGAAGTGTTACAGCCAAAAGAGTGCAGCACTATTTTTAGAGGAAAAGCTTCTTCCATGTAGAGGTTGGGGTGGAATATCACTCATGACATTTTTTTTCCATCACACTAAACTAGTCCAAACAGGTTAAAATTGAGGTCATTTATTTAAGTCTTCCAGGTGCTTCCTTTATCTGTAATAAAGGAAGGATTAGCATCTTTTGCAGCTTTCATTATTGCCATGAATCTGTTAGTTGTTATCCAAGAACTTGAAAATTGCAGTTTAAACAGCTTCCTTCTGGCTTGCTGCTTGGTAATCTCTAGAGGTCTGGACAAGATTATGTGAGGCTGTAAACAGCTCAGAATGTAGTGGTTCTTTGTCTTGTGACAAGTGTGAGATCATAGACTTTCAACTTGGGACTTCCAGAGTTAATTTAAATGCTAGAAGAAAGCTGACTAAAGTCTGAAACAAGTAAAACCAGTACGGGCAGAAAAATGACAGACTGAGACCCTCCAACCAAGAACACTGAGCTGAATAAACCAGGAAAAATTGCACAATCTTTTCCTCCATGGTGGGAGTTACTGGAAACTGTGGGCTGTTGGCACACAGGACATCACTGACACCACCATCAGCAGTAGCAGATGTTCAGTCCCTTGGAGATGAGCCCAAGAAATGGTAGTATGCTTCCCATGGGGCAGCTTTAAGGGTCTACCTGTGGAATTGGTGTGGTTGGAGGAGAAAGGTGCTGCCATTTCTGTGGTTTACACACATGCCTATGACTCTCTGTTCCCTGTGGCAAGGAGTCAATTAAGCTGGGCTGCGTGGTGTGAATCTTTGATATATGCTCTTCCCACCTTCACGATCTCCTCATGTGTCCTGACACAGTGTAAATTACCATCACTACTTCCCTAGAAGGCTGAGCAGTCAGAAATACTTAGGCAGAAATATGAACATTTAGGATGAGAGAATAAAGTGCTCTGATTCAGAGGTAGGAACTGGACCTCGTTGGAAGAGCTGTCAGCGTTCCCATATAAACCTTGACATCGGATCGTGCGTCAGTGGGGTTTGGCTCAGATTGGGGCACGTCACTCCCTGTGTGCTGATTCACCAGGCTGCCATAAGGGTCCCCTTGTACTCTGGTATTTTAGTGCACTCCACCTGCCTTGGGCCATTGGGCATTGAGCAGTGTGTGTTTCTATGTAAAAAGGTAAAACTGCTAACCAGAGCGCAATAGAGATGGATGCACACACTGGCCGGCTGCTGATGCCAGTGCCAACATCTAGCAGCACTGATGCTGCACAGTGGTCCTTGGTGGGACAAAACCAGGCCAGATCAGTTAGCTTTTGCATGTCACCAACCTTTCTCCAGCTGAACGTGACACCAGTCTTCTCTATTTGTTTTCTTATTTAAAGTAAGCCTCCCAAAGAAGATGAATTCCATTATAGTCCTTAATGAAACTACCACAAAGAAAGAAAATAGCTTCTAATTTGCAGAGAAGAGTCAGGAGACACTCTTCTACCCCACCCCTAAAAGCAGAGAATGAAGTTAAACGAAGGTAAATGAGTTGTCTCCTACCACTGCCACGCATCTCAGAAATACTGTGCACTTCTGGCGCCCTGATTAAGATTATTAGGTGAAATACTGAAGTTCAGTCAGTGATTAACTTCCTGCCTATCCCACATTGCAATTACACTGTGCTCCTGCCAGCCATTTCTGGAAAGGTATGCACAACCTCCAGAGTAACTGAGCAAAACTGAGTGAGGAATGCTGAGTTTTGAATAAAATGGCATGTCTCAATCAAAACATCTTATGGCTAAACCTTGGAAACTCTTGTATTGTCTCACCCTGCTGCTAAACTGTATGGAATAGTGTGGGCTGGAGTTCAGTCTGTGCCCTCAAGTGTATGGTATGATTTTTTGGGTTTAAACAAGAGAATTAAAAATACATCACTTTTATCCAGATTTTTTTGTCTCCTAAAAATAAGAATATATAATTTATTTGGTGTTTTTTATAAACTCTTCTGCTCAGTTCTGCTGCACATGAGACAATCTATGAGTTAATATTACTTTTGTAATCTGAGGAAAGGGGATTTCCCAATGAATGTTATTACAATACTTTAATTTAAACTGAAGGCCTATTTTTAGATGCTTGGATGTGTCCTGGGATAAAACATTCTTTCTCTGACATGTTCTAATGTTGACTAAATGTATTATGTACTGCATGTAGGTATCTAAGGAATTTTAATTGTCTCAGAGGTACACAATAGTGTTTTAGAGTTAGGATATTTATCACTTGTCACAGCTTGTAAATTTAGATACAGAACAGGCCTGTACACTGTCAAACTGTGTGGGAAAGAGGAATAGGAGGCAGCGTCATGGTCTCTGTATGCCTTCCAAAGAATAGTTTGAAAGTATGTTCTAAAAATGTCTAAGATGTAGTTTAAAAAGGTGTCGTTTAAAAAAGCTTAAACCCGAAGGAAAGATGCAAGAAAATTTAAAAGAAAACAGCTGATGCTAAGAAACTGTCTCTTGTGTGCACAAGTCAGTCCCACTTCTTTGGCAGAGCGATAGCTGCTCTAAGAAATGTGCTGAATTATGCATGGCTTACCAACAGTCCTGCTCTGGAGCTCAGTTGTGATGGCTTGGGGGAATGTGTGCACTCCTGAACTGTCATCTCTCTACCCATTGTGTGAATCAAAAGTACCTGCAGATAAAAAATGCAGATTAATTGAGAATAGCCTCCAAGCAGCTCACTAAGTGATAGAAGCTTGCTATCTGTGACAGCTGGAAGATAAAACTGAGGACTGTCATGGTAAACAATTTGCAGCTACAATTTGTTTGGTACTCCCCACTTTGAAGCATGCCAGCTATTGCGTTCAAAAAACAGCCCAACTAGTAAAACTAGTCTAAAACATGAGAGATTTGTATATTTTAAATCAGTCTGACTTTTTCATGGAGCCCACAGTTTTGTAACTGTAATTTTTGACTTTGTTTTTCTTCTAATTGGATGGATGGCAAACATTTCCCTAAGTGGTGTCTCAGTAGCTGTCATAAGGTGGTTTCTGCCCTTTGCCAGGGTATTGGGAAGCATCTTGGCAGGATTGAAGCAAAGCAGCAAGGTTCATTTATAACTTCTCCCCTACCCATATAGCCAGATATTTGGAGTGATTATCCTGCTAAAATACCATATAATGCCAGTTTATAGTTCTTTAAATGTGGCCATTCTGTTAGTGTTTAATTCCAGCTATCTCTTTTTGCCATTTTCTCTCATGGCTTTAGACAGGGAACTCCCTCTCTTGTGGGTGCTGCCCATCACTTGCATGGCACCCAGTGATGATTTGGAAGACTGGTGCTAAATAAGAGTTGTAACATTTGCCTCCACTACAGCAGACACAAAGCTTCACCCTGCTTTTTTTTTGCAGTTTGTAATTAACTAATGAAGTGTTTATGTAATTAGCTTTGATAATGCTTCCAGGAAGACACTGCATGCTTGTTTGAAAGTTCACCTCGCTGTATAGGTATTTGAGAGGGAAGTTCATTGGGGAAGAAAGCTCTGCTGGAGTTTTTAGATGTTTTTCACTGGGTGGATTGTAAGAAGTCAGGGTTTTCCCCAGACTTGGACTTCTGAAGTTTTTGCAACTTCCACTGCCAACGCAAGATCCTCCCACTGCTTGACATACTGTCCCTCCCTGTCACTTGGAGCCAGGCTGGGTGTGCTGGCATCTCGCATGGGCAGCTCGGGCTGGCCGAAGCAATTGTGGTGGCTAAGCTGACACAATGGCTCAGTGCAAAGCTCAGTCCCATTAGCCCTGTGAGCGTGCACAAGCTCTGCCTGTGGCTAACGAGGCGCTGCTGCCTCTGCCTCTGAGTGTGCGGGCGCGGAGCCGGCTGCTGGTACCTTTGGACATTTCACCCTCCCGGCTGCAGTGCTCGGAATATGGGCATCCTGCTGCACCAGGAGTGCAGCTGAGAACCAAACACCCTCAGCTTTCTTGATCCCTGTCCTTGGTTTGGCATTGGACCTGATAATATTAATACAATTTTGCCTTGAGAGTGGGACGCGAGATGTAGGAGCCTCCTGCAGTAAAATAAACTAGGTCGGTACAGCACTTGGTGTGCTTGATGTCCCCCAGTATGAAGTGCATATTCCTGCATAGCAAGTGGTATGTTATTTACAGCATTGTGGTTTCACTTAGAATAAATTTATTTAAATTTAACTTCTCTTCAGTATTAGCTTGCAGACCTGGAGATAAATGAGCCACCATTGACTTTGGACTTTTGTAGCATTCTATTCTGCTTAGCACTTTTTAAACTATGTAGTTCTGGCAAAATTTTTGCAGAGATACGTGCACAAATCACCTTATATAAATTGCTGTTCATCTGCTAAGGGCTAGGGGGCTTTAGGTTTTACACTTCCCTTCTCTTTTGCAGTATTGTCCTGGAGATGAAGCAGTTTTTCTGGTAACGATTCAAAGGAAATGGATACATGGTATAAAAATTTTCAGAGCAGCCTGCAAGTGCTGAGAGATGGGAAGGGACAGCTTAGCTGGGGGTGGCCCTGGCACCCAGCCAGGAGTCCTAAACTGTCCATGAGCCACGGGGGTTTTCAGCACAGGGCTTCAAGACAAACTCTCCAAGGACTCGGAGTGATGCCTGGGAATTAAACAGTACAAGTACAGGGAGTAATTAAGGGCTTAAGGATCACTTGCACTTGAATAATTGTTTTCATTGGCTTCATAAGGCCTAATCAGTGCCGTATACCTTGGAAAGAGAGGTCTCCAGCAGTCTGCTGCAGCACCAGCTGGGAATTCATATCATCCAGGGAACTTGGGTACAAGGTGTTTCCACTGTGACTGCAAGTGGGAACTCCAACAATAACAGATAAAAAGCAACCTACTTTTTCAAATATCTCACTTTTGTTCAAAAAAGCCCCCACAACAGATTATTAGACACTTGAAGGTTAATCTATTTACAGCTGCATCAAGTGCTCCAGTTAGCTGAAGTATGGAGAGCCTCTCCTTATTGTAATGTTAGTATCAGCTCCACTGATTCTGTAAAAATTGCTTGCACTTTCCTGCTGGCTGAAGGGATGCAGTGTGGTGACAGATTTTAGCATTTCTGTGTTGCATGATATATCTAAACACAGAAACCTTTATTTTTGGTGGACAAAGCAGTTCAGTTTGGACAAACCGCCTCTTAAGTACAATTTAATACATTGGTATTTTTAAAGACATTTCTGTAGAAAGCTATTGGTAAATGATAATTTGCTTTCTTCCAGAAAACTGTTGGGAGGCAGGCAAGTGTTGTGATCACTGCCTTGTGAAAAAGAGGAGCTCTCACATGAGCCATATTGAAAGGTTTATGTGGGATATTTGAAGCCCAGGTGCCTTCTGTTCTCTGAGCCTGCTGTGTCCCAGGATACTTGGTCTGAGACCCAGAGACAGGCTTTCTGGGACCACCACAGGGAAGATGAGCAGCAGCTGTGGGAACAATGCACTGGATGAGAAGTTCACCAAAACCATGTCAGAGGGAGCATGATAATGCCTCAACACCGTGTCAGAAGTGTTCTGAAAAAAAGTCACACTTGGCACGTGTTCTCAGCTCCAGTGGAACAAAGCTCTGCTTCCTTGGGGAAAGTTTTAGGAGCATTTATGCTTTTATATGAAGTAATGATGTCCCCTCCAGACTTCCTGAGTGGAGGGAGAACTTCCATGGGCGTGTTTCAGCAGTGAAGTAGATATAGTCCTTCATCTCTGTGAAGCTGGCTTTGGCATTTATCATATCAAAGTATTCAAATTTATGAAGCAGTTTCTTGGAGCTCAGTTAGTCCCATGGGTGACTTTTTTACAGAACCAGCAGCCAAGCTGCCTCCTTGTTAAAACTGCACAGGGAAAAGAGAGAACTGCGTCATGTGAACTGCAGGGAAATTAGAGCAGGCTAATCAAAAAACAGCAAAGATGGAAGTTGGACATTAAAGGTGCTTTCATATAGACCAAAAGACATGAGCCTAGAAATGTGGTCCTAATGTGTACTATACTCTAGCGCACAAGTAAAAGCATAGCCAGAATGCAGCCAGAAAAGAACATTTTTCATTAAAAATGGTAATAAATATATGCAAGGCATTTCACAAAGCTTTCTCAGGGAGATCAGAGACATAGGGTCACTGAAAACAGGGCATTCTGGTGAGAAGTCCTTGCTCTTGATGGATGATCAATAACACTGAGCAAGATTTGGGGCAGATTTTCTCTACTGTTGTTTATTACATGTGTAAAGGATGGACCTTGACTAGGAAGCTTGTTTCCTTTATATTTTTTGAAAATAATTCATGATATAACCTATATTTCTCTTTCAAGAGTTTATGCCTGCTTGTCTTGTTCTATCTGAAGAGGATGCAGAGAATTGCTTCTGCCCAATACACAAGTAGAGAATTGTTTCTGCCTAATACATATTTGAAGACTCCTGTCATGTCTCATCTCATTTCCCTCTGCAGAAATGAATCAACCCATGTGCTTCAGCTCTTTCCCATGCCATGCTTTCAAAGACCTCGGATAATTTTCTATTCCTTACCTTTGGACTTCTGCTTTGCCTGAGTGTGATTCCCTGACCTAGACTAGTTACAGAAAGCTAATATAAATCCCACTTTGTAAAACTTTTCATAATGGGAGTCAATCACCTATCAAGGTCAAGGAAATTAGATCTTTCAGAGCTGATATAAACTTGCCTAAGGAAACCAATCAGACAACTGGCAGAGCCAGGGAGATGACCCAAGGCTCCAACTCCCTAGCCAGTCCTTGTGAAGGCTGGCAAACACACTCCCTGCAAGCCTTTCCTCGGAGAAATGTACCATGAGGAATTACTAAAAGATCTGGACTGCCCCCCAGACTTGTCCTTTTTCTTGCAAGATGTGAGCTGTAGCAGTGCCTCTCATATTTATGTGCTGACTGCTCTTGGTATGGCATTCACCCAGCTGAACTCCTACAGCTCCAGTCTCTTGCAGGTTGAAGGCATGACAATTTAAAATGTGCTTTATCCTCTTCCCTCTCACCTTCAAAACCTTCCCTAAATGGAGCCGGGCATCCAAGTTTAAGTTCTGTCCAGGTAAATTTGTGTCTTTTAGTGATAGATTAGAGAAGAAAAGCAGAGCATTTTTAAAAAGAAGAGCTGGTATGTGCTGCTTGCTCCAACCAGAGCTCACTTCACCAACTCAATAAAGTAAAACTACAGGTGCCTCTAAAATGAGGTTGTAGGAGAGGCTGCCCAGCATGAGCTGCAATTGCAAGAAATTATTTCTTCCTAATTATTGTGCCGTAGTGAGTACATTAATTAGGAAGAAATAATTAGAAGAAATAAACAACAAACGTTGTTTGTTTGGGGTTTTTTTGTGGTTTGGTGTTTGGGTTTCTTGTTTGTTTGCTTTGTTTTTTCAATAAGATACATTTATTCATTTTCTTCCCTGCTCTATTGGAATAGTTTTATCTGTAACTTCAGATGTAGTAACTTTGTTACTAGTGGAAATCAATGAATTAATTTGATACCAGCAATTGCTTAACCTACCCAATGCCAGAGGGACCCCAGTGCAAGAAAAGGTGTACTAATACTTTATGAACATGCAGCACTTGCACCAGCACACTGCTGATTAAAAAACACAGGAGACTTTTCTTCAAAGGATTCTGAATAAAGCCTTTGGTCCTGTTTCCACATGTGGATTTCTTTTATTTTTTTTCATTGTCCTAAATACATTTGTTAGCCTACCTCATTTTGAACTGTAGCTGAAGCTACATTAAAGAAAGATTTTGCATGCATTTAATACATCACTGAAAACAATTGAGAGTGATATATATATATATTACCTGATAAATATCTCAGCATTTTAAATCCTTCTGAATCCTTGGACAGTGCTACTTAATCTCTTAAACATGCCCTTATAATTACTTAAGAATTCACACACTGGAGATCTAGTGACCCAGTTGTGCTCTGCACTGCCATATGTGGGAGTTGATTTGGGTTTTATTAATCCAAATAATTTTTGAACCCTGTGAACATCCTCAGGACTTTGCAAGTGCTAATGAGCATTGCTAGCAAGCTGAGCAAATGGTGCTGTCCAGCCAGAAGCTCTGTGATGGGTGCACAGCCCTGTGCTGCACACAGTGGTGGTGAGCTCTGCCCTTAAAAGATCTTTTTAAAATGTAGCTTAGTTACTAGGAAATGTGTGTGCTGAAACTTGCAGTGGTATCAGATACTATGGCAAGAAAACTGACTGGAGATGGCCTGAAAGATTTTAACTCAAATAATACTTTTTTTCAAATGTGAGTCTTCTCTATAGTACAGAAGAAAAGTAAATGCTTTTCCTTCCTTTGAGGTACTTTGGTGGTCCTTTTGTGACTTAAACTGCATTTCAGGGCAGTTGCTGTCTCTGAATGCTTTATTAGTATCACTAGCTACAATCCCTTTCTATGACCCCTTACCTATGAACTATTTCTGTTCCAGAGAGGGGGGAAAAAATTATTATGTATGAAATAATATAAAGTCTAGTATGGATCTCTCCTGAAGCAGTAGAGGTGTGTTTATCAGTATGACTGCATCTGCGTAAGTCATCATAAACCCCACTGTAGGAAGCTGTTAAAAACTATTTGCAACTGGTAATAATATGTATATATTTGTTAGCAGCTTTTGATATTTTAATGGCTAGCCTCATGACTAGCTGTGCTTTGAGATATACTGTCAAGTTTAATGTTGCTTCTCTATGTTTCAAATGGTACATTTGGTAGTTAAAATGAAAGAATGCAGTAAGAAAAGAAGTTGAACTTACTGTTTGGTTCTGCTTACAGTAGTCCAGCCATGTGGATTGATTAGTTACCAATTTAATTTCAAGCATCCTACCAGGCATTGAGATGTGCCTTGCACAGCAGCAGCACTCTTTGGGTTTCTGTCCATCCTTAAATCCATTGGTGTTTGCTTAAAAAGCTCTTTTGTTTCCTACACCCCATTTACCTGCTCCGTGCACACTTTAAGACCCAGCACATCACTCACGCTGTCCCTGAGTCCCCTCAGCACTGATGTTTCCATGCCAAACAAGTATCCCAAGCTGCTGCTGGGGGAGATGAAAGGAGCAGAGTGTGATACTGTTTGCATAGACAGCTGAAGGAGCCCTGGATTTTTGAGGTGATAGGCACTTTGGGCTCACCTTATCAACCCATCCGCATCAGCACATGGAAGGTGGGCCTGTCTAGGAGCTGCATAGCAGGTGACAGCTGCTAATTATCATATACTGAAGACTTTGCATGGTGAACAAGAACTATTTCTAGAGAAGCAAAATGGTTTTTTTCCAGGTCCCCAAGGCAACTGAGTGTGCTGGGCTGGGTCGTGGCACTGCAGGTAAAGCCCACCATGATCTGTGCTTGCCTGTTGTGACTGCTGCTGGCCACACCTGTAATAAGGGAGCACCTGCCCTGAATATTGCCCTCAGGTGCTTCCTCCTCTGAAGACACATCATAGCCTCCTCCTCCTGTGCCACTGCAACAGTGTCATTTGAGGTTCCTCTTTGGCCACAGGTCAGACCAGGGGTCCTCACTGCCAGGCAGTTCTTGCACCATCTGGAGCTGAAAGCCTCCTCAGAGAGCACTGACTCACCTTGCATAGCACAAGAGTCATGATTGCCATTCCAACCTAAATGTACTTCTTGTGCCAAGGGCAAATAAACCTTTCTTCTCCCATAAGAAGCTTTGGCACTGAATGAGCCCTTTGAGCTAGTTTGCAAATAACTGCACTATAGGATAAAGAATTCTTATGGAGAAAAAGGGGAGTTAAACTGTGAGCATACTTATATACAGGTAAACTATTGGTTTTTCCTATGTTCTAATTCAGAAACCAGAGGTAAGGCAGGGTACTCTGTATTAATTGGACCAGCTCAGTATGCTCACGAGCTTTTCTTCACTCAGAGAAAATCAGCTCCTTCCAACACTGTCTGAAGTCAGTCACACTGTGCTCAGAATACATGGAAGTGCAGCCCCTTCCCTTGCAAGAGCCTTAGGGATCTAGGCAGAGCACAAGGGGCATTAAAGAGCTCCATGTCACATCTTTCCCTCTAAAGCAGCTGAAATATAAACAGGGCTTCTGTGCCACAAAGCCCTGCCCTTTAAAAGTACCATAAACAAAAATCAGGACTGTGAACCTCAGAGATCTGCCTGTGAGTGCCAGAGACAGGATGCTGATATGCACTGGACAAAGCACTGCCATGTCAGAGGCATTAAAATACATGTTTACCCCATATAATGAACTTGAAAGGTTTAGCTCTCCAGCCACCTGCTCAGGAGTGGCTAAGTATTGTCTGAGAAAGCCTGGTTGGGGAAGGACTTGTTTGGATAGGGTGGCCTTGACAGAGGGACAGTTTATTATCCTCTGAGAATAAACATATTTTAATTGTGGAAGATTTTGCGGGGTTTTGGGGGGATTTTTGTCCAAAGAAAAAATTCCCATCACAAATGAGATAGATGAGCTGTATTGAACACATATTGAAGAATAGTGTCTGGGTAAAACACACAAGGAAGATGCTCTGAGAGGGATTCAGTTGTGTGACTGTAGGTTTCTTGTGCTGACTTGGAAAAAGCCCAGGAGATCTCCTCCACCTTGTTTGACCATATGATGTCTCCAAGGCCATGCAGATGTCACAGGAGCATAAGGATGTCTAAAAATGGCATCAGGACACCTGTGATTTCATGGATGAGTCTTATCTGGAGAGAAATTCAGATATGCAGATCCTGGCACTTGCAATGCTCCCTGTGTGTGAGTTACTCGTGGCTCTAGCAACAGGAGATGTGGCTGTGGTCAGAGAAGCCTGCCAGAGCTATGTGCCTCCTCCTGAAGTCCCTGCTGGTCTTAGGACTCCCAGGGCACTTTTTAAGTTTTTTCTTCTACAAAGAAAGCAAGAGAGTAGTACAGGTAACTAAACTGTTACTCTCTATTGAGTCAGCTCTGGTCCATTCATAGCTTAAATTCCAATGCCATGGCTTATCTTTAAAGGTGAGCTATGGATATTGGTTACTCTTGATCTGCCTGCCTTCCACTCTGTTAGCTTTCTGTTTGTCATTGTGGATGATGCACAGCTCTCTCCAAAATTAGTTATTATTTGTTATAATATGTTATCTTAAGCTGTGCATGCTTTAAGGCTGAATCTATTATTTCTTGTGCTGCATGGCACATCAGAGATAGAGCTTTTCTTGTTATGAACACAGTCATTGCAATCAAGTGAAGATTAATGGAAAGATTATTTCTGTGAGTATCAAGAGTTCCTGTAACATTGTATTTTCCATTTTAATATATTCAGAAACTAGATTACAATACTGCCACCCCCAACTCTGGTATATTTTGTCCTCTCTTTTACCCCCATGTACAGATAATGTACTGGGCTGTCATCTCCCCCCAGACAGTTGCTTGTAGTAGCAGCATCCTGAACTTCCATACCTGCACATGATGCATCCCACGTAACCAACCCTTCATGAATCATTTGTCCTTTAAAGCATATGTTTTATTCTAGCAGAACATATGGTCTGCCTTGATCTGCCTTACATTCTATTTGAAGCAGCCAAGACTCATTCCTAGATGTTTTCTGCCTCATTAGAGTCATTATTGTCTTGACCTTTTGTCAGAACGGAGTCCAAAAATTTATGTTTTTTCATTCTGAATATGCTGCATCCTTAACAATTATTTTTAATCAGAGGTGTCCCAGCCTCTCCTAAATTCCCAGCCATATGTTGCCAAGTGAGGGTAAATCTTGTCAGTTCTCAGGAGAGTTTTCATGAATTTATGTCCCCAGATTGCCACTGAAGTTCTTGGGTCTTCTGACATGATGTGAATAAAATTCTGAGAGAATGTTTTCAGTGGCTAGCCTGAAGAGCAGCTGAGGATCTTCTTACAGTTCTCCCTGCTGCAGTGAAGGGTTCTTATATGTCTTGTTTTGGTGCCTCCTCTTCTGTAAGACAGGCAGCAGAAAGTGTCCAAGACTTCACAGGTGCTGGGGATGGATCTGGTGGGGAAACATGTGCAGGGATGTGATTTCTTGTAGAACTCAGCAACATGCTCTAGGGGGCTAGAGGGACGTGCTTGAGCCAGAGGGACAGCTGCTTGCTGTGGAGATGGTTTTGCCTATCCCATAATTTTTCCTCTGTGAAAGATTATGGGATGGGCAAAGCAAGCATAAGGTGAGAGCCATGCCAAGGTAGCACTGGATGGCTCTGGAAGACTTTGAAGCCACATCCTCAAAGTCTTTGTCTCTCAGTAACATCAGTCCCTGCTCCTCCTTTTCCTGTCTGACTGTAAAAGATGCCTAAATTTGGTCCTTCACTTCTCTTGTGTTGCTTTTATTAAGGGCAACCTGGTACCTTCTTGATGAGGGCCCACCCCTGCTGCTGCAGGGACAGTGCTGCAGTGATTCAGGGGCACCAGGAGGCCAAACTATTTGTTTCAGCTACATAGATTGCACAGTGGAAAATCTGCACTGAGAACCAGCTGCTTCTGATGTGTTCTGTCTAGCTGCCACAGGACCCACGTGCACGAGCAGTGGCTCACCTGCTTGGGTATGCCCTGAAATCACTGTTGACTTGGTCTGTCCCTGCTGTTCCTCTTACTAATTTATAGTTTATTCAGAAAACACAGACATTTGACTGAGGTGCCTTTGGGTCTTTTAGCTGGCTTCTGGCCAAGTTTGCTTGTCAGGGAGCCCTCCTTTTCCTCTGGTGCAATATGTTTGTGCTGGTTGCTAAGCAGATTACCTCCCAGCTGCATATTTAACAGGAGTGAGAATGGTAACACAGAGTTTAGAGGTGCTGGAGAGCAGCATGGGGCTTTTTTGCATTAGGAAACAGTAAATAAAGGACTAAAATAATGATAGCTGCTGCTTCCCAGGATGGATTCTTTATGCATGAAGTCCTTGAGGTTCTGATACTTGCTGTATTTCATGTGGTGTCTTTATCTCTGTTAATGGCCAAAAATGATTGCACAGGCAGCAAGAAAGTACTTCTGAGGAAATGTAAGTAATGTAAAATTTGTTATGAATTAGATGTTTCTTAAAATTTTACTATTTCCCTCCAACGTCTTTTAGGCATAATCCTATTGGCACCTGTGCTGTTGTATTTCCCCTCTTTGTGTAACCCTTTCTGTATGAATGCCTTCAAGTACAACTTCCTCTGCTGAGGAGTTAGCATGTTCTCTAAGCAAAGAGATTACTGATCTTCTCATTTCCCATTCATACTGTTTCTGTATAAAAATGTGATTATACTGATTGCAGCTCCCTAGTCCACAGGGCTGCTCTAAGATGCATATCACAGGGTGAGAGGAGATCAGTATCCTCAGGCTAATCTTCCTGTTGAAATTGGTTGGAGGAAGAATGTTAAGACTCCATCATTTTGAGTACTTTGGGTTTGGGGTTTTTTTGCCTTTTTAATATGCCTAAGCTCTGCTCAATGCAAACACTTAGTAACTGATAATATGTATTTTCTAGTATTCCTTATATTCTTATATTTCTTGTTTTGTCTTATTTATTTGATGCTACAAGATGTCAAGGGCAGGAACTTCTTTCAGCACACTGGGAGCGCAGCCTAGTACCCACAGAGGCGTGTAAATCCCTAGAGAAGTTCTGAGTAAACACACATTTTCAAGTTGCACTTCTAAAAATGAGGAACTTCTCACTGAACACACTGGACTCCAGCAGGGCCGCTTGTATGTAGGGACTGACAACAGCTTGGTTGTCCTGGGAGGATAATCTGCTAAGAAAGGTAACAGACAGCCTGAAATTCATATTGCCACTTCTCATCATGCCCTCTGAATCTCACTCCAGCAAAAGGGCACTTGCGGGGCAGGCAGAGCCACAGCAGTTTCCTCCTTGCTCTGTTTAGGATGACAATATATTGGGATTTTGGGATGTTCCCAGGGGGCAGCTTTCTTCCATTTCTCCATAGAGTACATGGCCTTACCTCGTGCCCTGCTCTTCCCACAAAGCTCAGAGGTGCTGTCACTCACTGCAGCTGCTGTCCTCTGCAGAGCACAGCTCTTGCTGCTTTGCCTGTGGCACAGTTAATGATGCACATCCAAGGGCCACTTCCAATTTCCTCAAGTGGGGATGTCTCTGTCATACATGGACTGAGGTGCATCCAGGTGAATAAGGAGCATGTGCTCTGTACAGCTGAAACCAATTTATACCAGGGACTAAATTGTCAGGTTTGGAGAGGGCAAGCAGGATGAGCTCCAGTAAGTTTTCTGGTATCTAATACCTCCGCCTGCAGGACTGTCTGTGGGACTACCTACTCCATGGCAATCATGCATTCCCAGATTTACTGCTGCCCAGGTCTGGCCTCAGCAATGGTGACATTCTTAGCTATTGCTGTTCAGGTAAATCAGTCAGTCTTGGCACTACAAGCAACAATGGGGAGACACTGCTGGCCAATTTCCCCAAATAAAGGGGCTCTTGCTTGCTGATGAGTCTGGCCAGTGTTTTGGTGGGTAACATGTTCTGGACCAGTCTTGAGGAACCTGCATTGCTCAGATCTGGGAGGGGTCAGCTCTGACCAAGTAGTCTCATCTTGTCCATGTGTCTTATTTCCAAAACCAGTGGTACTACTGTTGGCCAGATCCAACCAAACTCATCAGAGACAGAAATTTCATCATAAACAAACTTACAAATAAGAGGTAAGATCTTACAGGTGCTCTTACTGAGGTAAAGCTTGCAAAACAAGCTCATCATCTATAATAGCAAGAAATCCTCACAGGAGAATGGCAGTGCAAGTGTCCCAATCTGCAGAAACCTTCATTAAAAGCACTCTTAGACACCAGAGGGCCCAGCCAGAAGGCTTGAGGCACCAGCCTGCATTAGCTCCAATGCTAATAGTAATTTTTCCCTTTCACTTGCATTTAGAATTACCTAATTGCCACCAGCTAATGCTCTAATCTTCAGAATCTTTTTCCTTTCACATGTTTTAGAAAGCTAGAAATAAAAAAAAAAGGGGAAATCTTAAACTTTTTACAGTCTCAGGAGTTTTACCCTTCCCTGCTCTCCTTCTGAAAAGTGAGCTATTGTTTCAAATGTACCCAAAACACTGAGCAAACTGACAGCAGACACTGAGAGGAGAGAAAAAATAAACAATACTCACACAGAAAACCCTTTTTCTCAATGACCTTTTCTTATCACACCGAGAAGAAGGCAGACAATATTATCATCACTGCTAGCATATTTCCCCCAAATATGCTGGCTAATCAGTAAATATAAAGTTGGAGTGAGCAGTTTTACTTGCTAAGCATTGCCTCGTGCCTACCTTCATTAAAATTTATCTTTGGTTGTGTTACCCAATCATCCACTTTGATTAGATCCTCCTGGAATTCCTCTCCATTCTCAGTCATTTTGTGTAACTTAAATAATTCTGTTTCCTCAGCAGATTCACTACCTTGCATACTGCTTCCTTCTCAAGAATATAAAAAAAAGCTGTTGAGTTGCAGAGATTTTGAGAGCACCTACGACTTCATCTTGGCAAGAAAACTATTTGCTCTTCCTTATCACTTCTTTTCTCTTTTTTAAAACTCTTGCATTTCCACATACAATTGCAGACTTCCATTAGTGTTCTCCCATGGGAGATTTGCCCAAAAGACTTCAGGAAAAATAAGCAAATGCATGGCCTAGTAATTTTGTGCCCTCATAGAGCTTTGCCAGCTTTATTGCAGATAATGTGTTTTGACAGAAGTTTTGCTTTTATTTCTCTGTGTATCTTTAACCATCTGAGTTATTTGTGTCTTCAGTGATCTTTTTATGTTTAGATGACAATGATGACATCATTGTAATTTACAGTCTAGAGTGAGAAAAGGTGTATTGCGAAACAAAGAACAGATTTCTATTTATACCCTGCAATAGAAATACTAAAAAAGACAAAAGCACAGTGTTGATGGCCCTCACAATTCTCTCTGTAAATGAATGGGGCATATCCATGCATTGCTGCATATCCAATTAGTAGAAGTCCCAGATACTCTCATTTGCAATGATCCCTTTGTGTCTTTGCTCTTTTCAAGGAGTATTTGTATTATTTGTAGTTCGTTGCCTACCCTGCATTTAACTGTTTTCTTTGTGTTGTGATTAATGAGTATTAGAAGAGTATAAGTTTAGCTAATGTGCTATAAAATGAAACCAGGCCAAAATTGTAGCCCAGCAATGGCTACATAGGATTTTCCTTCCCCATATGTTCTTATTTTAGATGGTGTACAGGTACTTTGAGATTAGAAATTCAAGTAATTTCCCTCCTTCTATAGTGATAGAGAGTTGACACCTTTTTAAGTGGAAGAAGTACAGAAACATGGATGGGCTAGTTGCCAGTTGCACAAAAGGCAGAGTAATGCAGATGGGTTTGTCCTGTGCTGGCTTTCAAAGCTGCTGGTGTGCTGTTGGTTGCGTTTGTATTGTCTCATGGAAGTTATCAAAGGCAGGTCTTGGATGTGCAAAATGGAAGAGAAAATAATCTTAGCCTCCTAAAGGTGGAGTTGTCAGAGCAGTGGTGCACCAGCTGTTTCACAGCAGAAGGGAATTTTCAGGTCCAAACTTGAGAGAGTTCAGAAGGCCACATTAGGATAAGTTTCCCTATTTTCTTAGTTCTGTGCATCTTAGCTGTCAGAAATAAATGGCTGGTGAACTGAGTCACCCTACTACGAGGGTCCATGTGGTTTGTGAGTGAAATGCTCAACCAGAAGAAAGCATCCTCTCCCTGGCAATCTTGTAAAATTTCACAACTTCATGAAGATTAATTCTGAGAAAGCACAGCCTCCCAGCCTCTCAGTCAAAAGCCATAGGAGAACCAATACTTTAGATGGTTCTAACTACTTTGTTAGGGCTTTTTTTTTGTTTTGGTTTGTTTTTTTTTCTTTTATTTTCTTTTGTTGTTGTTGTTACCTGTGCAAGTGGGCACCATAATATAATATACTTATTTTTTCATCTCTATGTTCATCTTTGAGGAAGTTACCTCAATTTGTTTAGGGGGCTGTCTTTGAGATTTACCCACAAATGATTCCATGCTGGCTCAGAAATGTGCCACTTCAGCACCATTCATGCTCACAGTGGTTCCAGTAGCTGCCATTTAAATGCAGTGACAAATAGCTTCCTAACAGTCATGCAAAAAATAATCACCATCTGAAATATTGCTACCTGCTCTGCTTGTAGACTAAGCATTTTGCACCTGTGAAGGTAAGACAGCCCTAGTGTGTACCTGTAATATCCTGTCTGTAATTGCAAATAAAGGGAGAGTTTGTGTTTCTTGATCAGTGCTTGTTTGTAACATTTGAATGTGATTGGCCTCACACTTCTTAAAGAAAAAAAGCTCTGAAATTGTTTTGCGTTGGTCTTGCTCTGCTAGCCTTTTCTCTGCAGTGTTTTGTGGGGTAGATTGCAACAAGGTTTGACATTGCCCTGGTGTCCTATAAAATTAAAAATAATTTTTCACTTCTGACTGGAGCAAGTTCAAATTGACAAACTGATTATGATAATGATTATGAACTGATTATGGCATCATTTGAAATGGTTTATCAGTGCTGTCAGTATTTGTTTAAAATAAATCTGAAGCATTGCTACCTGTTCCCAGGCCAGGAACTGAATGTGTCTTAGAAATCACAGTAAGTGAATAAACCAATTTAAACACTTACCAAGCCATGCTTGTAATGCCAGTAAGATTGAGCTCTTGAAAATGAATGGGACACCTGTGGGGATGTCCATGATGGTATTCACAGTACTTGAAGAAGATGGGTTTTGAAAGTACTGCTTTATGTTAGAATTTCTGATCCCAAGACTGAGGCACATCTCGTTCTTGAATTGCTCAGCTGTTATCTAAGAGGAACTCTAGTGTTGCTTCCTACTCAGCAGCTCCCAGCAGAGCATCTCACAGCTTCCAAGCAACTATTATTAAAAAAAGCTTCCAAATAACTCCTCCAGCATGCTGAAAAATAGAAACAATAGAAGCACAACGTTGTCCCGTGGGTTCTGCAGTGTGTGTGCTGAGGAACAACAGAGTCTCAGTCTCTTGGTATAAGTAAGGTCTGGAAGTGGATGCTTTCTTCAGGTCTGTTGGCTTCTGCCCTCCTGGTGCTTCATCATTGTCTTTGCCACATGTACCATTAGTACCTAATCCTTGGTCCTTCTGGGGCATCTGGTGATTTATTTGGTTTCATTTTGGATTGTCCTTCTTCCTGGCATGGTTATTCTTGTCAGTCCTCAGCATTACTGTACTGATCTTTTAGTCATTATGATTCTGTAATCTGTAGGCTTTTGCTTGGAAGCTACACTCAGAAAACATTTTTTTTTAAACTGAGTGGTATTTATTTATCATTAGGAGTAGAGAAATTGTGGAGGAAAGAATTAGGTTCATCAGCCTTACCAGACAAATCCAGCACAACACATTTTCCTACCTGTTGTGCCCCAAAAATAAGCCATTGTCTTTCAATAATCAGGCAGATGAGGACCTTCTGCAGCAAGAAGATGGGACCAGGCACATTTGATAAGTGCTGTGGAAGGGAAAGTTGGAGCAATGTGCCTTCCATCCCCCAGGCATAGAGCTCTCCCTGCAGTTTCATCTCTCAGCACATCACACCAACCAGACAAGCAGAGGCCCCTGTGGTACACATATGTGTACAAAAGAGAGGAACAAGCACATATCCTGAGGTCTTTATGCTTGGAAGCTATAAATCTTAGAGAATGTCAACAAGACCATCTTTAATAATATGAAGGCAAGGATGACTTCAATTTCCTTAATGTCTTCTGAGACAAGCATCTAATTACCTTCCTGTCTTTAATTTTTTTTTTAATCTATTGATGAATAGAAGTATGGAGTAAGGAAATTAAGAAGTAAGGAAATTGTGCAAGGTATTTTCCACTAATTTTTCTTTTGCTATCTGGATAGCTCATTGCCCATCCATGCCTTCTTAGTGCATTCACTTGGAGGAGTTGTTCTATTGTTACAGTTTTAATTATGCCTGGTACTGTAGAACACTATCTCCTTGTTCTGTATCTTGTGTGCTCTCAAGTATAAATCAGCATTATTGTTATGAGAATCACCTGGTACTCTTTATGTTCATCTACAAACACTAATACAAAAATATAAATGGATTCTCTTCAAAAGTGATTGTAGATAAATTCACAATAAAGCAAGGTATAGCAAAAAGAATCCTTTCTTCCTGACATTAGCTGCTGAAAGAAAACTAGAAGAGGTTGAACTTCCTTGTAGTTGTCATGGTGGGAAGGCGTTGGAAATGATGTAATCTTAATGTGAACAATTTATGTAGGTAAGCTGTATTACATCCACTGTTGGAACCAAATGGAGTAACTTTTGTGTTATGGGAAAGGAAAAGATTCTGTAGTTTGTACACATAATGGTCTAGCTAGTGGATTTAGACCTGAATACATGTGTCTTCATAAAGATGGAGCAGGTCAAGGTTGCAAAAGCTCTAATGTCTGGGCTAATGCTTTTAAAGACCAGAAGATGAAACATTCTACAACCTGCCAAGCAATCAAAGATTATACTTTGCAAGATGCCCAATAGCTCAAGATGAGCAAAAAAGAAACAGAGAAACAAAATTAAGTCCAAGCTGGATCCTTTTCACCCACCTCCTCCTACATATATTTTGCACCCATTAAAGAACTCTGCATGTCGTATCTCAGGGGATTAATAATTAATGCATTGTTTTTCAAAGGCTGCTGTGTCACTGCAATTATTTTAATTTATATTCTTTTCCTGAAGGGATTAATTTAAAAAAAAAAAAAGTTATAGTTCTTTTGGACTTCCTGTAGCGCCTGTAGGAAACCACAGGAGTGCTATAACCATTAGCTTAATTCCAGAGCTGAAAAAGTTGAGCAGTTCATAGATATGCAGGAACAATGCCAGTAGTTTGCTTAAAAGTACTTAAGCTAGATATAGGTCAAAATATTAAGCAGAACTTTATAAAATTCTAAAATACAGTGCTTATCTGTATTTCCAACCATCCCTCATTATTTTGCAGTGTATGTAATTAGTGAAGTTCAGTCTGTGGGGATGAGGCCAGTCAGCACTTAAGGCAGGGACACAAATCAGTGAGTCAGGGTCAGGATCAGGTTTGGACCCCATGACCAGGGACAGGCCCAGCTCAGTGGCAAGCCCACAGGGATGAGGCAGGTGTGGTAAAGCCCCAGGTTACCTGTTGGGTAGAGTTCTGCTCTGTACCAGCTGGTCCGTGGTCAGGGATGGGCATGGCTGTGATGCTGTCATGAGGTAGCTCAGGTGGGGGCCCAGGGCAAGAACTTCATCATGAAGAAAGCTCAAAGAGGAGGAGGACAGCCTTTGTACAGGATTCCTTCAGCCCCTTTTTCACAGAATTCTCACCAGATGTAAATCCAGAGGAACAAACAGAAGAATATTAGAGCTGCAGGGATGAATTTGAGTATATCAGTGGATTAAACTAAATGTTTGGAGTTGGATGATGTGAAAACAGTAAAAAGGACAGGAGGACACTAATCATTGTCCATAAGTATGATAAAAAGAACAAAGCATATTGTCAGGAAAGTAGAAAAATATATGTAACTTCCCTAAGGAATGTAAGCAACATTATAGAAAGAAAAATAAAGGTGGCAGTCAGAGGAGAAAAAAAATCCAAGAATCACATACATACAGCCACATAACTGTATATGAAGGAGGTGGTCAAAGTCTGTGGCTCAGAACATTTTTTAAGTGGCCTCTCTGAAGCTTTCCACCTCCTCTTCTAAGGATGAATCCATGACTGAATGTAACCTCTCACCATTTGCTCCTTTGTAAGAGCTCTGGATAATGATTTCCAATTTTTTGTCAGACAACTCAAAACATTTTTTTAGCATTGAAGCACTGCAAGAAGAATCTTTATGAAATATTGCTGGGGTTTGAAAAATGTTTCCACTGTGTATGGCCTCCTATTAATTTCCAGAGTCAGTAATTAATGGATGCAAACTGAAACCAGGAATCGTTCTTATGTCTGCTGTTTGAGAACATCTGTGAACAGATATTTTTATCTCTTCTTCCAGTTACAACAAATTTAATAACTTAATTTCTTGTATTTTGTTATATATACAGCCATAAATTCCAAAGATAAGACAGTGACAATAGGAAGCCTTACTGAGTAAAATGAGCCTACAGGCATAAGGATGAATGCTCTTAATAAATTTCACGTTGGTATAAAGAGAGCCTGCAACTGAGTCTTGAAACTTGTGCAGAAACTTGTGTAAGAGTTGCTGAGTGAAGCTAATTAGCACCTATTATTATTATTATTATTATTATTATTATTATTATTATTATTATTATTATTATTATTATTATTATTATTATTATTGCTTCCAAATCTCAAAGGCCCATATCTATGCATGATTAAGCATTAAATTTTGTGTAGCTCTGTCATAGTAAATGGTGCAGTCTGGTGACAATGTGCTGGTAGGACAAATACTATGTTTGCAGTTCAGCCCATCAGTGTTTTTCCTTTTGTACTGCTAACATCAGTATTAGCTGATTTTGAACTTGATGGAGTCATAGAATGTCCTGAGTTGGAAGGGAACAAGGGTCATCAATGCAGGTCCTGGCCCTGCACAGCACCATCCCCAAGAGCCACACCATGGACCTGAGAGCGTTATCCAAGCACTTTTTGAACTCTTGTCAGGCTGGTGCTGTGACCATTTCCCTGGGGAGCCTGTGCCAGTGCCCACCCACCCTCTGGGTGATGAACCTATTTCTACTATTCAAGGCAAACCTCCTCTGATAGAGCTTGGTACCATCCCCTTGGCTCCTGTCAGTGGTCCCCACAGGCACAGGGAAGAGATCAGTGCCTGCCCCTCCTCTTCTCCTCACGAGGAAGTTTTGAATTGCAGTGAGCTCTCCCCTCAGTCTCCTCCAGACTGAACAGACCCAGTGACCTTGGCCTTTGCATCTGACCAGCAATCAAATAGTTCTTGCCACCTTCCTCCTGCCGGTACAGAAGGGCTCTTTATTGCTTGATGACACTTCCTGTGATAAGGCAGAAACACCTGGTGGATCGTTTTGTTAAGGAGGTAAAAATAAAGTTTCTGTGCTCCCATTTCTCATCTACAGAGTGAAATCAGTGGTATGTATTTACTCTGTTGAGAATGCTTTTCAATTAGAAAAGATGAGTGTTCTGGCAAAAAGGTCTTGAACTGTCACTGGGCAGAAAAAAAGAGGAAGGATTCTTCACTTTTCTCACAGTATTGTGCAGGGAGGATGTTCTCACTGCTTACACTAGCTTCTGACACTGAATAATTGCTTTGCTCCTTCTGGGATAAAAACCCCTCACATCTGTCGGATCTTTCTGCTGTGGTGGAGACAAAACACTATCCAAAACACTGAGTTTTCCCATCTTGAACTCCATTTTCTGTTTAAAACCTGAGCATTGGAGCTATGTAGTTCAAAGTGAGATCAAAGAAACAAAACTGCACTGATTGCATTGACTGGTGATGTCTTGATAGTGAAAAACCAAGTGTCTGTAATGACCATTTTACATCTGCCTGACACAGCTGATGACACTGTTGGTCCAGGATATTTAAATTTACCAAAAAATGTAAATTCCAGGGGAAACCTGCAGAGATTGTTTTGAAAGGTCTCTTTCCTTTCAGAGACAATACGGGAGGTGACATTAGACAACTATGTACTCATACTTGCAGAGATTTTCTATGAATTACTTTAGGCATCTGTCACTTTTCCCCTACTGTGTATTTTGCTTCTTCACCTTTTATTTTCTGTTCAAATGAGTAAGTTAAGTAGTAGGTATTCCTGTATAAAATCATAGTTAGGAAAATTTCCGTTTACTTCCCTGCTGAGACTTCATGGTTGTGAACTTTTAAGGTAAAGCAAAATAGAAAAAATTGAACCCTGAAAGCTTTGAGGGTTTATTTTTCAGCCTTTATCATTCTCCAGGTCCTTCATGATTTAACTCAGAATGTCACTGACAGATACACCTTTCTTACTTTGTCTTAGCAATACTTTAAAACTGCTCTGTAACTGAGAAGGATGAGCAGTCTGGGTGATCTATCAAATGTATGTAATGCATTTCTTTCCCTTTTCTTGGGAAAATTTACAATTCAAAGTAAGTCCATGTTTTTTTGGGTAGAGGAAGAGAATGCTGATAATACACTACAGCGAATGAGGGGGTAATGTAGCATTTCAACATACTAAAGCAACATTTACTTCATCTTAAAAGCAAATGTTTTCATGGACTTAGCCCATGTAGACCATAGCTTACCACTAACTTTTAAATATCATGAGCTGTTTACAGGTGATTCTTGCGACCAAGGCCTCGGTGTTTGGTCACTGGGCAATTGGCATCTCTCTTTGTAGATCTAATGAGTGGCAGGGGTCTGGGAATTCGACACAGTTTTGAGTTAAATGGAGGCAGGATTCTGATTCCTGTCTCAGAAGTCCAGCTGTGTGAACTGGCAATGTGTTACTGGGACCAGCTCCCTCTGTAGCAGAGCTGCGTTGGAGACAAGCCATTGGAATAGCCAAAAAGCATACTTAGTTAATTGAACTAATCATTAAGGACAATCAAGAACCCAGTGCTTGAGCTTGGTCCTTGGTACTCTTTTTTTTTACTCTTTAAAGACAATTCCTAAAACTGTCTAAAAAGACCTTTATGAAAGCACCACTGCTGCCTGAATCTGTGTTATTTCTGGAGCTCTTCCTCATCTTTCTTCTTTGAAAAAGAAGAGATCTTATCCTCCCATAAATTCTGGGATGTCCCTCACACAGTCAGGAAAGGGATTCAGTTCAGATCTATGCAGACTGGCCTCTCTACGTAACGGCTCAGGGCAGTATCTGCCAATCTTTGTGGGAGATCTCCATCTCCACATATTGCTCCCTCAAGTCCTGGTGTAAGACAACAGCCCTCAAAAGATCAGAGCAAAAGTAAGTCCTGATACAGAAAATACCAGGATGCACTGCCATCAGAAAATGTCTCCTGTGACCAGTTAAAATAGATTGGCACAGACTGCAGTCCGGGGACAGCACAGAAACATGTTCAGCTGATCCTGTGTTGGTGTCTCCTTGAGATGAACAATCTGCTATGCTCCTCCACCTGTGTTTTCTAGGTTGTGGATGAGGTGCTGGTGGCATACCCAGTTCACAGAGACACACCTGCTTTGCTGTATCTACATGTGTGCCTCACCTGGAGCTGAATTCCATCCTTCTCTCTCTTGCAGAGTAAATCTTTGAAGATCAGATCATGTCTATTTTGGCTTTCACTTCCAATTGCAGGTCAAGGACACTGGGATTTTCTTTTAAGAAGGTCATATATCTTGCTTGTGGTTCCAGAGTGCTGCCATTGGGCGTGTGGCTGTCATGTAGATTGATATGCTCAAGCTGGCTGGATAATCATCACACCGTCCCCACTGTTAGATCGTATCTGTCTCAGACATGCCTATCAGCCACATCCCCCAGCTGCAGCGCAGGCATTAATCCATCCACAAGAGCCTGGAGGTAGAATATGGGGGCTTAGCTGGGGTATTATTGAAATGAGCTCTCCTCCATCAAGGCACTTTCATGCTCAGTGTTACAGCTTTTGTTCTCAGGCGCTGGTCTGCTGGCGCAGGTCTGCTCTGGGGAGCCGTCACTGCCACTGTCACTGCACTTGCTGTCAGTGTGGTGTTTCTTAATTTTGAGGGAAACCTAGGCACACAAATCTCTCTTTCCTTTGTTTGGTTTCCCAGCAGTCACTCCCTTGACTCCTTTTTTTAAGAGTCCAGATGTTTTCCTGCATCCTTTTAATTACTCAAGGGGCGTGCACCATTTACTTGGCATAATGTGCTTTGGTTTTCCTGTACCGCATATTGGGGTGCGTGCGTATCTTCCCTTCTTACCTCTGAGATTACTGGAAGCCAGTTTGCTGACAACAAAGGGAAAAGGGCCTGCCTGTACTTTGAACATTTCTATCCTTGGGAAATCTTTCACATGCTGTAAGCAGTAGTGTTCAAGAAAATCAGCGAGCTATCAAAAATAGAGCAGCAAGTAGTGCGCTCCATTTATTTTTGTCTCCCAGCTCTCCACGTTGGATTAGGAAACATTAAACATTTTAAACTGAGGAGGCAAAAGATGAATTCTGGGCTCAATGCTAAATCCTTACTATACTAGAAAAAGATAAATCAAACTTGTATACTATTTGGTGATGCATACATACTCAGTGTTGTTTAAAAACACATAATTTGACATTGTTTTGAACTCCCTTGCCATTAAATTAACTCAGCCTTGGGGAAATACTTTAATAGCTGCTCCAAGCAGAGAATCCAAAATACTCTTGAATTTCTAGTACATGATCCAAGTCACTCTCAAACCTGTTCCTGTTCTCTCTTTCCCCCTCTCTCACATCAGTAAAATGTTACACATGTTAGAGAGCATCTTCTGTTTTCTTTTTAAGTAAATAACTTATTGAACACTCCGTGAAGCTAAGCTGGTATTTTAAAAGGTATTATTTTACAAAAATGTATTATGGGGGCTTCATGGTACCTTCTTGTGGACCTCAAGAATGTCCAATAAAGTTGATTTTTGTTGATGTTTATCCTCATCCATGTTTTTCTCATCCCAAAGTCTGGTTATTAACTATCACAGTGCAAACTGTTCACCCCTTTGTGCTGTTCTAACACACATTGCAGTTGCTGTACAGTCGTCAGGGTTGGAGTTTGCCTGCTTCTTTCAAATGGAAAGAAGTAAAATTTAAATAAAATGCATGAATGGGCAGCTCTACAGAAGGCTCAATTCATTTAATTGCTTGTATGGAATAACTGCAGTTGTTATCCCTCACTGCTGAAATGAAAATGTTTATTTCTGTTCAAAATTGTTGTCAGCTCCAGCACAGCAGAAGACTGACAATAACTATGAGGACAGCAATAACTTGTAGCCAGTGTGTAATCTGTGCTTGATGTGTGTGTAATTGATAAAAATTGCTTTCAGTTGGTAACAATGAAAGAATACACCATGCTCCATATATCTGTCAGGATAGCTTTGTGCTGGCTTTTGATGATCTTTGGAAGCATTGCAATAAGACAGAAGGTTAGTGCACTTCATTCTTTTCAAATGAGTTTCCATATGGTCTTTAGTGTGTAATATAAAAGGTGAAGGCACTCTGGGCTTTCTGAGGAAGCATCAATTAGGTTAAGCTAATGCTGGCATGTAGGGATTGTTGTGAAACTCTAGTCTGGTTGCTTCTATAAAGAAGGCTATCAGCTAGTACTCAAGTGATTCTTGTTTGAATAAATCTTCTCTGTCAGAAAAAAAAAATATCATGAATTAAAGATGAAAGAGCCAGGATGAGCGAGTGTGTGTGAAGACAGAGTACTCTGTCTTACTGGCAAGAAAAAAAAAGAGAAGGATCAAGGGATCAGGGTCTTTTACAAGGGTGGGCAGAGAAACATCCCTGAGGGACTCATTTAGGTACAACAAGTGAAGGGTAGGAGTTATATTCCCATCTTCTTCTCAAGGCCCTCTCTCCCAAGCAAGGATCAGCTCTGACCTCCATTCCTGCACTGGTCTTTGTGGTAGGAGCAGGATGAGGTGCAGCCATCTGCAAGGGGCACTGTGCTGATTGCTTCCTTGTCACCTGGGAAAAGTTATTCCCCTTGCTTCCCCACTGACTAAGGTGGGCTGATATTTTTCCATGTATTTCTGGGATATGCATGAGAGTCAGGTACTTGTTCCTGGCACTTCTTTTAAAGGGGTCATTTGGCTCTTTGGTAAGACAACAGAGTCTACAGGCATAGGAGATGCCAGCTCCCTAAATTGCTGATACAATATACCTAAAAAAAGTGTTGCTTCACCCGGAGAAAACAGGATTAGAATACAAATTGCATTATTGGTGAGGAGCTGGCCAGAGAAAAGACAGCTCAAGTGCCACTGAAAAGGGAATTATTAGGCTAAGGTGAAGATATTAATAGAGTCCTTCCAAAAATGATTTGGGGACTAATCTTATTTAGTATTTTAATTTCTGACCTTGGTGGGGGTTTGTTAATGAAATTTGCTGACTATCTCAGGTGTGAAAGCTGCATCAATAAAGAAAAGATTTGTTTATCATACAAAGAGTCAGATGACCTTGAAGTCTCTAGTAACAGAAGTGGGATGAAATTCAATTGTACAAAAATACAAGTTCCTGCACTTAGAAACTAATAACAGGAATTTTTACTCCAACCTAAGAAGATGAAATTCTAAGGGAGGTCTCAACAAAGTCTTATGAGGTGGAGTTCATATTTCTCTGCTGAAATCATCCTTTCTATTAATCTCTGGGATTGTTACTGATATTTTCAGAGCCACGTGCCATTGATTATATTACTGGTCATAGGGTAGGAAATACAACCAGATCTTCCCATTGAGGTTTTTCATCTTAATCCAAAGTGATTAATCCAGCTGGAAGAAAGGCAGAAAAGCCTGCCAGTGGCAGTAAACTGTTCATATCCACGAGTGAGGGGAAATTCCCATGTCTCCTGATAATTTGGCAAAGTGAGAGCCCAGAGGAAGTGTAGTCTCTAAATACATGTAGGTGGCCATTTAGTGACCAGTGATGGTTTCTTCATGATGGTGGATCTATTTCATTTTACTTTTTGAGGACTGCTAGCTTACAGTTAAGGGAGCACTGCAGCTACAGCTGAACACGTAAGCTGGTGTCGGGAGAGAAGAGTCCACAAATTTTATCTGGGTTTGCTTTTCTTTCCCCTGATTTCTGGCATAAAGATGTCCTTCACCCCAAAGATGCAGAAAAAGGGCTAACAAAGTGATCAGAAGGATGAACAGCCTGATATAGAAGACAGAACAGAAAAGATTTGTCTTGTTTAGCATTGCATAGTCATGTATATAAATATTGTGATGGGGGATAAATGTGAAGATAAAGAAAACATTAAATGAATGGACCATGTTGACTTGAAAACAACTGGGTACATAAGGCTGTGTAGAAACTTGGACCTGAAATTATAATAAATTTAGAAATCAGAAGGTTCTTAATGTAGGAGGAAAGACACTCAGGAAGAACTTCTATGTAGAAATAGCTGAAAAAGCCTCACACCTTTTAAGCCTGTGAACAGCACTGTGTGATATGGTTCCTAACCATATCAGGACAGAGAATTTCAGTACACAGATTCTCCAGTCAGTCTCTGTGTTTTGCTATTTTTTTTGCTACCAAGGTATGAGACACATAGTCAGGCCAGAACATTTTTAAGCATTATAGGAACATCTCAGGAGCATTGTACGAACAGAGATTCTCTTGCTTTGATTTTTACATATACATAAGAGTCAGATGATTTCATCAGGGCTTTCATTCATCTAAACTTACTCAAGTACAATGGAAGCTGCCTACATTTAGAAAGTCTCCTTTTCAGAATCACAGATGTGTCATCATAATTGTAACTGCTTTCCTTGTCTAATTTTTGCACTGAGTAGAAATAATAGCACATTCAAAGCAATTTTTTAAGATATTGCTGTATATATCCAACTGTGTATTAAGGTGGCAGAAAACTATTGCTGCTTTTTCCAGAAAATTTGAAAATAATTGTAAATTCTTATTTTTATACCCTCTTACTTTTAGCCTTTTAACTTTTGGATTTTTTTTTTTTTTGGTTAGTATTGTTTTCTGAAAGAGAAGGTAAAAGCAAAAGAGAAGGTAAAAGGAAAAAGAAGATAGGCTGAAGGAGGGGAAAAAACTCTCAAAAGATTGGTGCAATAGCTAGAATAGCACAAATGGTATTCTGAGAAATACTGGGACGGCAGAAAAAAGCCATTCCTTCAAATGAAATATTGTTGTCAATTTGACATGAGCAGGTCTCTTCAGCCTAAGGAAGAAAAGGCTGGCTGGACACAGTAAGTCTTCAAGTCATGAAAAGGTGTTGCAAGAAGTAATAGTCTGTTCTCAGTACCCAAAGTTGATAAAACCAGTAGCTAATGGGTGAAAATTGCAGAAGCACTGAAGTGGGACATTATAAAATCCCTTTTTAAATAACAGGTGCTGTTGTCAGGGAAGGTCACGTGGGAGGTTGTGGAAGTGCTGTCATCCAGAGGAGATTCTGAGCAGTGATGTGTGTTCCACCTGCACCACCAGGTTGCACAGGGGCACTGAGCATTTCTTGCAGGCTCCCAGGGTGGCTGGAGGAAGGAACCAGCACTGTTCACTGCTAAAATGCCTCTCCTCAACAAATACTTCTAAACTGGAAAAATGTGAACATACACACAGACCCCAACAGAAAAAATACCCCAAAACAAACAAACAAACAAACAAAAACTCATACTTCAACATCCTTCCTTTTTCTGATTTAGTCTGTTGCATATGCTTTGGTCACTTATTTGTAACGGCAAGATTTTTTCTATTTATCATTTATTTATTTTATTATGTCCACAAGCTGGTATGCAATTTGTTTTGAGCACCTCAGAATCATGTCTTGGCTAAGTTCTCTAGTTGTACAGTTCAGAAGTCTAAAGGGAGACCTGAAGTTATGAACTTGTGCTATTTTATGGGCAGAGATGTTTAATAATGCCTTGATGACTTGGGCAACAAAACAAGAACTCTGACTGAAAGCAGCACAAACAATATATAAGTTGTTTTTTTCTTTAATGCAAAGAAATGTATTGATTTCTGCAGAGGTTAATGTTTCCAGAGACAGTTTTTAAAGGTAATTTATAATAAAAATTGCCTTCTGGTTGTATTGGCCTGTAAAAGACCTGGTAGATATTATAATGTTATTGTCGGCAGCACATTAGGCATAAACTGAGGGTTTTAGGATCTTTGAAAAAGAAAGGAATAGTCCTCTCTTCAAGTGAAGAGCAAGTCATCACTAGAGAATACAAGGAGAGAAACAACCCTTTTAAAACAATCCCTTTGAAGCAATGTACAAAGCAGACCATGCAATTCTGAGATCCACTTTAGTGATAGTTATTGTTCTTTAGTGTGTGTCTCTTAAAAGCTGAGTATTGTACCATTCAAAACAGTGTAAATTGAAGTATAAAGGGGATGATAAGGAGAGATTTATGGAGGGAAATTGGCAGAGATCAACATATTCACATCTTTTGAGACAAAGACTCTAGATTTGATAGTAGCTGGTGATTTTTCATTGCTTTCTCCTCAACTGAAAATCTGTGTAAAGAGCAGGCTAAATAATTTACACGTGGTTAATATTGAAGTAGGGAGTTATTCCTTCAAGGCCAACATTTCCTGGCTGCTCTTTCATGCTCGAGTGGGTTCCTCTGCACACACTGAGAAGCCTTCACAAGGCACGCAACCAGCGGTCTCACTTAGCGCTGGTACCTTTTAAAGCAACAGAGACATAACTCTTTCCCACAGCCTCAGCACGTATTTCCTCACTCTTCTCCTTCTTTCTCCTTCATAAATACAGCAACTGGTCACACCACTCATATTCATCACTGTTTATTTATGAGTCACACTCTATAGAACAGGCAGAAAGCAGCGTTGGACTTCCTAATGCTTCCCAAGTGGTTTTACTTCATACCATAATTACCAATTTCTATTAGATGTTTTAATATTTCATTAATGCTTCAATTTTTGTTGGTTCTGTGTGAAAGGGTCTTCTGGCCAGTCTTATCAGAGAGCTCTGTCCAGTTTTAGTGATAGGACAATGATTAATGGCTTTAAACTGAAAGAGGGCATGTTTGGATGGGACATGGTGAAGAAACTCTTCCCTGTGCAGGTGGTGAGGCACTGGTACAGTGTGCTCAGAGAAGCTGTGGATCCCCTGTCACTGGCAGTGTTCAGGGCCAGGTTGGAAGGATCTTTTCCCCATGGCAGGGGGGTTGGGACTAGATGATCTTTTAGTCCATTCCAACACAAAGCATTCTGCTATTCTGTGAAAATAGAACTTCTTCCACTTGCTGTGTTTGTGATTGTTATCAGCAAATAACGTTCAATACCTGCATGAAAAACTGTTGAGAAGGTGTGACATACCATTTGAATCATAATACAGATCTGATAAAGAGCTGCAAAGAACATATATTGCATTCTATCATGTGCACATGAATTTGAAGTACACAGCCACCAGCTAAGGCACACGTGTGCCTGCATGGACTCATGGGCACATGAAAGGTTATCTTAAACAGCCCAAAGGAAGAAAAACCAAACCACATCCATATGACTGCTCTTTGAGCTGGCCCAAGCTGGTGTTTATGACTTTTTAGTGCCCTGTTCTAGTAAAGCAGATAGTTTTATATGACAAATAATTCTGTAGAATGGTTTGGAAATGGTTCTTGCTGTACATCTTTTAAGTAGTCATAATCCTGATTTACAGGGAACGTGTTTTGGCCTGTACCAGCTTAATGCAGCAATACTAGTGTCTAATTTCTCCTGGGTGTATTTTTCATTGGCTATAGGAGAGATGTAAATGCACAAAGGAATGAGTGAATCCATTCAACAGAAATGCACTGCACATGAATACTTTTACTGGCTGGAGATTTTTCTGCTATGTCTAATTGGCCATGACATATTGTATTACAAATTTCCTTGATTTCAGCAGTTTTCATAGTTCTGTGAATCTCTTATTTTCTTGAAGATTTTTCTCTTTTTTTTCTCTACTTATATTTTTCGAAGTAATTTTCCTTATGGGTTCTTAGTTATAATTTGTCTTCTAGTAGCATTCAACTCATGGTGCTTATTTACATGCCCATCCATGTCTATAATCTCCTAAATACTGGGTGCACACACCTGCACACATAACTCACATGCCTGCAAAATATAGAAAAGCAGAAATTATTCTGCAAAAGCTTATGTCCTGAAGAGACGTGTTAAAAGGGACAGATAAACTGTGCTAGTTGTTGGCAATTTTGCCTTTAGTTCTGTATTGGTAAATGTTTAAAATTCTATTAGCTGCATCAGATATATACCTCTGTCTGTCCCTCAGTGATTAATGAGTTGTTTGGCTGAGAGCCTTAGCAGAGAGAGCCTCTTCCTGCTACCTTCCTGCTAATGCTTTCCTAGATGAGTACATACATGTTGGACAATCCCTGGCTGTGCTTGTAGAGTGTAGGGCCAGCACGCACTGGCTTCATTCATAAAACAAATAAATTATCTGCTATCTACCCAGGGTATTTCCTTGTTTGTGCTTGCCATTGATTTTCAGCTAATTATATCTGTTGAGCTGACTCTAGTTACTTCCCAAAGAAATTACATATTAAACTTGTCCCTTCTAGCTATTCCTAGTCTTTCTTGTGTAGATTCCCAGTCCCTAATGAGAGATTGCCTTCTTCTTGTACAAACACTCCTATAAATTCAAAACTTGCCATATCCATGTGTGTATTTTCTTAATTCTCTGTGAATTGCTGGATTAAGTGTTCCCAGCTTTTCTTTCTGCACAGTACTTTGGATAACCTATTTCTGATCAGAGGAAAATTGGGAGACAAATTTCTGAGATTTCTCCATAAGCTTTGGACACTTCCATTTTCTTTCTTCACCAGCTTTGGGTATGTCCTCCAGGCTCAACTTTAAGAGCTCAAACATTAAACCCTGAGCTCCCCAGCATGAGTGCCTGCCAGTATGAACCAACAGGCTGTTCCAGAAACCTTTATAGGTGTTCCTGGTCATTTGGTCGGTAGCCTACAGATGGTTCTATGAAAAAGAAAAGATCTGAGTGTAGCAACATGCAGTATTTTTAGGTAATCATCCTATAAATGGCTCTGAGATTAGCTCAGCTGATTATAGCATGATGCTAATAAAGACAAGGTTGTGGGTTAAATCCCCATATGGGCCATTCACTTAGGAACTGGATTCAGTGATCCTTGTAGATCCCTTCCAACTCAGAATATTCTGTGAAAAAAAATTAAAAATTAAAAATGTAAAAAATTTTAAATGCAAAAAAAATAATTTAGAAAAAGGTTATCTTTGTAACAGTTTGTGCCTGCTATCAGTTGGTGGACAGCCTGCATGGCAACCACCACAGGAGGCAGGAGGTGAATTGGTACTGAGCCCTCCCTGCTCAGTGGGCACCCCCAGGATTGCTCCTGGACTGCTGTTGAAACTGGAATCTGAAAGGAGTAGTGGAAAACCAGGATATGGCTGTGTAATTAAAGATTGTAATCGTAATCCATTTGCACAGGAGGATAGACTTAATATTTCCTTGGCAAAGTTTTCTGCAGTGTTCTTCATTTTGCAAATCCAAACAGTTTTTGGCTCTCATGTTCCAATTACTTGGTGCAATACGTTCCTTTTTCTAAGGTCTTTTCTGTTGTTAAAAAATGTATAAGTTAAAAGTTTTAATTTAGAATGAAACTTTCTTTAATATGCCTTGGTCCAAAAGTGGAATTTCTAACAATACTTCCATGACATTTGCAAACAATTGGAATAGGAAGGAAGAGAAATATTTGTCTTCAACAAAATATTTATGGTGAAAAACAGAAAAGTGGGGTTTTTCTCAGGAAGAATTCAGTGGAGGTACAAGTTGAGATTTTTGGGAACCTGTCTGTAAATGGGCTATGCCTTTGCAAGGTGGAGAGAAGGCAAGCTCACACATAAAAATTAAATAATGAGGAAAAAAATTTGCTCACTACTTGCAGTATATTGTTGTGAAAGAATAATCATAGTCTTCCTAAGGAAATGTATGTTTTACAATTAAAATATACTTAATGTGGTGATTTAGCAGCATGTCAACCTGTAATAAGTGGAAAATAGGAGTTATTTATTAAATTAAATTATCTGTCTTCTCATTGTTAGGAAGCCTTTCTTTCTGTACGTGAGAAGTGTGAGAAATTCTGGGGTGACTGCAGAGGAGGGGTCGTCGTGTGTAGTGTCCCATTCTGCTGCAGGCACCAGAGATTAGCTGACCTCCAAGGTCATATCTGATATTCTCAATGGACTGGAGAAAGATGCCCTGGCTGTGCAAAATACTGTTAGTTATTGCTATCTTCAGTTTCGGAGAACTTGGCATTCAAATAAAACAAACTGGTTGATGAGAATCAAGACTGAAACAACATTGTGCAAAGCATCATTTTCCAATCACTAAAACGCATCTTTTTATGCATGAAACCCTTCCCTGGGGTGGTGGTCAAGGCAGCAATTCTTTGATAGCCTCTTTTTATCAGACAGCTTGCTTTCTAGCATGGTCAATTTTCCATAGCAATCCATCACACTGAAGCACTGCTCCTCTGAGCCCCACACCACCACGAATAACTGTGGCAGCAGGGAAACCAATATGTAATTACTGCAATGACATCCTCCACCAAATTATATGAGCTGGTCACAAAGCAAGGTCACAGAAAATTTGTTATGTTCTTGCTGCCACATTAAAAGGAGCTCCAACGCCAGACACATTTTGCATTCTGAATCTCTAGCTCTGCATCTCCCTCTCAATGTTTTTTTTAGTCTTCCAAATTAAAGTAATATTTTAACTATAGAGCTTTGAAATCAAGATTTTATTTGTTGCCTTTGAAAATATTAATGTACTTAAATGAGAAAAACACTGAGAGGTACAAAATCTGTCTGTTCCTGTACACACAAAAAGTACATGAAAGCCTTTCACACAATTAACTCGATTTATTGTTGTTGCTGTGTGGTTTTTTTTCTGGATAACAAAGAAAAGAGAAATCTTATCAGGGAGTCAAACAAACAAAATGTTCTTTATGAAGAGAAGCTAATAATGAGTACTTGAAGTCTTCTGTTTTCCTTTTTTATATTGATATGAAACAGCAGGTGATTTCCTTTTACTGTGAAGAGTACAGTAAATGAATATTGCCAAAAGGCATTGAGGAAGACACATTCCACCACTAATAAAATATTGATAAACATGTGAGTTTTTTGTCACATTAAATATTCCTCATATTTGGTACCCTAGAAGAAAAGCTGAGGGCACAGCTTTTAATCCAGCCACCATCTACTAATGAAAATCTCATTTCAAGGGATAAAAACAGTTTGGATAGAGGCAATTTTTAAAAGATGCATATCCTTCTCCAGATTTTATGCAGACTATAGGCCTGCTTGTTTAGGTGCGTGACTGTATATGAGCACACCAATTATAGAGAAAAGAATACTTGCAGCTCAAAAAATGCCACAAAAAACCCCAACCTGTCACGAAAAAAGTGTTTAAGCTTCAAAGGCAAAAGAGTCCTTCACCATTTTGTGGTGGTTTGCTTGTGTAAACTGTGGCCTTAATCCTTATCCACTGTCTGCTTTCCAAGTCTATTTTGAATTTGCAACAAATAGATGTAGCCAGCTCCAAACACAAAGGCCGGAGAATTTTTCTTTATCAGTGATATTTTCATTATTGCTGGAAGGATTTCAGCAATAATGAAAATTTATTTCTCACTGACCCTTTTGCAGAGACACCCCTTCCAAAAATCACATCAGAAGGCCTTGTGTGGAGTGCTCAGAGGAGGAGGAACATGCAAACTGCGCGTTCCTCAAACCTGTCATTTGGTTTGGGTGATGCATCATTCTCCCAAAGTGAGGGATTTGCTTTTGCAGTCCAGGTCACTCTCCAGTGTGGCAGTCAGTTCCCTTAACCATAAAATCATTGTCCTCTCTCATCCTTTGCTCCCCACTGACTGACTCACCCTCCCAGTGGCATTGCCCAACACTCTCATCCAGTGGAGTGCTGGTAGACATGGGTTTTCCAGCATTCTGCAGCAAAACCTTGGAGTTCTGCACGAGAACAATGTGCTGCAAAGAGTTGTTTCTCACTGCTCAGCCTGGATTTATTCCCTGAGCATAATCCAGCCTGTGGGCTGAGGGAGGCAGTGCTGCTGAAAGAAATAAAAACACTGAACCCTTTCAGCTAAAAATAAATAAAGAAATCTAATAAAGTGATTGGGGGGAGGGGAGGAATTCCAAGTTATTAAAGTGTATTTAGGTGATAAATTTAGATTTTTGAAAATGGAGTTTTCAATAGAAAATGTTTGTTTTTCCTCAGCAGCAGCACCATTTTGGCCTATATATCACTTTTCTAGTCGAGGTGCAGTTGGGGTGGAGGTGTCCCTCTATCCCTCTGGGAGGCTGCCCCCCAGTATGGATGTAGCCATGCCTAGACACACACAATCAGGCTGTAGCAGCATCTCATAACCTCTTGCCCATCAGTCATGGGGGTTGCACTAGCGTCACATCCTCTGGAGAGCTGCAAATGACTGCAGTGATAAAAAGAAAAATACTGTTGAGAAAATGTGCATTCTCCCCAGACTGGCTGGGCTTTGAGCAGGATGGCTTCCCTCTCTCTTTGCAGGGATCAAAGAGGGCCTGCCTGCTTTGTAATCCACTGTATCTGCTGCCTTGAGAACGCAGACACACATTGCTTTGTGATTCACAAAACACACAGCATTCAACCTCGATTGCTTTTCTCTGTTTCTTTTTCCATGGTGTTAAGCTCAGAAGAATGTCCAACAGGGAACCTGGTTTGATTCCTGGGTGCAGTTTGCATGTGGCATCTGGGACAAGTAGGCTTTCAAAGCCTGGCTCTTGCAGGGCAAGCACAGGATAGTGAGTACCCTACCAAGAGTCCCATGTGTTGAACTGTGCTGTTTTTATGTGCATGAAAGATAGAAAAGGGTTTTCAGAGCATAATGAAACATCTGAAAGCTGAAAAAACCACATCTGTTTAAAGAACATCTTTTCCTGGTAGTGCCTGGACTGTGAGTATTGACAAGTTTGAAATCCCTACTCGGGAAATAAAATTTCTCTTGTCATACATTCCCTATCTGTACATCTTAGAGGTTTGGGTTTGTCACACATGAGTTATTTTCATGCTCAAAAATTTTTAAGAGATTTGTTCAAGATTATATAATAAATAATTGATTTGTCCCTGATACTGTATTTTTAATCTAGCTGTGCTTGGAGCATAGTGAATACACATTTTGAAAAAGCAGCAATCATTTTAGCCTGCTGCTGAAAGCAGAATGAATGTCAGATTTTTGTGAACTGTATTTTCACTATCTTCAAGACAACAGTGTTACATTCCAGTAATGACCAGTCTCCTAAAAGGCATTTCAGAAGAAAAAGTCAAGGACAACAGAAAGCAGTGTTTCATCCCAAAGACTGGGAATGGTACAGCCAGTCACTCTCACTGACTACAGACCTTTTATATTTCTCTTCTGCTCCTTGAGGCTTGGCTTTCCCTTATTATCAGGGGATACTCCATAGATCCTTTCCTGGTAACCAGAGAGGGAATGAGACTTTATTGATGATACCCTGTGAGGAGAAAGAAGAAAAACCCTGCTATTTCTTAAATTAACTTTTGCCTGCTTTTTTAAAATAAAAATATTTTTCTGTTTCAGACAGAGAAAGCAAATGGACCCAATGGTATAATATAGGGAGATCCTGTAGGACTTCACATAATACTAAAACTATAAACCTATCTTGGCTTTAATGAAACTACTAAAGCAGTTAATCTTTTAACCAAAAAATTGTTGCTCTGAGCTGAAATAATGGAAGGGAGTAGGGAAGGACCCCATGACCAGTTAAATCCCTCATCTTTATTTATTTACTATGCCATATCATTTATGTGAAGTTTGGAATTTTTGCATGTCTACATGTCAGAGGACTTGTGAGCTATGGCATGTGTCAGGAGCTCAAGCACAGAATACAGCTCTCATGTCCCCTTGGTTTTGGCTTTCAGGCTCTGCTTTGCTGCATCCTTCTTCCAGAAGTACTTCCCTTTCTTGATGGTATGGAATGCAAAGGTAGCTCAGGTTGCCATGGAAAGCTTAATTTTTACTTCAGTGGATCGTTTGCTTGTAAAGACTTCCATCTTTAAAATTGCATTAATTTTTCAAAGTGTAGTTATTTACATAAAGATATTTCTTTTGCAATGTTTGAACAGTTCAGTACACATTGTAGGAATTTAATTCTGAGTAAGAGTTTCATGCATTTGCGGATAACAATTAAAGACAAACTACAGAAGGTGACTTTTATACATATTTACTCTTGATTGTTTGAGGGGCTATGTGTTGATTACTCAGTGTTTTTTCATAATTAGGTGGACACTCATGGATTTTCCTTCAGGTTGCTGCCATCCCTTAGGGATGTGCTTATTGTCTTTGAAAATTATGACTCTCAGCCTGTTGGGGTGCCAGCAGTGAAAATCTAGAGAATTTTTCCTGTCATATTTTTTATATTTGTTACCGTTTTCAGCAACTGTTTAAAAAATCAAGCAGATTTGTAGTTTTTCAACAACAAGGCTCAAGTGAAATACTTTTCATGGTTTCAAGAGATGCAAAACTGTGACTTTTGGTAATTTCTCAATATAATGCTTTATATGGATTCAGCATGACCCTTGTCCAAGTCATTTAGAGTCACAGAAACTAAATTACTGTGGCATTTCAGAAATGCAAAGATTAGACCTGAAGAGACACAAAGTTCTGATTTAAATTCAAAGGACAACTAGTAAAAATTGTAATTCTTTCAGATCCCATGGTTATTTTTTATGAAAGCTGAATTTTGTCTCTTCAGTCTGAGAGAGGAAAGGAAAAAACCCTCATCATCCATTTAAAATAAGAGTGGCTTCTTAAATATCAGCAGTTTGTAATTTATAAGAGGTTCCATGCATCTCTCAATACCACTCATCTAGGTGGTGAAAAGCAGTACCCACCTTCCTTAGAAAGCAGGAATCAGAAAAAACAGGAATAAGAAAAGTTGTGGAGTGAGAATACCATGGCTTCAGGGAAATGGGGAGCACAGCTAAGAGGTATGAGATAGAGTCACTAAGGTGTATTTAAGGCTAAAACTGCATGGCTGGCATCATGTCTTGTTTGTGTGCCTTCCCCAGCTTTATGTGCATTGTCCCAACTTGCATTTGGAAACCTAGGAGCAGGCTGTGTGCATCCTTGGGGAATGCATGAGTGCATGATCTGTGTTTGCTGTATTTCTCATACTCCCTGACTGCTTCTCATGTTAACCTAGTTTGAAGCAAATACTGCATGTCAACACAAAACTGGTGACTTCCAACTCAAAAATCCATAAGGACAACATATAATCTCCAAATTCAGCTCTGGGCTATAGATTATGCTGTGAAATCTAGAGGGGTTATATGAGGTTTATTGAAAAGTAAGGGCTCAAAATCCCTAATAATTGTTGATATTAAGTGAAGTGGCATTGAGCTTTATAGACTTTTGCATAACAACAGCCCTCTGCCATGGTGGGATCTTTCAGTCTTACCTTCTTCTCTGAAATTGCCATGGACATTCTTCCCCTGAATCATATCATGAGCCACCAGATGAAAGATTATTGCAGGAAAGATGATTAGGAAAGAAGAATCTTGAGTAGTTTATATGAGCCATGAACATCGCTGATAGGATTTATTTATATTGAAAATAAATTGTCTTTGCTTTCTGGAATCTCAGTGAAACAGACTCAAAATGATTGTGCTGTTTGGGTTTAGATAAGCAGGTAACATTTTTTAAAAGCATAGCACTTTAATGGGTCCTACACTGAATTTCCCTGTAAGTGATCAAAAGCCTGAACAAATTAAACACTATTTTCTGAAATGTATTTAAATTTTAGAGAACTCTATTGAATATTCTTTTTCCTCCACTCTATAAACTCAGGATTTGGCTAAAAAATAACTGACTTGTTGAATCAACAATGATCTGATCTAAGAAATTACTCCTTCTCTTGCTCTTGGCCTTGGATTCACTAGTTCATGTCCACTTAGATGCAAGAAGTGATTCATTTAGAATTGATAATTAAGGGAATGTTTTATAATCTTAGAGTAGACCTGACTGGTGGGACCGACTACACTGCTCTGATACAACTGGTACCTCTGATGTTAAGCATTGCCAATATTTGCATCTTGAATTGTCTTGTACTTTGTAGTTTTCCAGATCTCCATGTAATTAATTTGATGTCCATGACTGGGGCAGGTGAGGGTAGGTGACCTCACTGTGGGCATCCAGAGAGGCTACAGTGATGGTTTGGTTTTGGGGATTTCTAGCAAAACTCAAAAAAATTGAAAAGATAACTGCAGGAATGGTGGCAATGTGGCACAGAGTCCCTTTCAGTCCCGTGCATAAAACATACAATGGGGGCTGTGTGAGCTGGAAAGGTTCCTGGATAATACTGTGGCATGCCAGACCTGTGCCCACATAGCACAGTTAGTCATGGGTGGTGAGTTTTTAAAAGGTTTTCAGAACCTGGCAGACATTGAGAATGAATTTGCTCTTTAAATATTGAAGGGTCAGAGCTAGGGATTTGCTGTGGTTAAATTGTGGTATTTTTTTTAATTGCATTAAATTCAGGAAACTAAATGAGGCTTTCTCAGTAACAAACCAATATCAGAATTAATTGTGTATTTTTTTTATAATTGCTTTGCTTATATGTGAAGAATGTTTAATTCAAATTATTTATTCTTGAGAGAATCCCCCAAGGCAGCTACTGGCAGGGACCTTCACTGAAGACAGTCAGTGTGCACAATACCACAGGAAATCAGAAAAAGCTGTTCAATCCACTGTGGTTTTTCAAGGGAGAGTTAATAATGTTTTTTAAAAAAATAACTAGCATATTTAGACATACAGGAAAAGTGGTGGAAATGAACTCTTCTCACATAAGGTGGCAACAACATTAAATAGAAGAAATTGTGTAAAAGTGGGGAAAAATAATTGAAAATAACATTATCTTTCAAAAAATTAACAACAGTTAATTCTTAACTCATAGGCTGTAATGCCCCTGCCAATGTTGTTTTGTAAAACCATTCTTCATAATGTTTTCACTCTGTGTGGAAAATGATGCATCATGAAAAATTATGGAGTCAGAATCCAACTTCTCATATCAAACATCTAACTGATTTAACCCAGAAATAAAAATTACTCTATTTATTTATTTATTTATTTATTTATTTACTGCCCTAACTACATTGCTGGGTTTTTTCCCAATCTTATTACATGGTGTCAGCTACTGCCAGACCTTCCCCATGTCCTCAGCACTCCTTGGGGCTCCATGGACAGCTTCCTCTCCCTCCCCTTCTCTGCTCTCAAAACGTGGGAATGATATGTTCTCACACTGTGTCCTGAGAGCTATCAAGTGATATTTAGTCAGAGGTCTGGCAGGCTGAGGCAAGAAATGTGATTTAAAGACAAAAGCAAAAATCCAGGAAATATTTCCTGGCTGTGCAAGCCCAATTATACCGTGGAAGAGCACAAGTGTTTTGGGAGCGGCTTGGCTGGTACCTGCTCTGCACAGCTTCTCCTGAGCAGGGTGCACAGAGGCAGTGGTGACAGAGGTTCAAAAGCAAAAATAGTCCCTGGAGATTTCAGGGGAGGATGAGGAACTGTGCAGGTGCCAGGACCCATGGAAGGATGTAGGTGACCAAGCTGATGGTAATAAAGGCCTGTCCCAGCAATCTGGGAGGGGGTGTTGGACTCCCTGCACAGGACAGGTTACCCTGTGGGGTTTGGGGATTTGAGAAGCCCCAGGACACATTTTTTTTCCGAAACATGTGAAGAGTGCCCAGTGTCTGAGCTGCCACTGAAATGCTCATACACAGCACCTCCAAACACAGGTTCCATGTCAGGGGCATAAAAGCCCACCCAGGACCAAACTGAAAGGGGAACAACACATGGGAGGTCACATTTTGAACTGGGTAAGCAAGACCAGGCTTGGAAAGTCGCAGACCTTGCAGTCCAGTCACTTGTAAGACTTCCCTAGTGTTTGCATGGAAACAAAGTGCTCTTACTTTTAACTCCACCTGGGAATTAGGTGTTTTGCTACAGATAAGTAGACTGTTGTAAAACAAATCCATCTTTGAAACCAGCATGCACAGAGGTTTTATTGGATCTCAAATTTAAATAGCCATAGCATGTATTCCCCAGGCTTTATCAGATGCAAGCAGATCCAAAAATCATTCTCATTTGCATGGTTCTATGTTTTCTAAATGCAGATGCTACAAAGCATTGGTGTTTCTTAAAACTAGGTGAATTTTTTTTTTGGAAGTACATGATTCGGTGTGTCATAAGCTGAAATATTTGTGTATTTGTGTTGTTATAGCCAGGGGTGGTAAAAGGATATAAAAAGGCAAAATATTTACAGGAAAAAATTAATATTATTTATTAGAATATAGGTCAGAATTGGGGGAAAAAATAAGCAAGGTTTCAGACACATGAGATCTTCCTAAGGTTGATGTAAATGTCATAAGCTTTGAACTATATTTAATTGAACTATATTTAAACTACTTTGAGCTTCAGTTGATTACATTAATAGTTAGATGATGTAAAGGAAAAAAAGTCCTTGGTACTTGACGACTAGAGATGTATCTTAGATAAATGAGACTTGAAAAAGGCATTAGTTCTAGAACAAAGAAGGAAAAGTAATAACCAGCTGTGAAACAGCAAAGGTCTAGCTGGGAGTGAGCAAAATTGTTATGTGCCATCAAGTCACCTTCCTCTCCAAGTCCATAAGTTTAAGTCTCCACTTGAGTTATGAATTTCAGTTCCCAGACTCAGCTTTTGAAGATAGTTTTAAGACTTTTGTGGGGCCAGGGACTGAGAAGTCAGAGACTGAGTGGCTTTTCTGTGAAAACAGATTTCCCACTGACAACTGGGTATTTCTGTCCTCTGTCAGTTATCTAGAGCATCCTCCTTCTAGAGCAGAGTGGCTCATTTTTGGGAGGGTCTCCAGTGCATTGGGTAAAAAGAAGCAAATCCAGGGCTGTAGGATGCCCAGGCTGTTATGTTTCTGGTGTGAGAAGCAGTTACTGAAAGAGTCTGCATCATGCTGATGGCACAGATTTTAGGTTTAGGGGGTCTCTTACATGATGCTGCATTTTGACCTTCAAGGCATTTGTTTCTGATGTTAAGATTGACAGGTTAAGGAGGTTGCCTGATCACCAAAAAAGGCAGTAATAGGAAAAGTTAATCTATGATCATCCCAACTGTTTGCTGATTTTCCACCTTCCTCCTTTCCAGGATGTTTTGTGATGAATAGAAGCTCACAACCATTGGGGTTTACATTTTGTATTCTGTTAAGTATGTACGTTTTCCAAGCTCCTAAACACAAGTCCTTGTTGAGGGTAGGAGCAGTTCTCAACATGCTGTCAGTGTCCTCAGGGCACATCAGGGTTGATATAACCATGACTGGTTTGGTGTATTTGCAAAGCCTGTTGGATGTGTGCAGGTTGGACTGCTGCTCTGTGATGGCTGAAAATGTTTAAACATTTGATGTTGTGGTAAAACTGACCCAGGTGCAGAACCATAAACACAGCTGGATTAGAAAGGAGCAGAAAGTGAATATGGAGCAGCTGCCTCACCTGCAGTATTTGTAAGTGACAATGTAAGAAAGTCTGAGAAAGAGCTGGGAAAGACTTATTTCTTAAGCCCCACCCCTTTTAGTCTCCGTTTTAAAAATCTGTGTTTGTTTTTTAACCTGTCCTTGTAGTTAAGTATTTATTTATTCTTTTTTCTTAATCTTGGGGACATCTTCATTGTCCATGAGAGCTGTTTTGTCTGTGTGTCCCTTTGTTAAGTGAACACCAGAAGTGAAGTGGATAAAGTTGAGATCAGCGTAGATGTCACTTCAGATTACGACTTTCAGCTCTGCCTGTAAGGTTGCACAAAAACAAAAAGAAAGTTAAAAGTGTTTGAAGATGGAATTGAGGGACCTATTTTGGCAGGGTCACATTTAAGGATAAATGCTGAAGAAAGAGAGTGTCCTGAATTTCAGCATTTTCTCATCTGCTGTGATATGGGGGCCAGACCTTCCACTGGTGCTGTCCTGTGCTGATTTATCCCCCAGGTGTCTGCCTGCCCCTTAACTGCAGCTCAGCTTCTGGTCTCACAGAAACAAACATTGTATTTTTTTGGAAGACGCTTGCTTTCGCCAGCCGTGGTACCTCAGGTCCTGCTTCTGTGTGGATGTTTCCCAAAACCAGTGGTCTACTAATCAAAATTTCTCCTAGCAATGATTGATTTAAACCTAGAGGTTATAACTGAAAAGTAAGACATCATATTTTTTAAAGAATCAGTTGGTGGTCTCTCAGTATGCCCTGTGGTGGGCCATTTGATATAAGCATACCAAAACTGGGAAAAATTTATTATTGAGGAAAACCTCTGACTGAAATGAGCCAACCTCTGCCTGTAAAGCATGCCCCTGAAATTTAAATACATGTCAGCAGCAATACTAAATATAGCTACTGTCATTACTGTTAAAGCAAGCAGAGCTAGTATGTACAAAACCAATATCCTTTCTGCTATGGTGGGCTAACAGCCTTCATCTAATTATTAATATTTTCAGTTGAGGGAATTTTGATATGATGAATTGCCTATTACTTGATAAGACACTTCAGATGTAATTTAAATTCAGTGCCAGTTCCACTCCAGTAATAGGCCACATTTTCACCATACTTTAAATTTACCTACTCAGTCCTACAGATTTACCACAAATTATGGCAAGAACAATAAAAATCCAGAAGCTAATCACACCCTGGACTATTGCTGCTGGCTAAAGCTGTGTTACTGGTCACAGTTTGCATGGTATATATGGGAGGGACTAACAGCAGTCTTAGTGACAAAAATTCTTTATTAAAAAAAAAATAGTATTTTGAAAGCCATTTGTTTTACTCTGTAAAATGTTCCCTTTTGCATTATATTCAGATTATTGTACCTCACTGAACCCCTGTTTTTGTGTAGGCGCAATGTTCACTACCTATTATTTTAACAAACATATTCAAAAGTCTACAAGACCCATGTGGTTCATATGGGTCCAGTCCAGTTCATGAACTTCTGTTTGGTTTTTCTTTCCACCTCTGTGATGGTTTTGATAACTTTTTCTGAAGCATGTAAATTTAAATAATTTACATTATTTACACAATTCACAAAAGGAGTTAAAATCATTCTCCTGGGAGAGTGACCATGGAGAAAATCATGGTGTGGATACATGTTAATGTTTGCTAAGGCTGTAAAGAGTGGTTGTGTTTTGTGGGTAGTAATGCAGGGGGAAGGGAATGGGTTGGTTAAACAAGGGCCGTGTTGTGGTCAAGTGAGAGAGTTGTTTATTCTCAGTATTGCCTAAGACAGAAAAAGATGACACTAGGCACTAGGACAAATTTCCTTCATGCTTGTGTACTTGATTAGTCACAGGGAGGCTGAAGGAGTGCTGCAGCATGGGATGAGAGTCCTCAGGGATTTCTGTGTTATAACAGCAGTGGGTAGCCCAAGAGGAGGAACAACTTCAGATAAAAGCTGCAACGTAAGGAAAAATAATGCTCTGTGTTTTGGAACATTTAAATTCTGTGTTTTTCTAATGCAGCTGTAGATTGTGTTATACCTGTGGCTGCAAATATTTTCTGAAGAAAGCAAAGACTGAGTGCAATGAAGGGAGCCTGCTGCCAGGTTTCCCTGCAAGCTGCAAACAGGAATAACCTGGTCCTGGGGGCCAGCAGCACCCATCAGCCTTGGAGCAGCACTGCCTTTGAAAGAAAGCCCCAAGAGGATGTAAGGGTTGAGCATTTAACCTCACAGCTGGGAGGTTTTATTTGCCATCTGGCTGCACAATTTGGGCAGCATTTGGTTTGTCCTAAGGCAGAAAAACTCTGGAGAAACAGCCACCCTGAGGTATTGCAGCAGCAGGGGAGTTTTGTTGCCCCAAGGGCCAGGACCTGCTGCAGGGAGAGACAGACAGTGGAAGTAGACCAGGCTTGGCACAGAATCAGAGAGGACCCTTTTTGAACCTGGCTGGGGGAAGCAGGAGGGACAAGAAGCTCCTTTTGCCCTGCTCAGCATTGCTTGTGCCCTCTCCCTAGCCTAGTGGGGCTGCTCTGGTGGCTCTCTGTTGTCCCCAGCACGCTGCCTTCCACAGACAGGCTTTGCACAGTGAGTGCCTTGAGCATGTGCCTTGGAAAGGAGCCTGCTGGAGGGTGGAGTTTTAGCTTTGAGGTGTGGGTATCTGCCAGCTTGGAGTCAACTCTGTCATCAAAGCAATGACTTTTTAGCCTGTTCTAGACTAATTGAACAGAAAACACACCTTCTAAGCCTTAGACTACTTTCCCCAGCAGAAGACGACTCATTGACGTTTGATTTTAGGATTAGAGTGCAGTCAAATTTTTTGATGTTGTCCCCTTAAGAGGAATTCAGCTTGCTCTGGGACTGCACACCTTCCCTGTGCTCATTGAACAGGTGCCTGACTTGATGAAGGATTGTGACTTGAGCCTCATTTAATTCCAAAGGCTTGGCTCATAGAAAAATATACTTATTTGGCTGTGTATTCTTTACTGTCTATGAGATTCTTCTTCACAGACAGACATCTTCCTAATAACACCCATGCTTTAATTACTAACTTGTATAGCAGGCACACAGGAGCACGGTGCTGGTGTGACTCAAGTGCCATATCTGAAGGTTTAATCACTTCATGGAGAAGCATTATTCCACTCCAAAGGTCAATCCAAGCTATCAACATACTGACAAGTGCAGAGCAGCAATCTTGCTTTGGCAGAACGCACAGCAAACTAGGGATTTGTTCGTGGCTCCCTCCTGGCACTGCTCTCCACACTTACCCATCCACTGACTCCACTGGCAAAGGAATCACAGCCAAGCCCTCAGAGGGGCCAAGAGAAGCACACCAGTAGTGCCATGGGCAGCAGCAGTGGAACAGGTCGGGGAAGAGACAGGGAAATGCTGCCAGTCCAGCCTGAGCAGCTGGAAGCATGCTACCCTGCAGAGGAGGGGTAGATTTTTCCATGGCCACCCTCCCTGTTCCCTACAAGCAGCAGTGGAGCTCAGACACCCCTGTGAGGAGCTGTCCAGCCCCAGGGCAGCCTGTGTGTCAGTGCAGCAGTGCTGGTGCTCTCAGGTCACCATAGCACCAGGCATTGCAGTATCACCCTTGGCTGCCCTCCTTACCCCAGCACTTGCTGCTTCAGCAAGACATGCCAGGTGCTGGAAAAAGTGCCTGCATTTGAGCCTGCAACCTTGCACTTCAGCCCCAGGGGTCAGGAGACAGAATGGAATTTTAGGGGCATTTGTCTGAGCAGCTGCTGCACCATTTTTTTCAGGAATGTGTTGCATTGACCGGTTCATGGGCACATCCAGCCCCACAGCTTACTGGGCTGCATGGGAACTGTGGGGCTGAGCTGGTGCCAGGTTACACTGCCAGATGGTGACTGAGATGAGGTTATATCCTAAGACCCTTTTGGAAGTCTCACTCTTACCTTGTATTTGCTGTGAGCTTTCAGCTTCCTTGAAAAATAAATGGATGCTGGTTTGGTGTTCCCCTCCTGCTGTTTGATGATGCTGAGGTGCTGTGGCAGGCAATGAACGGATGCTGGGTTCAGGAGGGCTGGCAGAAACTCCCAAGAAGATTTGCTTCCTTTGTTTCTCTGTTGTCACAACATTAGCTTTTGTCAGAAACCTGCTTGTTCTGAGGTTTTAGGTTGCTAAATATTGATGATGTCTACACAGACATTTATGGTGTTCCGAAGCGTCTGAGCTCCCAAGTCCCTGCTCTGCAAGGATTGTCACTGCTTTGAACCTTGCACACGATGTAAGAAATCAAACAAGAGTGGAAGAGTCATGGCAACAAGTCACTAGACACGAGGGAGGTCGGATCAAAGAGAACATCTCATCCACTTGCCTGCCTATGACCTCACATAAACACCTCGCTCTCAGATCCTGGCTGCACAGACATGTAAATTATTCAAACCATAGAATACTGTACATGCCAGAAGAGGAAGACAGCTAACAACAAAAGTCTGAGAATTGTTTGGGGCAATGGAAGAAAGGGAAGGCAGTAAAACATTTGGTAAAGATAAAACAGATATCAAGCTAAGCTAATATATGCAAATAAAAGCCACATGTAACTATGTCCTTAAGGGCCCAAATGCTGGGCCAGAGTGAATCCCTGTTTCTGCAGAAATTGTTGTTGAACTTTCTAGCACAGGATTTAATCTCCCAGCTTTTCACAGGTGTAATTGTTGGTACATTTGGAAAGGAGGATGAGGGAGTTAAAGGCTTATTAGCTGGCAAATTGTGGCAAGTATGAGGCATATCCACCTGAGAGTGAAGAGGAAACAAAGTTGTACCAGCTAGGCCAATGGGATTGTGAGGAAATGTAGGAGGGGATGACACTACAGGGTCATCATAGGATCATAGGAGAGTTCCAATAATTGATTAATTAACTAATGAAGCCCCAGTTAACTGCACTCTGCATGAGGCCCAGGAGACACAAGGGTTTAGCCCATTGCCTGCAGCAGCCAAGCAGTCAGCAAGGATTGCCCCATGCACCCTGCCAGCCCCCACTGCCTTCAGCACACGGCTGGTCGTGTGTCTGCTCTCTGGGCACCTGCCCAAATCTCCTCTCCCTGAAGGGTTAAAGGTGTCAGTGCACCTTAATTGGCCATGGACGGTGGCCTGAAGTGGCACAACACTCCTGCCACAGGGGACTGATCAGTCCCCCAGGTCCAAGTGATAGTTAAATGTGAGGATTTCCCTCGAGATCCAATTGGAAAAGCTCCTGGGAACCAGAGGCAGATTGCAGCCCCTTGCCGGGGCTGCAGACATTTGATGGCACCATGGTGTTTCCTGCTCTCCAGTGATGGCAAGCAGTCCTCCAGCTGAATGAAGAAATGTGGGTGTCTGCCCCAAGTATTGGGGCTCAGTGTTAAGGGGTCTGGCTGGCATATCTCTAACATGGCTGGGATCTAGTATGGGCCAGAGGTCCGTGCAGATCTTAAACATTTGCTCAGCAAATTAGGTTTAGGAAAAATGGTTCCTTATAGGCCACAGAACTGAACTGCAAAGCAGCATCTCCTGTTCATTTTTCTTCTCTTTGTCGTTCTGTCATCTTTAGATTTTAAAACTGGATGACATGGGCTTCTATTGCTTGCCTTGCTGGACTTTCTGAGTTTTGAGTCGAGTTGTCAGTCTCAGCCTTCATCAGAGACATTTTAAGGTCTTATTTTTAACTGCAAATTTGGTCTCTGCTTTCTTCAATTCTAGTTCACAAAAGCATATGATGGCAATTTTTTCAGAACAATTGATTTCTGATTGCATGAAAAGTGAAAATCAATCATTTACCCCAACTAACCCTTTAAATCAAATTGGGTTTCCTAGTATAGTAGTCCTACTCAGATCATGGTTTGCATAGTGTCTGATTTAAACACTTTAAACAGTGCTTCTTGAATGGTCCTTTTTTAAAAATAATCTACATTCCACTTGCAGTTTTTTAACGTGAAGCCTTTTTTTGCTGAAAATAGAGAGGTTAATGATTTTTTTGGTTAAATTTAAAATGTGCAGCCTGAGATTCATGCCAGCAAGAATGCCATCATTAATATTATCACTTTGCAAAGAATGCTTCCCTTTTGGAAACTTTCTTTTGTTTATGAAATGACCCAGTTTATTAAATGAAACTCTGTTTTTCCTTTTCACAAAATGTATGCCTTTCACTGTAAGTTTTGTAAGATTTGCTTAGGTTCCCATGCTTCAGAAAATGTTTTACAATTCCTGAGATCAGCACACAGTGACCTGAAATATTCTGTGTCACATATATACTGTGTCACATCCTCACTGCCACATTAGCTACTTGCACAGCACATTCTGTGCAATGTAAGCATAAGCCTGTGCCCTCAAACAAACACAAGGGGTCATACCAGATGTCCTGGACCTTCCAGCAATTTATATTTTTAATATCATATTCTTAGTCAGTGCTTAATCATGAGTACATAGATCTTAGGTGACCTTGAATTACTTCTATTAAAAAATAATACATAGTTTATTAGAGTGTGTCCACTTCAATGACATACAAAGCAAACAAATTAATTGTTGGCTCAGGGGTTTGTGTGTGGCTAACAGTTCATGGTTAATTCCATCGTTCTTTTTATGTATTTCATGGTTTGGGTTGTTTTCTCATTTGCATAAGTTCTCCATGCACCTGGAGAGAGAAGGCAGTTACCATTTCTGCAGGTAGAGAGGGCACCTGAAATAGCAGAGGAGACAGGAGGATTACCTGAGGCCACAAATATTCCCTTTGGCCTGGCTTCCTATGGAGATGTGCCTCAGGCAGTCATGTGTGGTGGAGGTTCTTGCAGTTCCTTTGAACTCTGAATTTGACAGGGGGTTAAGAACTTTTAAATCCCTGCAAGTATCCTGAAAATAAACATCTGTGTAGAGGGAGAGCTACCCTGTAAGTGTTTGGACAGAGAGAAAGGGAAAAGTATGAACTCACACACTCACACACTGTTAGGCACCAGAGGATCTGCGTGGGACAGGGCTTTTAATAAATATCCCAGCTGTGAGGAAATGCTGCCCTTTACTCCATCACTGCAGAAAGAGAGGTGCAGAGAAAGAACATTTATCCTCTCCTTTGCTCACGAAATAGCACATGTGGTAACTATATCACAGCTTGTTAGCTTTAGTTTCACCTTACATATAGAAGCTTTCTTCTGGTAAACTACAAGCTTCATTTTTTATTAATACTTATTTTATGCATTTCTCAGTTTCTCAGGGAGCAGAAAATACATATTCATTGAGACTGCTTTAAGAGGGAAAATTGCTTATTTTATCTTTCAAAGATTAGATCCCCTCAGTCAATCAGATGATTGCAAATGCATGCTTTTTTGTTTATTTTTTAGTCCCATAACATCCAATTAATTTAGTTTAATATCTTTCATCTAATCATACAATGTATCTTCCTCATGGGTGGAAAATAATTTGGGCTTTACCAAAACATGAAAATAAGTGGCCAGTCATTCCATTCTGCCCTTTTTTGTCCTAAAGCACATCTGGTGCTGTTGGTCAACATCTGTATTCCTCCCAGCTGAGATACCAGTCAAGCTGGTCAGTCACAAGAGGCCTGTTCTGTACATTGTGCTTACTTTCATAGTTTTTGATTCATAGCTTCTTTCATAGCTTCATTTTGCTTATTAAATATTTATAGTTAAGAGAACAGACTTTTTAAAAGAAATTGCTTGCTGTGATTTCACGTAATGTCTTCATGCTTTAAGAGAATTAATCCATCTTAGATTTAGGGAAGATTGTCTCCTTAGGGTAAAGCTCAGCTCTTGCGAATTGCATTTGATAACATCAGGGACTTAGAAGTCTTGATAAAACTTCTGCTTCAGAAGCTTTCTGACATGGAACAAGCAGACCTTGTTTTGTCAGACAGAATAAGTGATTAAAGGTTTTTTATTTTTACAGAGAGTAAATTCCTGTAAATTTCTTACATCAAGTTATGATATGCTGATATTCTCTGAAGATGTGACATTTTCTCTGAATCTATAGTACACATGTATGAATAAAAGTTAAGAAATCTACAATGCTAAGCTTGTCAAAAATCATGCAGAATAGGTGGTTCTCTATGTACTGTGGCGCAACAATTGTCCTAATTTTTCTTACCTTGAAATGCATCTATAGCAGTTGCATTATTAGAGCTGCATACAAACCCAGGTGGAGCATCAGCCTGACCCTCTGCAACAGGTCCTTTATTCTCTTAGAAATGTAATAATTTGAAGGTCCAGTCTCAGGTTGCAATCCAGCAGAGCAGTAAGGCAACACTTAATTGTCCAATTAACAATTAACTTATTTGGGCATTTATATCTAAGCATTTGCTAAAGACCCAAGTATATGCTGAGCTGGAGGGGGGCCTTCTGATGGTAGATGGTACTTTGTGTTAGCCAGCTCAGCTTCAAATAGTTGTATCAGCAGCACATATTAATTCTGTTTTAGTGGCACTTGGCTGCCTCCTAGTTTCTTTGTCGCTTACCAAAACTATTATAAGACTTCATGCATTGCTGCATCAAATGGTGTTTTACAGATGAATAGAGAGTTATGTTTTGTCATCTCTGCATTAATAGCATCATTATCATTGTTTTTATTATTATTGTCCATTGTATTATTTTGCAAATGAGATATTAAAGGCCCAAGCAGATTAGGTTTGAGATTCATCCATCCTAATTAGATATCTCAAAGTTGGACTGCCTCAGTCTGCAGTACTCACCTTAGGCTTCTTTTCTAATCAGCAAAGAGGAGCAGGCAGCTCTTGAAAATAACTCAGGTCTTCCTAGAAGAGAGGTTTTGCAGTTGTCTCCTGTTCTCTGCTGACCATGAAGAGATTGTGGAGTCACTCATTCAAATTCAGGGAGTCAGTTTTTTAGGGAACTATTTTTGCTGAGCTCACGGTGGTCACAAAAGTGTCAGTGGGAAATGTGAAAACTGGATTCAAGTTTGGCATTCTTCTGGTCTATGCTCTGGTCCCCCTGCTGGTTCCTGGGTTTCAGGATATTTCATTTCAAGACCCTGACTTGGTAACTTTTTGCTAATTCAGATTGGACATGACTGTCCAATGCCACAAAAGACCACAAACTGTTATGAGGTGTCAGTGAGTGGTACTTTTCTCTCAGCAGCTTTAGACATACCTGAACATAGGTAATGTTGGGGAATTTTTGGCTGTTTGGTGAACATCTGCTCCAGATGACTACAGCTGGATTTATCAGTATCAAATATTTGTGGATCTTTACCAAAATCTTGATTCTGCAAACCAGGATGAGATGAAGCTTGGTGCTCTGGTGCTTTGTTTTGCCCTTGTTTCTCTTTGTTAAACTCCATTTTTCCGGTATGTAGAACTAAGAAACAATCTTCTACTGCCTGCCTCATCCCCAGGGAAGGAGATGGTGGGGTTGCCAAAATGGGTTTTCCTCTGTGGCAAAGTGATGGTGAAAAGCTGAATTTGGCATTAGGGGTTTCTCCTGCTGGACTGGGAGACAACCACTGTCCCCCAAAGCCCCTTTATATCATGACTTGCAATGTTTAAAAGTTGATCCTCATAGTTTGAGTCATAGTTACAGCTAGTCACTTATGCTTTAGTATGGAGTCCCACTGTGACATTACCAAAGTCTTGGATGTGTCTCCTGACTCTTGCCTCCTCTCTGGGCAGGGTTTTTATTTCAGCACTTTTTCATTAGTCCGGGAAAAGCTGAAGATTGGGAAATCAGTGAAGGTCACCTCTTTTGTCTCCTTTTCTTCTTCTCTCTCCTGTTTTCAGGATCACAGGGAAATGCTCCCTTTTGCTGTAATATGATGTTAAAAGCAAAGGAGGACTGTGCATTTTCATGGAATCACAAAATCATCAAGGTTGGAAGAGACCTTGAAGATCATATAGTCCAACCATCAACTTAGCATAATCACCCCTAAAACATATTCCCAAGTTCTATGTCAAATGCTTCTCGAACACTCCCAGAGATGGTGACTCCACCAGCCTTCTGAATAACTAATTCCAATGCCCAGCTACTCTTTCAGTGTAAAATTCTTTCCAATACCTAATCTGAACCTCCCCTGGCACAATTTAAGGTCATCTCCTTTCGCTTGAGACATGTCAGAAATGACTGACCCCACCTCACTACATCCTCCTTTCAGGCAATTATGAATTTTGCTCAGATCCTCCTGAGATGTGGGACAAATGAAGGGAAATGTCACCTGGAAACTAACCTGTGCAGGGACAAGGGCAGCACTGAAGCAGTTACAGATGTGTGAGGCAAGAAAACTCCAGAATCCTCATCACAACCTCCCTCCAAGCACTGCTGCTCTTCCCACCAACTACACTACAGGTCACGTTTGTATTTATGGTGTCGCTACCCATGTTGTTGTTCTAGTCTGAGGCTTTGATGATTGTGCAGCAGTGGAAAGAAACATGTAGCTTTTTGACAGTATTGATTTCCAAAAACAAAAGCCAGTCACTGACCCATGGCAATGTGCTTTTTCCTTCATTGCAGTGTGCTGCACTGGTCTCAGTTCTTGCCAGGACCATTTTGTGCTGGAATACAGAGAAGCTCTGAGTAAATAAGCAAAGCTGCAACAGTGTCATGGTCGAACCCTAGTCAGAAATTAGGCCCCCCACAGCTGCTCACTCACTCCCAGCAGCAGGATGGGGGAGAGAAACAGAAGGGTAGAAGTGAGAAAACTCATGGGTTGACATAAAGACAATTTAATAGGGAAAGAAAAAAACAGACATTCAAGCAAAGGAAAAAAACCCAAGGAATTAATTCACTGCTTTGCCATGGGCCAGCAGGTGTTCAGCCATCCCCAGGAGAGCAGGGCCCCATCACATGTAAGTGTGACTTGGGAAGTTCATCTCTCCAATCTCTCCCTCTTCCTCCTTTGGGGGCTTTCTATACTGAGCATGATGTCATGTGGTCTTGCATATCCCCTTGGCCCATCGGGGTCACCTGTCCTGGCTGTGTCCCCTCCCAACTCCTTGTGCACCCCCAGCCCACTCAGGGGCAGGGCACTGCAAGCAGAAAAAGCCTCCATGCTGTGCAAGCGCTGCTCAGCAACAACGGAAGCATCCCTGTGTTATCAACACCATTTCCAGCACAAATCCGAAACGCAGCCGAGGAAAATTAACTTTACCCCAGCCAAAACCAGCACAGTCAGGCTGATTATTTCCTGGATCGCTGGATCAGAAAGATTGAACAGGTTAATGTGTTTTGGCTTATTTCCAGAGAAATTGTTTTCTTTTAACCCTGTTGTTCATATCTGGCAGCTGATATCAGTTCAATGAACGTCTCCTGCTCTCTTTGCAAAATTATGAATTCACAGTGTACCTTGTAACTAAAGAACCATTTTCAATGTATTTGTAGCACACTCCCACTCCATCAAGCACTGAATTCAATGTCACTGGAAACAGTTCATCCTCTAGCATTTTTGCGATGTTTATTATTTTCTTATTCCATTATCTAGGGTAAGCAGACGGAAGAATTTTCATCTAAATACCTTCCCAATGATATGAATAATTAATTTGACGAAATTACAAAAGCACAGGCAGAAGAAAGTAGTAAAGCCAGGCTTTGAGTACCCAGCAGGAAAACAAGTAGCCCTTTGTTTGTTCCTGCACCTCAGGTAAACTAAGATGTCAATCCTTGCCTTGTGCTTGGCGCGGCGCGTGGGAAGCGGCGATCCCAGAGGATGCGCGGCGGGTTTGGCTCGGGCTGCGCTGGCAGGACCGGCGCTGCCCTCCCGTGGCCGCGGCCGCCAATCGCTCCCGGGGCTCCCCAGCACTGCCTGGGCACCCGCGCTTTGCAAACGCTCACTGTGCCTAGGAAAGGGAAAGTCGATGGGAAAATGTATTAAAAAGGAATACGAGGCTGAGCCATTCAACTGCCTTTACAATTATTTTTTTCCCCGAGGCAAAGGCTTACAATAAAACTCCCGGAGTTAATTCTTGATGAGCATCGATGTGTGTGAGTGAAAAGGAACTCAGGATCTCAAGAAATACATTTCTCTGCAACTGGGTTCTGTGTATCCAGATGATTTGTGTGGTTTTGCTTAGGCTGGTTGGTTCCCAGGCCATTTCCAATGCAAAGATCTGTTTTTCTTCTCCGTGACTGAAGTCTGTATGTAACAGGACTCAGTGAGGAAAGCAAATTACTCATCCCATACACTCAAGCACCCCTCCACAACACACACTATGCCTTCACACCAAGCGAGCTGAAGAAGAGAAAGGATAGAAGAAAGTCAGGGGAGACTACCCACCCTCTCTCTATCCAAAGCCTTTCCTGGTCATTAAGGCTTGGGCTTTATATTGGACTTGTTCCAAATGTCTGGGAGCCAAGCATCTTTCTCAGAGAAGAAAGAGTGCATGGGGATCAAAATATAAGTAGAGGCTGACTGTGTAAATGAAATACTTCTGCATGATGTGTGAACTGACTGTACATTTTGGCAGAGATCTTAGGAAATGCCTAGATGCCATTTAGCTGCTCCTTTGGGATATTCCTCAGTGATTTGTTTTCCAAAGGGGGCTTTTCACTTTCTGAGGAGCCAGCACCAGCACGTGCTCCACACTGATGCATTTGTGCTGACTTCAGTGTAAGGAAAACACATTCCCAGCGGAAGGGTGGGAAGTAGGAAGGTGGGGAGGCAGCAGGGCCAGGGAAGGGTGAGCTCTGGGGCTGGGCAGCAGTGGGCAGGGTGGCAGGCAGAGCAGCACCGTGCTCCTCATGAAGCTGAGCTGCCTGGAGGGGCTTGTGCAGGTGCCAGCCTGCCTCCATTTTCAGCACATCCTGTTGAACACAATTGCCTGTGTTTGCCTCATCGACAGAGGCATGCTGATCGTACACTGAAACAGCAAGGTGTTCAGAAATGCAAAAAGGTGGGTGTTCAGAAATGCAAAAAAGGGAGGGACTAAAGTGTGGCACTGCTGTGGTGAGTGCTAAAAGACTCCATGGGCACAAGGAAAGACTGGACAAGCCCGTAGAACTGAAAGCCCTCTGTGGCTCTGCACACAGAAAGAAGTTTTGAGGCTGGAAAAGACATGGGACAAAAGAAGGTTCACTCTCTTTTGCTCTGTTTCTGTGTTCTTTTTTCTCTTTTTTTCTCTGCTGCTGATCACCAGTGAAGACAGAAATCTGGGTTAACTGGGTGTGTTGTCTGCCAATAGGGCTCATGTTTTGTTCTCAAGTGACCTCCCCAAAGCCAGGGCTTGATGTTCTAAAGAGATTCAATTATCTGTTGTTGCTCTGCCCCCATTCTGTGGGGGGGAAAAAGAAGCACAACCAGTTTCAGCCTCATTTTGCTGAGGGCTGTACAAACTCAAGGGCTCTCACAGTACGGCTTTGTTTCTTACTGAGGTGTTTGCTACCTTTGAATGCTCCTATTTAAAACTATGACATAGATACACCTACAGAGTTTTCAAAGAATTGTTGTTGTCACAGTTGTTGCTAGATATCAGATATCTCTGTAATTGTGACTCTTTTCTGTCTCTGTTTCATGCTGTGCCTCTAAATTGTTCAGAGGCAACCGGAATTATTTCCAAGCCCTGCTAGGGAGGCCCCATTCTAGGCACATAAAAGAGCTTATATAGACTGTTGTATTTGCAAAACCACTTGAAGTGTAAGCATTTTATATGTTTACATAAAGGGAAGCAATAAATAAAGACAACTTTCATCTTGAAGGTTAGCAGCTGTCAGATGTTGAGTTTCTATTAAATATAATCTGGTAGTACTTATTAATGTAATTAATAGGTGACACACTGTCTTATTTGCTCTGGGTAGTGGCTGTGGACCAGGGAGTCTCTGCTTGTGTCACTGCTTGGCTGAGCCATGGCCATGTTGCACCCCCCAGGACCCAGCTTGTGGCTGGAACCCTTGCCAGGTGAGAAGGGTCCTTTTGGGGTTATCCACCTCTGTGCAGCTCAGAAACCCCATGTGCTGTAGGTGCCACCTACAGCCATCCTGGCTGCAGGCTGGGATATTGGCTTGCTCCTCTTCAAACCCAGTGCTGATTTTCCAATACCAAGGGACCCAGCTGGTCTCCTTCCACTTGGAACTTTGGAAAGGCCCAGGAAGGAGAACCTGTCTGCAGGTCTTCCTCATCTCTTACTGGACTTTCTTCTGCTTTGGGGGAGCAAATGGAAAACATAACCCTGTACAAGTTCCTTGTATGCAAATGTGTGTTTGTTTATGTGCAGTGTGGGATGCTGGCTGGTCCCAGTTTTGTGAAGGGAGCCCCTAGGGAGCCCAAGCCTGGAGGCTCGAGTACTCCGACTGAGAGACTTGTATTTGCCTTCTGAAAAACAGTCAGGCTTTCAGAAGTGATTGTTCCTCCCCATAAAGAGTCTTACCACAACTTTGACAGATACAATGGAGGTTGACTTTGGGTCATAATCACATTGAAGGCAATCATAAGGCTTTAAATTAATAAGACTTGTATTAAGCATAGCCTGAAAGCACTCCCACTTCACTAATCCACTCAGAGTCATAGCTTTTGAAGGAACCATGTAGCATTTAAGCTAATAATGTATTTCTTAAAAACACTTCTTTCAGTAGCAAATGTATGACAGCTGAACTTATTGTCCAGCCTTCTAATTTAGGACTATATTCCTGCTTAAATTGGAGTCTCTGTATAGCATTAGAGAGGCTTCCCACAGCTTGCCAGTTGGAAAGCTCAGATCCATGCTTCCTTTCCAGTATCAATGCAGTCATTTTGACAGACACAAGGAAGGGCTTTTCTTCCTTCCCTTGGGTCCCAAAAGGCATCCTTGTTGTTCCAGGTAATGTTTCACTTTTAGATGTGGTCACAGTGACTCAAATGTTTGGTGTTTCTCTCTCAATTTAGGTTTTTTTCATGATTTTCCAGGTAAACAAAATCTTTGTAAGTCTGTGGGATTAGTCCTATAATTCTCCATCTCTCCTGCATTTTGAACTCCTCTGAGGGAAGGAGCTACTCCAGATTCTACAGATTTCATAGAATCAGCAGCTTGCTGAATACCAAAGATCCAATTAGTGCTTTCCATTAAGAAAACTCCTGTCTTGTGGTCTCAGTGGTGCCGAGCCTTTCTGGCCTTCTGGAATAAAACCTGCTGCAACACCAGAGCCTGAATAGCAGTTAGAGGACTTGGCAGGGCGATGAGGCTTCTCTGTGTCATTTATGAGGCCTTTTCAGATGGGAAACACTGAAACTGCAGACACAAGGAGGATCCACAGGCAGGGGCTCATGTTGTAGCTGATGGGGAGCTGGGAGTGCTGCTCTGGGAATAACTGGCACTTGGGTGGGCTGCCATCATCAGTGCAGTGGGGGTGTATAAAGGACAAAAATTCAAAGGACACCAGATTACATTAGTCCTCCTATTCACAGAGCAGATTGTTGAGAAAACAAGTAGATGGGCAGAAGTTGGCCATGATACTGGCATTGTTAAATAGGGATGGGCTTCCAGATTGCCCAAAGCTCCAAGAGCTTCTCGATTTGCTGCAACTCCCTGCATTCTGCTAACAAGCACAAGAAGATGGAATACTGTTGAGGAATCACTAGCACCACCCCCAATTTATCTAATTTAGAGGGTTTTTGGCAAAATATGTTGCATTTCCAAACCCACAGGAACCCTTTTTTAAACTTCTTTTTTCCCCTAAATTTTAGGGAATACAAAGAGGATAAGAACACTGTCTGGGGTGTAGCAGTTAAAATTTCATTATGGATTTGAACAAAATCACAAACCTTCCAGAGAAACCAGCAATATCTGGTGTGTTGATTAATCTGAATTAGTCCTTATTTTTCTTCAGGCTTTCCGTTGTCTTTTCATTGTATAAGCAAGAAAACAAAATCAAAACAAAATCCAAAGGAAGTTCATGAAAGTGTGTCATGTAAAACCAGGAGAAAAATTTGTTACCACTCATAAAAGATGAAGCTGTTTGCTTTTTTCCCCAGCTGCTGAGAAGCCACCGACTGTTTTTGAGGCTGGGATTCTGGTGGAGTGGATCTTAATTTCTAATAATGGCTATGCTTCACTTAGGAGACACATGGCTTGTAATATAAAACATTATCTCCATGTGTGTCTTGTGGGGCTAGTAGTGTTTCTTGCTCTCAGACAATAATTTTTGTCCGCCAAGACCCCCAAGTCTTTCTCCCCAGGGCTGTTCTTCATAAGTTCTTGCTGTATTTTCTAATTTTGATGTAGTAAAGAATAATATCCTTTCTGCAAAGAGTCTCAGCTGTATCTTCCACTCCCTCCTTCATCTATGGGACTTCAGAAATTTAGAAGGAGACAGATGGGTTTGTTGCATTGTCTTGTTTCCTAGATCCTAAGGAGTTTACAAATAATATACATGCAGTTTTAACCAAAATTGGCCTTTCTGCAGAGCAGTAAAACTCTTCAGTCTCCTCTAAAAGCCTTCTTCTTTGTCTTCAGTATCAGTGCTCTAAAGCCCTACCAGCACCCCATGTTTAAATGTCAGGGACTAGGACTCAGGTGTCCTGAGATGTGTGCTCATGATTAACTGAGAGAAGGAGGAGCTTTTTGAGCATTCCTTAGAGCAAATGCACCTTTAACCTCCATGTCATCACAGTAGTGTGGTGTGATACCATGGCTCATGCCATTTCAGAAAAACCCAGGATATTTCTTTAAAAGGAAGATCTTGGAGATCCTCTCAGGCTGCAAATAAGTGTTGAAGAAGAAGGTAAAAATAATAGAAGCATAGTGTAATTATTTTATTATTCATATTAATGTAATTCTTTTACACTAACACCAACTGAAATTTTTACATAACCACTTGCCTTCAGGATTCGGGAATATAAGAGAAGCACCAAGGGCCCTGTGAGGGTCCTGTCAGATTCTGTTGTCGTGGAGGAGAAGGAAACTCTGCAGAACCAGCAAAACAACTCAAAGGAAGATCTACTACTTAGACTCTCCTGAGGCCTCTGCCATTTGTTAGCAGGTCTAAGAGCTATCCAACTCCTCCTGCAGAGCACAGGGCTTTGGAGACCTTTTCCTAAAACTGAAAGTACTGTGGAAATCACTTGAATTACAGTCTTCCAACAGACAACACTTTGGTTTAATATTTCTGCACTTGTACTTTACATGCAAAATTAATTAAATGCGCCTGATATACAAAAGGATGTTATTTGTGTTGGTATAAAATGCTACAGATCTTACTCCTAACTGTACCTCGTGTCTCTTTAAAGTAATTTGCATTCACTCACATCCATACCTACTCCCCACATACACAAATCTGTTCCTGATCCTGTTGATAATTCCAGATGTCTTGAAAAAATACTTGGATTTAAAATGGTACAAAACAAAAAATTGTGCTTTACTCAATAACCCTTATTTTAAATGTATGATTAAAAAGCTTTTATTTAATTAGTCCCCTACAAGTCTAAAACACAGAACAATTCATATGGAGCTGAAGTCAATAGGGTATTTCTCATTAATCCTGCAGTTCCATTTCCACTGCCAGCGATGGGCAAGTGAATTTACCTTCCAAGGTCCTGTTTAAGAAAAAAACCAATGGCAAGGGTACAGGTTATTATTTCTCTTTGTAACATCAGGACCTTGCTTTTCAAAAGCAGTGGATTTGGAGCCATGATCTTGACCAATAAAGGAGTGTTGTCAGGTGTCCCAGCCAGGCCAGGAGCAATCCACACAGTACTACAATATGCCAAAATGGACGTTGCAGTCATGGATCCAGCCTGGCAGCAACTTACCCACTGATGCAGAAGACCAGAAACAGATTCATTACTTTTTAGAACTTGTTTAATTTCAATGATACCATGATGACATGGGAAAACATGGCACCTGCCCACAAAAGCCACTCAGAGAAGGCTCCCTGGTGCCAGAGCACGTGGCAAGACCACTGGGGTGCTGCAGTCAGACAGGGAATTTCGTGCCTGGCTGCCCAGGCTGTGTTTGCCCTCTGAAGAGTAGATTTTCTGAGTAATAAGAGTGGTATCTTTCACATTCACAAACTCAGTAAGAAATACATATCTACAGCGTAAATGATATTATAATACCATAATTTATATTTAAACTGACCAAATAGTGGTGTATAGTCCTTACTTTAATCCTGGCACTGGAATCTGGGGGTCTTTGTTGATTACTCCCTTTTCATAGAATCACAGACTAGGCCATGTAGATCATCTGGTCCAACATTCTATGGAAAAGGGAGCCCAGATGAGATTGTCTAGCACACAGTCCAGTCACATCTTGAAAAACTTTAGTGATGGGAACTCTTATCACATCACTGGGGAGGTTGTGCTAGGGACTGATTGATCTTAGTGTAAAAAAATTGCTCCTTAGGTTGAGATGAAACCTCTCCCCGAGCAGCTTGTACCTTCTTGTTGCCTCCATGTGGCTCCTTGTGAAGTGAGAGCCTCTCTCCTCTCTGTAGGAGCCCTTCAAGTACGGGAATACTGTGACTGGGTCCCCCCTGAGCCTTCCCTTCCAAAGCAGATAAGAGCTGACTCCTTCAGTCTCTCCTCAAAGGGCAGGTTCTAGAGCCCTTGATCTTTTCATGGACCTCCTGTGAAACTTCTCCATTTATTCCATTTTGGTTTTGATCTAGGGGACCAGAGCTGGAGACTCTGGAGTATTCCATGGCTCACTTTCTCTTTTATAGAAAATGCAGCTCCATGTCCTCTTCTTCCCTTTATATCATTCTGAGTTTGTAGCCATCCACTGTGGTTTCCTAGTGGAATTCCCTAGAGATTTTCCCACCAAGTTTCTGTAATCCTATCCCATCATAAATCTCCAAGTGGTGACAGAATTCCAGGTCCTCCTGTTTGTTGCCCAGACTATGTGAGTACTTGCCTTTGGAAAGACTTGGGGAGTATTCCACAGTACTCTGGTAGGTGCTCTGGCTGTGCCTGTGGAAATCAATTGTGCATGCTCCAGTGAAATGGTCTGGCATTTTATTTCTTATCAGTAGCATTTATTGTAATATAGAGAAGCCACTCAGTTTGATTCTGCTACTGCCAGTCAGATATAGTCAAGTATGAAAGGGGAAAAAAACTGCAAAAGGATCAAATTAACAGAAGTTTTATTACTTTACCAACTAGAAGAGTTAAATGACTTATTCTGCCATTTTTTAAGAATCTACCTAATCTATTTAACCTTTGAGGTTTTCAACAGAATTTTAATGTTATATATTTCAAAGAGCTTTCATTTTGTGAAAGAAATGCAATTAAATATCTGATCTCTGCAAAATATTATTGATTAACTGGTTTAGATTACTCCAGTTCATAGAAATATAGTCATAGATAAAACACTTTGTAAAACTTATTTAGCTGGATCGCTAGGTCACAGCATTTAGTATGGCTGGTTGAAAAATTAGTGTATTGTAAAATAATTGGATTTTACCCAAAATCATCTATTAAAGGCATTGATTTTAGTAAACATGACATAAGAATAATTTTTAACAGTCACATCATTAAGAAATTTATGTTTATTCTCCATGGATAATGCCATTTATAATAGAAGCGTGTTTTGCTTGTGTTTCTCTCTCCTGGTGGTTTTGAATTGCAGTGTTATACCCAGGCTCCTCATAACTGACAATATTTATTAGAAAAAACACCTTAGTTGGATTGAACAGCTTAAGATGTTTTTTGAGGAAGACATTTCATCAGCAGAATTCTGCAAGTCAAACTTCTTTTTTGAGTCTTAAAATATACAATGTAGCCAGTGCATAATTTAAAAATAAATCTTCCCACTGAAAAATGTTTCCTGACTGTTGAAATTCCGGACTACACAAATCATTTTTACCAGATTTATATTTTGCTATGTGTTTTGAGGTTTTTTTCTCTATGACATCCAAAATAGCCACAAAACACAGATCTAGACAGGAGTCAGCCCAGAGCAGCACTGTACATGTTGTGCACTACTTACATCGGAGTTTGTGAAAATTAACTGGGAAAAGCAGGTTCATTTGTTTTTTTCTTGAGCAGCATGTTGTCCAAGAGGATGAACATGATGTAAGCACATGAAATGGCTGCTCTGAACAGCTTAGCAAACTCACTGCCTGTTTCCAGGGCACAGATTTGGTGCCAATCATCTCCTTTCTTCTCCAACCAAAGAACTGTTCAGCATTCATGGGAGGTTCTGCTCAGCTGCTTGCATCCTTCATACTCTGAAATGGAGACATCTGTGGGTTTCAAACTCCTTCAGGGCTGAGGTGGTGATTAAGAGTAAGCACAGTGAGTTAAATTTGAATGTGAAATGAAATAGGAGTTCAGTTCCTAAGCAGCTTTGAGGATCCATGCCTGAGCTCATAAAATGCAATTAATTAGTGACTAACTGGGGACTCTCTAAGGCTCTTCCATCCTTGAGGTTTCAGTATGACAATCTCCCCTCCTTAGCCTGTGTCACATGCTCTGGAGTCATCATTATGCCACATAAGGAGTCAGACCCGTGTGCCAGCTCTTTGATCCAGCAGAATTCCGTGTAAGCCACAGCACACGCGTTGTTGTGGGTTTGGCAGGGAAGGAGCAGGACTGAATGCCACCCTCAGTCCTTAAGCACTGACAATTGTTAGAGCAGGGCTTCACCTCTCCTAGTCTGCTGAGCTGTGGCAACCAGCATGGATTGCTAAAGCTGGTGGAAATTCATTATTGCTGTTGGAATGTCATTAACACTTTTCTAAGGATTATCTATACCTTTCAGTGTCAAAATACTCCAAGCCAGTGTGCAAGCAAATCAAAAGCAGCGATTCAGGGGAAGAGGCAATTATTGATGACAAAATGCTACAGGGCCAGCAGATGTCACTCCTAATAATAAGGCATGTGGCTCTAATGTGGCACTTCTTGCCATCAGGAGGAACCTCTTGCTGAGCAGATGTCATTTCTAATTCTGTCTTTCATGGGTGCCTGTGCCCCACAGGGTTTGGTATGCCAGTTCAGAAGCAGGCTCAGTGCCATGAAAGCAGATGGTCATGAGCACAAGTCATGCTGCAATACTGGTGCTTCTAGAAGTGTGGGTGCTGAGACCAAAGGACTACCCAGGAACATCAAAATCTTCCTGTGCAGGAAGATTCCCCCTAAGTAGGCTGATACATGCCATTGGTGCTTTAGTGGTAGTAGAAAATGGATGTTGTCTCTATCTTCTTTCTGGTTGTTTTAACTTTTGGCCATTTTCTGGTGATCCCAGGGGTCATTCTGGCAGCTGAGGGCACTGGACCTTATATGTGTCTGTGGAAAAAATGCCATCAGTGCTTGGTGTTACTTTGAGAGCTCTACAGTGCCTGGGAATAGAGGACTACACTGCTGGGCAGTGAGGGGGAGAAGTGGCCCCTGGACCTGTCTTCATCCATCTCCTCTGTAAGACAGTGCACGACTGTGTCAGACAAGACCTGAAGTAAATCTGTGCCCCTGTTTTTCTTCATGTGCTTTTTGCTTGGCAGAGACTGGTCTTTTGCCTAAAACATTCAGCCTAAGTCAAAATTTTGCTGCACCGAAGACAAACACCTCAACTGCCCTCACAGGATCAAATACCATTTTTCTTACTAATTCAGCCTTCAATAACAATCTATTTCAGTAAATTTGCTGAACAAAGGATCACAGAAAACCTGTTGCTTGGATATAGCTACTTATTTACTCTCCCAAAAGGAACCTTAGAGGAATTTAAGTGTTTAACTGATACATAATATGTTCTTAACTTGTGTCAGCAAGAAGAGCTTCCAAAACATTATGAGTGTTTGCTTCTCTTCAAGTGTATGTCAGGTTTTAAGAACCAGCCCTTACTACAGTTAATTGATAGGCTTCAGTAATTACAGAGTAGGATCAGATTACTCTGATCTGATCTATCAGAAATTTTAATCCATATGTCTAGGAGAAGCTTACAGCAGGTATGTTTTTCTCTTCTCAGTTAGAGAAGCAAACATTTCCCCAGTGTGTAATTCTGCTGTGTCAGCTCCTGCGAGTCCCACAGGAGACACTCCAGTGGAGTATTCCTGGCATGGGATGTGTCTTGTCACTGTGATCAGAGTCATACACTGAATGAGGAAGGTTTGCAGGGAAGGTTTGGTCATGAATGACCTTTGATGGCTCAGCTCCAAGTAATGCCAGGAGATTCCTCTTTCAGAAGATAGATACACAGTGATGTCTGAGGCCCATTTTAAAATGTCTGTGCAGCCCAGGTACCTTTGGCACTATTCCAAAAAACTTATCTCTTCTGACAAATACTACAACTGATCAGCAAAACACTATGCTGTCTTCACTCCATGTCCTATGGGGTTTTTTAGCCAGCCAGTGCAAAGGCTCTCAGTTAGCCAAGCAGCTGTAGAATCTGCAGGTGGCAGGCAGATTCTACAGTCTGTATGTTCGTGATTCTACCACAAACATACAGACTTTGTTACATAATAAAATGCTCATCTTTCCTGACAGAGATGTAACATCTCACCAGAACCCAAATAAAATGGGTTATGTGACTCCAAAGTCTGGCAGAGTCAGCGAGTTGTCTGCAATTCCCAGTAACACATACCCAGATTTTACTTTGTGGTGAAATGTTCACCTTGCCCAAGAGGCTTGAAACACTTCAGGAGGGAGCAGCACATGGCTCCACTCAGGCAAGAAATTCACATGGCCAGATCCTAAAATATATTTTGAAATGAATTAGTTAGCATTGATACAAGGAGGTGTATCAGCAGAAGGCTGTATTTCTGCAATCAATTATCTATGAAGGGCACTGAAGATGCGTTTGTGTCCCAAAAATTAATCTAGATTTCAAAAACTCAGTGTCATCAAAACCAGGAAATCATGTAAACAAGGAGCTTCAATTCCACTTGGCAGAGGCCAAACATCCCTACTTTCACAAACCCACTTTGATGTGAGACTAAGCTGAATTACCTCCTTTGCCACTGGCATGGAGCATACATGGCCCAGCTCAGTGGATGCTCCTTGGCTGCAGCTCCAGCTGTGCTGGTGAGAAAGAAAAGCCTAGAAGCCAGGCTAAGCCCAGTCTCCTTATCCCTCACCCTGTTCTTCACACTGTGGCCATGGTTTTGTCTGCTCTAACCTTCTCAGGAAAAGCTGCTGTGATCAGCCTGGGTGGTGTCAGGATGAGACAGCCTACAATGCTTAGCCAGCTTTTGTTTAGCAGTGTAAACACAGTCTGATGGACCAAGCTTCAAATAAAGGCCATGTGTGCAAGGGCATCCTGCTGGAAGTAGGGTTACCAGTGCTGCCCTGGCAGCTCAGCTGCCACCTGAGTTAGGAAAGCACAGCCTGAAAAGGTAATGCTTCCCTCTGCCCTGCCAGAAACACCACCTCCCTTTTGCTGCCTGGATCAGCTGCAAGTGCTGGATACAGCCCTTGCAGAAGCAGTCAGGGCAGCTGAAGGTGGAGGAGGAGGCTGCCAGTGCAGCTGCACAGAGCTGCTTTTGCAGCTCTTGTGGTGGTGGTCAGCCTTGCAGGGTTCCCACCCTTCTTGTGCCCTTCAGCTTCCTGCACAGCCAGGTCCAGGGGCCCCAAACCATCCGACAGCAGGTGACCCTGGAGAAAGGTGCTTGGCTTTGGGACTGGAGGGCACGGGGAGAGGGATGAACATCCCTCTTTTACAGGTGTGTAAATCTTTTACAGCAATCTTTTACAGGTGTGTTAATGTACAAAAAGCCATGGCTGGTCACAGTTGTCATCAACCATCAATTTTTAATTGGCACAAAGTGCACAAAACTCCCTCCCTGTCAGTGAGAGCGCTGCCTCAGAGGTAATCATTGGCAGTGCAGAGACCAAAAGCTATCTAAAGCTGTGCTGACAGGAACTGCAAATTTTGCTCCTTATTTTGGTGGAAATTATTAACCTGAATTCAAAATTCAAGTTTCATTTTTGCATGTAAAAACTTCTGAACAAATGAGCTTTAAAAAAGTCATATGATCAGACACAAAATAAGTATTTGACAGAGAATTATTGCTCAAACATCTTTGTCTGGGCCAAAAAAACCAGTAGGAAGAAAGACTTTGAGCTAAGTAAGTTAGGCTTAAGCATTGTGTGGACATCAATTCTTAAGCATCTTCTTGTCTGGATGGAAAATAAACCTGCCATGAGCTGGTGCCTGATCTCTTGCATATTTGGCCTGAGGAAATACCAGGTACTGTCTCTCTGCAAAGGCAAAAAAAAACCCAATTAGCCAGTTAGTAATCTTATGCACTATCTAAGCATCTTAATAACATGGTTAACCCTCAGGGCTAATAATCACACCATACCTCTTGGTCCATAGCTTTGTTTCAGCTTGAGCTACAGAGCTGTATGTTCAATTGTGTCTCTTGAAAATTACACTGTGAAACCTCATATTGAAATATGCCAAGCTGGACTTCAAAACTGCAACCCTTAAAGTAGGGAAATAAAAATCTCATCTGACAAGTGTTCTATGTGGTAATCATTCTATAAAATTTACTTACATCTTCATGTGCAACAATCAGAAATAAAGAATGGGCATTAACCAAAGAATGGGCAGATATCCAAAGGTAGTGAAAAGTGTGTCTTGCAGCTTTTGGTTTTAAGCATCACCTGATTATTTTCAGCAGTTAAGGTACTTTTCTTATCAGATCATTCCCCATGGCAGTGACTTTAAATTTCACATTATGCTTGTACTTTTGCTTGAAAACTGGGGCACAAAAGTGCAGCCTAGTAAAACCCAGAGGAATAATACATCCCAGTATTTTGCAGGTGAAAAAAAGTCATTCCAGCCTCATTCATCATCAGGTTTTTCTGCTCACTCTCTGTCTCTACTGTTTCCTTGCTGTGTGAATTTGGAAAGTGGCTCCAATCCTTTTTTAAAGCTTCTTCATTTCTGCGACTGGGAAGTGATTTAGAATTGCTAAGTGGCATCACTGATGCAACAACTAGGCATAACTTCATTCTCATTAACTTGGCATCAAGTAGTATCCAAGGATCTTTATGCTGGAAAGGCCTTCCTATAACCCTGGGTAAATGTTTGTCCTTCAGGGAACATGCACGATGCCAGCGTGTTCCCAGTGTCTTGAGTGGGATTACAGCTGTGGCAGGAGCTATCAGTTCCAAGCCTCCTGGCAGCACAGGGAATGCTTGACCTGTCATGAAGAGCTGGAAACTCACTCTGTGTCTCTGAGTGTCATAGGCTGCAGAGAGCAGCCCACAGGACAGGGAGCTGCCCTCATGCTGTAACACTCCTCTGCACTTTGTTTGTCAGCAGCACACAGACCCACAGGCATTGTCAAACAAGCTGCTTTTCTAGAGAGGATGCAAATTCTCCATTCTCAGCAAATAGAGACCTTATTGCCCTTGACTTCAAACAGGGAAATCTGCAGCTCTGGGGCTCCAGAACACAGCCCTTCCTGTCATTGTCTCCTCTCAGATCAAGACCTGCCACACAACATGGCCTGATAAATTTCTCATCAAATGCAGAATTCTCCCCATTCATGTTCATGCTAGTTTTACAGTTATGTGTATTATCACGTGATATTTCTATCCTTTTTTATAAAATTTGTAATTTCAGAAAAGGAGCACTTACAAGAGGCACAGACTCGTAGTGACACATACAAAAGAGTCTTCCTTTTCTGAGGGTGAGGAGCCCCTAAAATGAGCTGCCACCAGGTGGTAAAACCAGTGGTGACAGATACTGAGAAACAGTGGTTCAAAGACATCTAGGAGCCAGTGGGATTTTGGTCATGGTATTCTTCAACCATGCAGCCTACAATACGTTCCCAGCCCTAATTTCTCCATGTCTACTGGCAAACAAGTGTAGGGGAAGAGTGGCTGCAGTTACTTTCCAAAGTAACTGCAAGTCTTCAAAGGAATGTTCTTCTTTTTGATATATTTTTTTTCTCAGAAGCAGAAGAGTAGGATTCCTTAGGGCTCGTAGTGAGGAGATGATAAAAGTGAGGCTGAAGGCCTTCAGCCCCAGCAGATTGTTAATAGCCTGTTAAACACTCTACTGCAAAGTCAGCAGTGCTGCTCCTCACAGAGCACAGAATCTGCAAAAATGCAGGGCCTTTTATGCAGCAGCCCCCAAAACACTCACCAGGTGCTTCAAAGGCAAGCAGAGTCTCCCCTGGCTTGGACAGAATGCCAAAGCAGAGGAGTAGGAGGGAAGAGGTGCAATACAGCAAAGGATGTGCTCACCTGGAAGCTGTTCACCCACTGCCCATCTGGTGTTCCTGTACAGGCTTTTACTGGAAAATAAGAGGTGGTACCATGGAAGGGCAGATGCTACTGATTCACCTGCTGCAGATAATAGTGGGAGGCATTATTTCATGAGGGACTGACAGATGGACCATCTGAATAATCTTTCTGATTTTCCTATAAGTTGATTCCTTGAAGTAAATGAAAACCTTTATTTTCCTCCCATGAGAAATATGCATTTTCCTACGTCCTTCATTTAATTTCTTCTTTGAATCCTATTTGAGCTCTGGAATCTAGCAAGGTGAAACTCACCTACCTCTGCTCCTGGGGAACTAGAGGCTCCTTAGTGATATCCATGGAAGCAGCAAACATTTGCTTTTTGGGGCATATTATACACACATGTTTGTATCCCACTGTCTCTTTCCAATCTCCATCTATGAGTGAAGAGCAAAGTGAGAGACAATGTCTCTTATGAGAAACATTGACCTTATCTCAGCAAATCCTGGGTGTCCTGGTGTTGCTGTTGTGCCTTAGCTGGGCACCCACCCTGCCACTGTCTCACTGTCTCACCTCCTGTACAGGACAGGAAAGAAAATAAGGTGAATAAGACCACAGGCAGGGATAAAGACATGGAGATCACTTACCAGCTGCTCTCACAGGCAAAAAATCATTGACTTGGAAAAAATATTTAATATATTAACAATTAAAAAAGAGTTGAAAGGTGTGAAAAAAAGACAAGATAAAAATGTAAATCAGCTTTTCCCCACCACTTCTTTACATTCTCAGCTTCACTTCTCCCTTCCAATTCCTCCACCTCCTCCATCCCCTATCCCCACTGAGCAGCACAGTGGGAGGAGAATGGGGTTGCAGTCAGTCCATCACAGTTCCTCTCTGCCATTTCTTCCATCTCACACTCCTTCCTGCCCCTGCATGGGTCTTTACCTAGGGCTGCTGTCCCTCAGGATAAACCTGCTCCAGTGTGGTTCTCATGTCCAGGCCCACAGCTTCTTCCAGGGCCCTGCAACTCTGAGGGCTGTCCATGGATGCAACTTCCTTTGGACCATGTCCACCTGTGCCAATGTGGGGTGGGAGTATCTGCTCCACCAGGGTCCTCCCCACAAGCTGCAGGGAAATTCCTTCTGGAATTCCCCATGGTCTTCTCCAGGCTCGGTAGGGAACACCTGCTCCCTCTCAGCATTGCACTTCTTCCCTCACTCCTCACTGCAGGGCAGTGAATGAATGTTGAAATTGAGAATAAAGGGTTTCCATCAAAGAACACTTGAACTCTATTGAATAATTTACTCCTCGAGGTTAGTGCTTCTGCAATGAAACTTACAAAAAATAGGTGAAGAAAGAAAAAATATTTCTAGAAGTGGTGTTACCTGAGCTGACAGGGTAGGCATATATATGAGACCGCTTCAGGAATAACTTCAGGAGTGTGGTGCAGACAGCCTGAGGTGGGCACACACATGCTGCAGCATCCCCCTGGCCACCTGGCAGAAGAGCTGCCCTCATGCACAGCTGCAGAGGAGATGGGGCAGATCTTCTGCTGCTGTGACTTTATGGAAGTCAGCAGTGTTTTGCCACAGTTAATTCAGCACATAAACTTAAATAATTGTTACACAGGTGAAAAAATGCATGCAGTTTGGATATTCAGCACCCACCTGATGTGCTGAGGGGTTGTTTGTTGTGTGCAGGGATGTGGAAACGTGACAAATGCTTCAGGTCTTTTTGTTCCTGTGTAGAGTACACTACACTGTTTTGAGTTTTTAGTGTGGCTTGGGAAAGGTCACATATGTTTGTGGAAGTCCATTTATGCTGCAGATACAGTTTAAATTAAGACGTGTAGGCAAGCAGCCTCAAAACCACAGCAAAACTTCGAGCTGTTTTTTCAGAGCCAAAAGGGATATTCTTCCTTTATCAGAAAGAGGATTTTCTTTTCCAACCTGCTTTTTATTCCTCTAGTAGATTTTCAGTAATAAAGGCAAATATGAAATCTCTTCTTTACTTGAACACTTTCAAGAAGCCTATGTCTTAAAAATATTGGAGACCTGGATGTGCCAATTGTTAAGATAATGCTATCATTTTCCTGCAGGCAAGAACTAACTAATATTATATTGTATCTTTGTAAAACAATTGAAATAAAAATTATAGGCCTTTGTATTTCTTGCACTATCTCCACTAGTTTTTTTTAGACAAAATGTTCATTCTGCAAAGGTTTAAGTCCAGATCTGCTGTAATCTTTTGCTCCTCTTAGGCCTTGTAGACAGATAGGCAAAAACAACACTCCAACTTTGCCTTTCTGAAATGTTAAGAAAATATTGTTTTCCTTATGTCTACAAGGAATCTAAGATGTCATTATTCTGCAGATGGCAAATGCAGGAGGACACCAAACCCATTTAAAGTTTTGAAAGAGGTCAATTAAAGGTGGAAAACTTGGCAACCTAATATTTGTTATGAGAATATGACTGAAGTGGATGGGAGAGTTAAGGCAGAATTCTTTCTTTGTTCTTTATCTAATTATTCAAATGTCTGAGTGTGATCTGAGGGACTCTGTGGGAAATTTCCACCTGAGCAGGGGAATTTGAAACTTTGGACCCCTGAGCCCTGCTATTCCCCTCTATTTCAAACATCAGCAGCTTCCAAATGATAGGGTGAATGTGTGGTGTGGCTCCTCCAGCAGCTACAAAACCATAAACTCATCCACCCATAAATGTAGGAATTCCTTGTTTTCTTTATGAGTGTTGTAGCCATGTACCTTCATAGAGGCAGACAAAGAGGAGGTCTTAATTTCCTGTTGGAACCAGACTGTAACAGCTGCCAAGACTTAGCATTTAAGTAAGTTTTTGGGAATTCTTCATTTTTACCTGAGGGTTTATACTGGAGAAAGTCCATGTCCCTTAGCCCAAGCTGCAGGGAGAACGTGTCGCTGTGGATTATAATTGCTGATAGAAGTTCAGTCTGTATGCCACGGTTCACATACATTTTTTATGGACTTCTAATTAATGCAATTCCTGTCTCCTGCAGGTTCCAGCTTTGGAAATGAAGAGCAGACCACCCCTAGGGCACCAGCACCTTCTAAGGATGCTCCCAAGGGGAGCAGCAAAAGCACGACGCAGGTATCGAGCGGTGCAGCGACACCACGCAGGAGCTTACTGCCAGCACCAAAAACCGCCGCAGCACCCGCTGGTAAGTGCTCCAAGCTTCAAACACCACCTGCCTTGGGCCAAGACGTGCAGAAACCCTGCTGTGAGGCTGTTTTACTGCTTGCTTTTAATTAATTTTCATGCCACCCTCGGGCCCATTGCTGGTGCGCTGATTTGGGCTCCATTTACTGCAGACCCTTTTGAACGCAGTCAACAACACAGCTATAATCTCATTTTGTGAGTTATGTGTAAAATTGAAGGCATTTACTGTCCCTAACTACCCATGCTGGAGATTTAGTGTATATATTGTTGGTTCTCAACAAGCAGCTTTTTGAAAACATTGCATTGCATTAGACACCAAAGCATTCCACAGAGCAGATAATTCATTGCTAGGTATGTTTGCAGTGGTGAGGGTATCAGCCTCTAGGTTTAAGTAATCTTTGGGTTTTTTACTCAGAGAAGCAGAAGGAGACAAGCAAACAAAGCAAAAAAGCTCCTAGTCTTGTTTCCAGATTTTTTCCTTGCCTAAACTCTCCTTCTGCTCAATTCAGTCATGTCTCAAATGACCAGTTCCATCAAGTTCAGATTAGATCTGACCGTTTAGATTCCGAAATAAACAATTTTATCCAGGCTAGTTCTTACTCGACAGTGTTTCATCTCTATGCAAGTTCCATTGGGTTTGATAACACATTGCCAATGGAGCTGGGAAGGAAAAGTCAGTGTAAAATATGACACAAAGACTTTGTGAATTGCTAGTTCTTGTCCCCTGGTTTCAAGACAGATTAACCTGTTGTAGTGGTTTCACCTTGGCTGGACACCAGGTCCCCACCAAACCAACAGGATGGAGGGAGATAAATACAATAAAAGACCCATGGGTCAAGGTAAGAGTGAAGGGATAACTCAGCAATTACCATGTCATAAACTTGCCTGATTTATTCTGGAAGGAAACTAAACATGGAAGTAGGCTTACCTACTTGCCTGTGTTATGCAAGCAGTCAGACACAGTTCCTGAACAGAGGTTGCTGGCAAGTTTAGGAAGTTGTTATTATACACAACAGATGGAAGCAAAAGAAACTATGATAGTCCAATGTTCTGGTTTAAGTTTTTATGAACCAAGTTAGAAGCAATTCATTATTTTTAATTTTTCTTTTTAAATTAAACAGTGTCATGGTCCCTCAAAATGCTAAGTATTTGATAGGAGCAAAGGTTGAAATAAATCAAAGTTATGAAGGCAAGGGTTTTTTTAGCAGTTCTAATCTTGCCTCTCTTGCAATAGCATATGAACACTGGGTGTAGATCCCAATGTGATAGAGATACCTAGAGAATGTAAAATTTTCTGTTTAGATATCCTTTGGACAGTGATTTCTATAGGCTTGATGTTGCATATATATTTAGCATCTGGCCAACCTCCTGTGCAAGACATTGCAGTGACTAAACTGAAGTGCTCAGAGCACTCCACAGTCACAGCTGAGGAGCACAGGCACTAGGGGTATTGCACACAGCATGTTTTATGAAAGGAAGGAGGAAAGTATTTCACAAAGAGGATGGCAGTAATTTAAATAAAAATGATATTTCTAAAAGAGTGCAATATCAGGTAATGTAAAAATTGCCTTTGTATTTCAGAGATGTACTTAATTTTATCCATGTATGAATAGTAAATTAATTCACAAATGAAAATATCTACCTATATTAATGAATCAAAAATAGCCATCAAAAATCATATGAAAGCTTTCATGTATTAGATGTTTCTTGAGAAGACCACATGAACTGTAAATTTTCATTTAAAAAAAATAAAGACACAACTGCTCAAGAGCGATTATATTCCTGATATTTCACTAAAAGTGCTCATGAAATAAATTGGCCTGTAGGGAATTGAAAAAAATTAATTAATGAAAATGGACTCCTTTAGCTGTGGAGCAGATGATGCTACGCTTCAGATGATCAAAAAAGAATTCTGGCATGGGACAATAGCAGTGGAAGATTGTTGTCATGCAAATTGTTTTGCAGGCATGAACTGATGGCCTTTCAACTGCTCTGTGAAAAGAGTGCACTTAATTAGGTTGCAGTGTATTGCACAGCCCTTTTTATATTTACACGTCTGTCAGTTTATAGAAAAGGAGAAAAAAAGCACATACTTGACTAGAAAAAGAGAGGTCTTTTAATTTCACTTAACTATATTAGCTACTTTGGGAAGTGCAGTGATAACCTAACTAAAACTTACCATTTCTATATTGCTTCATATTTTGTTTAATGATAGGTGAAAGCAGCTCTCCATCAGGAACTCTGCTACTATAATCTAGCTCTGAAATTCATATGAGCTTCCTCTTCCCACAGATGTTGATTAAAATATATAGTACTTGAAGCATACATATATGAATTTTCTGGTTTCAATTTTCCTTAAAATGGAGGAATATCTGCAGAAGGCAACATTCAGAGACTCAGTTCTGTCCACCAGGATGGATCTGCCCCCCCCAGCTGTCTATGAAATCAGAGAGCTGTGGGATTTTATTTTTTCTATGCCCTGTTGCAGATTTTGAGGGGTATGTGATATGGGATTCCTGTTTCTACATGGGTATTATTTAATGACTGCTGTCATGCATAAGGTATATCCTAATTTGAGTGCCATGACAGTGGCAATAAAAAATTAATTTGAGCAGCTTGTTCCTACTTGCACGCCTAAATTAAAGACAATCAAAAGCATTGTTCAAAAAATTCACCCAGTCAATTCCTGTGCTTCTACAATACCAGTAAATCATATATAACAGGACAGGCTGTTAAATGCAATCAGTCAAGATGAAAAATAGGAGGCCAGTGTTATCTCAGCTCTCACCAGCAATCTTATAGTGTAAAATGTGCTTTTTTTGATCAGATTCTGCAAAATCCAGACAGCACAATGTCAGCAGGAGGGAGAGGGATGAGCTGAAGTCACCTGAGGGGGGAAGGGTGAGCACCAGCACTGTTGCAGGGATGAAGGGAGAAGAGTGTGCTGCTGCTTTGTTCCCCCTTGCAAACCCTTCCCCTTCCAAGCTGAACAGCAGTGAGCAGTGGGTTACATTCATAGTGGTCCTGTGCTGAACACTGGGATATGCAGCACTACCTTGCAGGTGAAAGGGGGAGTTCATCTGCAAGTTTTCCTGCCTTTCTTCTGGGAGCCACTCTGAAACATGCCATAGCACAGCTGTGTGAGGAAGTGTCTTGGTTTGAAATTTCAGCCTTGAACAGGAGGAGACAATAAAATGCCATAGGATCCATGCAGAATGGCAGAAAGAGGAGTAGTTATTTTAACTCCTCAGCTAAGGTTGGATGTTCTGAATTTCCCTGAGATTATCTATTCAGTCCTAAGAATTATTTGTTTTATCAGGTGTATTTTTTCCTTTATTTTTTTAAACACCAGCTAAAGAGACTTTGCTATTTTAATGCAAGGACAAGGCAACCATTTTCAGACAAGACAATTAAATAGTCGTTATCCTTTTTTTTCTTATCAAATTGACTTCAAATTTGAAACAAACACAAAGGGAAAAGCACAAGCATTAGCAGTTTCTACTTCAATAAATGCACAGTCTTTCTTCCTCATCTCCTTCTTTATTCAGTCATTCAGTGTCTCATAGATCACAGGAAGTAGAGAGTCTCTAGGGAGAATTAGACTGCTCTCATTCTACAGAAATCCATCATATTTCCAGCTTTGCTCATTTTGTCTCAAACAATGCATGCAGGGATGTGTTGTTGCTCTCCAAGGACATGACTGGTTGTGGGTATCAGGGGGAAAGGCAGAAGAAAGCTCAAAGGGGCTCCCTGTGTCTGTGAGTCACTGAAGATATTTCCTTGGGTTTGTTTTTTTAAAAAACTTGCAAACAGCATTAGTTAACTTATAAAACACTCCTGAGAACAGTTGGAACCCATCTGAATGCAGTTAGTCCCATTGAATTGTTAGTGATGTCTGCAGCATGTCAGGATTTGTTTTGGAATAAATACTCAATGTACAATTTGTTAACTTGCTTTCAGCCTGAAGTATGAAAACAAATGGAAGTCTTTCCCAGTATATTGGCTTTTGAAGACTTAAAAATGTGCAGGCAAATACAAGTGCTGATTCTGCAGTGCTTGAGGAGATGTCTTGGATAAGGTGTCTTTTGCTCTGGTTCCTAGGCTAGCATTCAGCACTGCTGGGGGAATGGAGAAGTGGATTTGTTTGTCTGATATTTTTCTAAGTGATTTCTGGAATGTTTTGCCTTGTGTTTCTAATTATTTTGCATTTGCTCCTTCTGTTTCATCTGGAGCAGGCTGTGTATGTTAATTAGGAAATGTAAATACCTTTACAGAACTGTGTGTTTCGAGGCCTTTTTCAAAAGAAAATGTTGTAAGCACACTAGCAGAGAAGACAGACAAATATTTATGCTCATTGTTCTCTTATGGCCTGAAATATCCATTTCTTTACACAAGTATAGCTTTTAAAAGAGGGGAAATGTTGAGAGATTTCTAATCTTAAATGGAATGTAGATTCACATAAAAATTAGTACTTTGTGGCTTTGATTACTGGCTACCAGAAACAAAATTTTTCATTGCATGAGCTCTGTCAGTGATAGGAGGTGGCAGAGCCTTGTGAAGTGTTCCAGAAAGCCTGGAAGTTAGTGGTAGCTCCTGAGATACCAGGAACTTTTTGCAAGGAAGCTCAGTGCTAAAAGCCCTGATTATGCAGGAATACGGCAAATGCACAGGCATTTAACACAGAGCTCATTGGAATTCCATATTTCCAGTCTGTGGGCAATAACATTAAGAATTTGAATAAATTTTGTTCCAGATCAGATTTAACATACATTATAAAAGACAAATTTAGAAGAAAATGAAAAAGTGTGCAAGTTCAAGAAATATTCATTCACATTTATGGTGCTTAATTTCCTTTTGTAATTTCGTGCATTTTTTATTATTTTATGGTTGCATACATAACACCTTTTGACATTTCAAAATATCTATGACAGAATATCATTTGAGGTTTTACATGTGTTCAGGCCCGTAATGACAGCTGAATAATGTTTGTCTTGTTTCCTGAGTTACCCTGGAGCATCAGACCTTTTTTTGTGCATTTTAGTCTTTGAAGTGTACTTTTTGTACACTTCAAGCTAGAGAGGATCAAACTTTATAACCTCCTGCTGCACCATACCCTGTGCTACTGCACATTATGCTAATTGCTACACCAGTGCTCTCCCTCAGATATTTTAAACTTTAAATTCTATATTGCTGTGAAATGGCAAAATCTGGGCCCAAACACTTGTAATCTAAAGATTTATTTTCCCTGCAGGAAATCAACATGTTTTCTGAATGTTTCTCTTTGAACCAACTAACAGCTGTTGTTTCAAAAGACAAGAACAAGCCCCAATTTTAGAAAAGCATTCAGCTCAAGCTCTTATATGAGGTCTGATGCCAGGGATGGCTCTTCCCCTAAAATTTCCCTGTGGGTGATGAGCTTAGCAAAACGATAACAGTTTGTTCCCGCAGACCGTCCTTCCTTTTGCCTGCTGTGTGCTTTCTAAATCCCTCTCCTCTAAGGAGGGCCACAGAGAGGCCACCAGGGCCCTCCTACTTATGAAGGAGAAGTTGAATAATTGCCAGCTCCATGTGTCCCTGTCCCCTTCCCAGCCAGGCTGTGCTGGGCACTGGCTCTTCCCTTGCGGCACAGCCCCTCCTCCCTTTCCCGCTTGCTGCACCGCTGCCCCACCAGACCTCAGGAGCTCTCCTAGTCTTTTAAAATGAACAAGGGCACTGATCTTCCTTGCTATTAGTCCTGCTTATCTCTCCTTGCCCAGATATCTGTTTGCACCTTCTTGCTGCTGGTCTTCCACTTTCTGGAGCCAACGTCCCCCATGCAGCTGCGCCTGCCAGGCAGCACCTGTACACAGCTCCCACTGCTCTGCACAGACCCTGCCCTGCCCTCTGCAAAATCCTGGGCTTCTTTGCTCCATTTTCCTTCAACCAAGCTCTAACTGGGAAATTGATTCTTGTTTTGTGCTTAAGGTCAAGGGATTGAGTGAATTCCCCAGGTGTTCCTCATTGAAAATGTCTCAAAACCAAAAGCAGTTAATTATTTCCATGCCTAAGGAAAGCATAAGAAAAGCACACACTTTTCTCTGCTGTTGTCTGTGTTTGGCATCTGGCATAGCAAAATTTATGAAGGAGCTCTGTCTATGGCCTATTTGTGCATTGTATTTTTATTTTGAACACCCCAGGAAAGCCAAAGCCTTATTACCTTGAAAAAGTGATGCTTGAATTTATAACTATATAAACTATGTCTTATAAAACAAGCCCTGATTTTGTCTCATAGCTGCTAGCTCAGGTTGGTCCTTAGTAATGAAAAGACACCATAAACTTATTTTATGTCTTACTCTGTAGTAAAGTACAGTGTAATAGGAGGCAGGCACAGACAGTTTCTATCTTCAGTCACCCCACTGTGAAAAAAGTATTAATCACAAATGAGAATCACAGCCTCAACATGCTGTATTTATGAACAGCAGAGAAAATGGAGATGGACAAAAGTAAAGGTATGAGCAAGTGTTCAGTCTTCACCAGCCTCTGACAGCTGATGGTGTGATTTGCTTATGAGCAGTGGAAGAGAGTCAAAGAGCGTTTTAGAACTTGTCCCATGCTTCCCTCCCACGAACAGTAGGACATGCAGGTGCATGTGCTCTTTCCAGGAGCACTCTGCAAGCAAATGCTGAGAGGCAGTGCTAGGAATTATGCAGCTCAGCTCCTGGTGCGTGGCAAATGCTGTGTCTGCAGCTCTCTGCATGCAAGTCCTGATGCAGGCAGAAGTGGAAAGGTGAAAGATGCATCTGAAATAAACCTATATATACTGCAGCTGTGACTAGGTGTGGCTTTGAAGGGAGCAGAAAACTAGTAAAGCAGTAAGTGTCCCTAAAGTTTACAATCCCCATATGAAATGATCATTTTTCTCCACTGTTGAAAGAGGCAGGTCACATTTTATATTAAGCAAAATGGAAGATAGTGTTAGCTTTTGGACTGCCACTGTCATTAGGCACCATCAAGAAAATCTGATTTTTTTTTTTCCTGCTTCAGATACTTCAGATTCTCTGGGACATTTCCCTATAAGATATCTGTGAACACACTCATAAGAGAGAGGAAAGTCAATAAGGCAAACTTTGTTTTCCCTCTATAGCAAGTCATTTGCCTTAAATCTCTCTAGTTTTCCTGTGTGTCCAGGTGCTGTGACACAGCCCTTCAGGCTAAAATACAACCCCCAACAAACACTAATGGTTAAAAAAAGGAAAGCAAACAGAAAACCACATTATTGTCCCAGGGGTTTGCTTTTTATTGCTCTTTCTCCTTACCTCTTTGATGAAAAGTTTCTGCTTGAGATCCTGTGACTGTCAAAGGAGCAGGGCAGGACCTCATGTTACTGCACTCAGGATGGTCCCCACAGCTATTCTGATGGGAGCTGTGGGTGGGCAGGAGGAGCTGAGCTTGGGTGGCCACTCTGGCTTTTAGAGGAATTTGTGTCTCCCTGGTGCAGAGGCAGTCTCTGCCTGCAGAGCTCTGGCAGCTGGCAGACCATCCCGAGACCCTGAGCAGAGAGCTCCAGGGGTGGGACAAATAACATCAGACACTGAGTTGCCTCTCTCAGAAATATTCCATGCCCTGGTTCATGGCACAGTGCCTTGTAGGTTTGTGCCCTGAACGTGCTTCCCCCCCTGTGTCCCTGGCTGACTTACTGCACAGACAGAGACCACTCTCGTGTCCAGGCAGCCACATCCAGCACAGCTCTGACATGTCCTGCCTGCCTCTGGTTCTGGCCTCTCTCTTCACTGCGTGGGACCATCTTGGGAAGCTGCTCCCCAGAAAAGGCAGCTTCCTTACCTGGGGAAAAGGTGACAGGGCAGGAAATTGCAGGTGATTTCAGTCAGCTTTGCACAGTCCTATTCCACTTCTCCTGCAGCCCAGAATGAGGTTGCACAGCAAGGTGAAGAGACAGAACACAGCACTCAGGACAGATAGGGTGGGTTACCTGTGTAGCTATTTGTGCCTTAATGGCATTAGTCTGGTACAGATGACTGGAAAGCCAAGGTAGTGTGTAAGACCTTCTGTCCTTCAGTGCTGTGCATGCAGCTGAGCTGCACGTGCACAGTCGTGGTTGCAGACATGCCAGGTTGGCATCCAACCCAGAAGTGCTGTGTAGCATCATTCTGTGCAGAGCCCAGGACATGGACTGGTGAAATACATTTGGCATTTTGATGTGTATCTTAGTGACACAGTTCTGCACAGTTCTGGACAAAATTATAAACCAGGTGTCTTTCTACCTTTCTTTTTTTTTTTTTTTTTAACAGGTGTGAAGAAAGAAGTGCAAAAAGATCAGGATGCTAGCAGACCAGCTGTCTCATCCCCTAAGAAATCAGCAGTAACAGCCACAAAACTCCATTCACCAGGTATTTATGAACCTGAAAGCAGTGTTTCAGGAAAGATTTAAACTTGTTGACTTTGCATCTCTTGTTAACACACTCAAATCTGAGACCTACTATTGTGAAGTGAAGATTGATTGTGTCCAAGGTTCATTAAGCTGGCTACAGCAGGCTTTATCATAGCAATGCATGAGCTGAATAGACTTTTGTTCTCTTTGTTATAGATGCAATCATCTCTCACTCAAAGCAAAGAGTTGTTGCTATTACATGTTTAAGGGCACAGGAATTTTTTTTTATCATTAAAATTTTCTTACATAATAAGAGGACAGATACATATAGCAGAATAAAAGACACCTCAGAGAATTGCCTGGAGTGATAATGTTTGGCTCAGAATCTACTCTTACTTTTATGCAGAGGTGCTATATTTCCTGGGCTATTCTGTGCATAACTGAAAAAGAGACTTTCTGTAGAAATTGCCTCCCAAGTGCTGCCGGGACATTATCAACTCATACCTCAATATTGGGCACAAACACATGGTTTTAGCATTTCTGAAGAATACCTTTTTTTATTTACTAAAACAAAGAGAACTTGTTTCTATTTATGTCTACTGAGTGTACATTAACAAATGGATAAGGTGCCTAAAGACTTTTGTGAGGCTGGCTTTTGGTTGATCCAAATTTCTGAAATGAGTGTGCATGGTCCCACTGATTACATTGTGCTTGCAGTTTGTCTTCTGTTACCTCATTTTTAAGACTCTGCTTGAATACTTAAAATGTCACCTCTACAGCTATGTGATACTTAAGTTATAACTGTGGGGGATAGAACCCCATGTTGCTTCATTTGGTGGCAGAATATAAATAATGTAGAACAGCTCTCCAGCTCCTATAACTTGCACCAAGAGTTTCTCCATTATTATTAAACTCAATCTCTATTCTTCTTATTCTCAACCAACAAAATCAATAAAATGGAAGGTTAAATTTAATCTTCCCAGGCACCAACAGGACACAAAATTCTTCTCCTTACAAAGATACAAGAGTAAAAAGATGAACTTAGCACTGTCCTCAGAGTGATATAATTTACAGGCTGTTTTGCACCTGGTGAGATCACAGAGAGACCCAAAGAATTTGTTGCAGAGAGTGCCAGAGCAGAAGCTCACTGGTGTTTATAACAGTGGGAGTCCAGTTTAAGCATCAGCACTGATTGTGGCTGTAGCAGCATGTTACAGCTCAGCTGATCTGCTTCCACTAGGATTACAGAGCAAAATGGAACACTGGAATGTTTTTACAGTGTATTTGTATTGTCTTAAGGAGGTCTGCATCTCCCTGGGTGACTAAATAATTTTCAAGGCCTAAAGTTTTGGCATGACCAATTCATGAGGCCTCAAAAGTTTCTTAATTCTCATGAGAGATTGAGTAACAGACCTCCATCCATCAGACTGATTAAAAATTTGTTCAGCTTGCTTGTATGCAATTAAGCCAATGTAAATTTGTTTATCACTCTAAGGATCAAGTAGGAAAACAAACCTCATCTTCATTTATTTTTTTAGAGTAGCCTTTGGCATTATTTGAAATAACAAAGCAATAGCAAAGCAGAAATGGCAATTTTTCCCCCTAATTAACAATTTCAAAAGATACTCAAAGCAGCCTTTGACAAGTACACACAGTGTAGCTGATGCTAAGGGGCAGTCACAGACTTTCTTCCATCAGAATCACAAGCTCCTGCATTGTTTACACTTTTTGATGGGAGAGAAGGTGTCTCACAGGTAATTTCACCACAGCTACATCTGGCCATGAAACAGGTTCCAAAATTTCTGAGTGCTGTTTCTAGATTGTGTTTGCCTCTGTTACTGGCCTTCTCACATTCAGTTCCTTTTAATCAGCGCTGGGTTTTGATTGTCATATGCAAATTTTTGAGCTTTGAATCTGAAGAATTGCAAGGGAGTTCTGAGATGCAGAGTCTTGCAGGGATCTCAGTTTTATCCTTTGATGCAATACTGTTCCTGAGATCTGTGTATAGGAACAGGTGTCATAAAAGCAAGTGCTCTCCTTCCACTCCATTTTAGAATGGAGCCAACTGCTTCTGGCATCTGTCACTCTACAGAATGCCTGCTAACAATTGTCTCTACGTAATTTGCTCACTTTCCTTACCAAAATGTTAGAAATTGGATGGTTAAAAGGCGAATAAATTGCATTCCCCATCTAAATCCTCGTGGACAGTGTTAATTATGAGTATATACTTGTTATGTCTCCTTAGTTCAAACACTCACATAGATAAAAAAGACCTGGGAGTTTTGAAGCGGATCAAAGGGGTGCAGTGATTTCAGCACACACTGGGTCTGCCCCTCTGGTCCCACCATCAGCAAAAAGGACATGGAGGATAAGGGCCAGCATCATTAATATATACCCTGTTTTGTGCACAGCAACAGAAGAGAGACATCAATGGCAGAATAAGCTTAGTAAGCTGCCTTTCAGACCCAAATGAACCGAGAAATTCAGATTTATCCCTGAGGAGAATAGCACCATTTAATTTACAAGGACAGCTTATAATACTGACAAGGACAACACAGAGATGTGCACTTCAAATCTTCCAGTGAGCAGGAAGGCTAGAAAGATGTAAGGCTAAGCAACCTGACGGGTTTCTGTTTTAATTAAAGACTGAACTGATTTCAAGGGCTTTCCCCTACACTTCTGACTAAGCCTTCTGTTGTAACATCACCGTCTTGCTTAAACAACCCAAGAATTTTTTACTAAAAAGACAGATATTTATGGCTCTTGCTTTTATGAGTTCCTTATTTTGTGGCATTACCTACTGCACAGCTAAGAGGTATGAATGGAAGAGTCTGTATTTTCTTATTATTGCACAAAAAGGTTGACAGGCTTTAGGTGACATGAAAATGGATAGAGGGCAATAGCCCTGCTGCTTGAACTCTCCTAATGACAAAAACTTCTTATGCTGTATTATTTGTGTCTTCCAATGACATGGCATTAGTCTTGACACTGCAGAACGTGGTATTCTTTGTCACAAATGCAGGACATGGACACAAAGAGTTTCAAAGGGGTATTTTTGCACTCATGGCTCTTTGCAGGTTGCACCATGACATGCTTGGAGACGTGAGGCAGCATCTCTGCTGGAGCTGGCACCCTGTAAGCTTAGCCTGGAGCCAGGATGTAGCTGAGCAGGATAGAAGATATGCTCCCAACAGCTCCCAACACAAGCTGAGAATCTGAAAAAGTAGGAACAGGCTCCTGGGGTATTGCTCTGAGGAAGCTGTATTGTTCCCCTGCCTGATCTCATAAAACTGCCCTCAGGATCTATTTGCACACCCAGACTACAGCCTTAAAGATCTTAAAGATCTAAAGCACATCTGACAAAATTACCTCTGGAATTTGAAATGCTCTACTTTACAAATTGTCTCAGATTCATACCATCAGAGACATCTCTGTGGAAGGATTCTTTGGCTTTTTAGGAAAGGAATAGGAGTCTTCATGGCAGAAGACTCTCTCCTATTACATTGATTGCTGGAGACTGGCTGTAGACATGGTTTCTGTATTGTTTTCAGGAACTGGATGCTACATATAAAACTACAAACTGTTCCCTTTTATCATATTCTTGCACACACAACCTTTTCTACTAACACAGAAATGTTCCAGGCCCGCATCCACCATCTCTAGTAACACATGGGACAAAGGTGTCTGACTCCTATTTTCTCTCTCTTACTGACTTTAGCTTCTAGGGTAAAAGCTGGAGGATAATGGGAGGATCTGTTGAGGACTGGAGGTTCCTGGCCAGTATTCAGGAATGAGCTAAATGCCATCAACTGAGGGGTAACAAAAGGGTAGCAAGAAAGACTGAGGGTAGCAAAAAAAATCACTAAGCTGTGCAAAGGTGATGCCCAGCTGGCCATAAATGTTTGCAGACAGGAGTCCTCAGAAAGCAAAGAAGGTAAAGACAGAACAGATTTTCCAAGCAGTGGCTTGAGCAGCCTGATGCCACCAGAACACTGCCCCTTCTTGCTTCATCCTCCTAACTGGGTATATCCACAGAAATGGATAGCTGACTCAAGCAGGATGTGAATTTAGGAAAAAAAGCCCCACTTTCCTGAAGTGGCTTGTCATGAGTAAGCTTCAGTTCTGGTGCCATTGATACGAATATGACACTGTACCCTAAACACAAGCTACAGGAGTGCTTTCACGTCTTTGTGCAGCATCAGGCTTGCTTCAAGCCAGCCTGGAGCACATCAGAGATGCCAGAGTGTGTCTCAGCCTATTTCTGCATGCAAACTACGAAGTGATTCTGGTGTGATCAATGATGCAGCCAGGCAGGGCCAGTGATGTAACTCTTGTGCATTGTGTGGCACTTGGTGGCACTTCAGTACATATCTGCTTACTGCTGCAATTTTGGACACGTTGTAAAGGTGAGGGCAAGAGGAACTCTCAAGGTAAACTGCAGTATTGTAGATAATAAGTAATAGTGATATCCCAGTAGCAAGCAATCCATGCTGTGTTTGCATTCAGGGAGGGACAACTCCAGCCCCACATTGTCCTGTGTAGAGGCAAAATGAAATCTGCAAAGGCAAAGGAAAACTGGCACCTCAGTCGAGTCACCAGGCTGGTGGTACATGTGAACAAAGAAACCATGTGTAGAGTAGAAATGTCACCTAGCTGTTTTCCACATCATCAATAAGATAAGGTGAATCCTCACCTGGAAGTGCCAATTTCTCTGTGCCAAGAGAGATGCAGACCTCTGTTCTTGTAGATGTCTAGCAGAGGTGAGCTGCTTCCTTCCTCCAACAGCCTCAGTTCTCAGTGATACATTCTTAGGACAGCTCTCCCCAACTTATGGAAGACTTTCAGGCTCAGAGCCTGAGGTGAGATGACTGTTAAAAAGCTTTGAGCTTTGGCCCCTAAAGAAACATGAAGAAACATAAAACATATTTCACTTTTTTTTTTTTTTAAGTCTGGAAGTTCTGTGCGAGTGCTATATTTTTTTCTTTCGTAGGGATGAGTCCCAGAGGCCACAGAAACACATAGAGGTCATGTCTGTACATGTAAACTAAGTGATCTGAATGGTCTTTTCTTCCCCCCCTCCTTTGTAGGACATCCCAAGCAAAGGCCAACCACCCCAAAGAATGGATTCTCCCCCAAACCAGGAGAAGGGCGAGACACCGAAAAGCAGTTTGTTCAGAAACTGAAGGAAAAGTGTGATGAGCAGTCCCGCCAGTTAATCAATATCCAAGATGAGCTTAAAAGGGCCAGCTGTGGCTTTGATGTCTTTGCCATAACAACACAGTACTTTTTCAGGCAGGTAAGTGCAATGGGTGCTCCTTGCCACTGTAAAGATTCTTTGCCTTTACACCTGTCACTTGCCCAGATTTATTCCATAGTCACTGAAAATGTGTTCTTGGGACCAAAGCATGTGATTTCTTTACAATTATTATTATGAGAAGGGAATACAGATTTCATAGAATAATAGAAAGGAAAACTGCAATGACAAAGGAAATCTGGCACCTCTGTTAAGTCATCAGGTTTGGGGATCGGGTGGCCAAAGAAATTGTGTGTAAAGTGTAGATGTCATCCAATCTGATAAGTTGAATAATTTGATGCCATATATTTGAAAAAAGGGTGTAGGAGCTTGGAAAAGGAAGAATTTTGAATGAAGCATTTGTTGTAAGCAGAGGTTTTTAGGAGTAAAGGAGATGCAGAAACTTAGAAGGCCCAGTCTCTGATTGCTAGAGCTGGAATGGGACGTGTAACTGAGATATTAACACTTGTGAGCAACCAAAGCTGTTAGAAGAAGGAAGCAATTTGATTTCCCACAATAATTATCTACTCTTCCCGTTCACCATGAATTGGGAGGGGTGTCCCTGTCACAGGGTTGCCAGTTCCTGAAGATGTTGGGATAACATTATCTCAGCATGCAGGAGATTACACCCAGCAGGTATAGAGAACATAAAGAAAATGTTGCTGGTAATTAGAGAACCTTATTTATTCACTCAAGTAAAAATGAATACATTTTAAGAGAACCAAAATGACCATGGAAGACTTGAAGGTATTGCTTGTTTTAAAAGCTGTTTAGTGATCTGGGAAATGTAGCTGGGTTCTGAGGTCATTCACACCATGCCAATGTATTTTATGACATCCTAGGTTAATCTGGTGTCCTGGCTACTTTGTAAAACAGGCAGGCAATCACCAAGGCTCAGATAATACCCTTGATGGCCTGTTTGTCTGCTTTTGGAAGATACAAGAATAAATGTTCTGTGTTAAATAGAAGAAAGAAAAGCAAGGAAACAAAACCTAAATTAAGTTTGTCTTAAAAATTCTGAGATACTTTATTTAGTTTTGGGGGTTTTTATATTAGTGGGAAAGGTTACCTTTGAATAAATAACCACAGTTCATGCTGTTCCATAAGTAGGAGCTGATCTTGCTGGGGAAGATTCACTGAACTGAAAAAAACAAGGAGTTTTTAAAATGTCCTAAATATTTTAAATACCTTCCCAGGAGATCGTCCCCCTCTATTTTTCTTTAGACTTGACATTTCTGTATTTCAGGACTTGTTAGGTATTTCTAAACACTTTTGGGTGGGTTTAGGTTTTTGTTGAGGTTTTTTGGGGTTTTTTTTTTGGTTGGGTTTTTTTTAGTTTGGTGGTGTTTTGATGGGTTTGTTGTTGCTGTCGCTGTCGTTGTTGTTGTTGTTTTGTATGTGGTTTTTGGGGTTTTTTTTTGAGCTGGCTGTGGAGTATCCTTGTTTAAATCAGAGGCAAAAAAAAAGGGCAGAGCTTTGTCAGCTCAGCTTTGTCTGTGCATTGTCCACTGGGGAGAGATTTTTCATCACATGCCTCATTCACAATTTTTTGAAGGAGCTCTTATATCTCCTTCATCTCCTCTGGATATATTTTAAATAAGAACAGCTGCTGGAACCGAGCTTTGAGATGACTGTTCTGCTGTTTGGTGCATGTTGGATCTGTCCTGAAAATGCTTCCTAAATTGAACAACTCAGGTGTCTTTATTTAATAGCATCCTCCCCAAGTCTGGCCAAGCACAGCTGCACCTCACATTCCCAGCTCCTCCGTATTTCTCAGGCCAGCTGGGAATTGCAGTAATGCTCCTCTGAGTGCCTGGGGGTGAAAAATAATACACCTGCAGAATTTAAGCACCTTCAGGTTTGGGTAGGGTTAGATGTAGATTTGTTCCAGATCCATGCAGATGTGGTACCTCCTTTAGGAGTATGGCTGCTTTAGGCTCCATTTTTAGTGCATGCAGACATGTGAGCACTTCATGAAGACTATTTAAAGCACCAAAGACCTGAATTTCTGCTCGAGTCACTCGCCTGAGACTTCCAGGGAGCACTGAGGCTGCTGCACTCTTAAATTCAATGCTAAAGCTGCGAGCCTACATACAGTGGGACAATCTGGGACTACTCAAGCAGTTGTGTAACTGGGCAGTCATTTGTCTTGCAACATAGACACAGGCTTACAAGTTTCTGAGTCTCATTCAGAAATACAATCTGTAGACATTTTCTGAAGTGGCATTATTGTCTGAAAGCTTGAGCAAAATTGAGTTGGCTGGCTTTGAGTTAGGGCAGCATGGGAAAAAATAAACTAACTTTTCACATTATAAAAATAATAACACTTGGGTGTATCTGTTTCTGAGAACCCTGCAGGCAGAATGATTGAGGTCTGAGTGGAACTGAGTGGAACAGCCCCGAGAGGTTTGGGGGTGGTTTGTCCAGCCAGCAGTTCCACTCTTGTGTAGCAGAGGGCTCAATCCCATTTTGATACTGGGGAGCCACTTTTGAGCGGATAGAAGTTTGTGTCCAGTGTCTCTCTCTCCTTACATCACAGCAAAATAATGTTCAAAACATAGATTTTTCTCAGATTTGGACCTAAATTCTGTTGTAAAATGTGCTCCTAGGCAGTGAGGACAGGACAGTCTTAAAAACAGCCCAAGGAGCAGTGTAGGTGGTAAGCAGATGCAAGCAGGCCCACGTCTGTTGCTCTCTTGTCTTGCTTACACTGTTTATCTTCTCTTTCTCAAGCTGACAAAAGCACCAAGGCAAGTGGTCCAACAGACGTGTTTAGCTGTGTAGAGAGAGAGTGTTGTATGTAATAAAGAGTGTTGGGCCACACCAGCAGTTTCTTTGAGTGCTGTAAGATTAAATAAATTATATGATTTTATAATTTTTTGCATTTGTTTTCTGACCGTTTCAGACCACTGCTGGATCATATCCTGGAATCATCTCTCTTCCTCAGCTGAAAATGCTCTTAATTGGCAAGATTCTTTTAATTGGCATCTAGAAGTGCACAACATGTAGCAGTATTTAATGCAGACCCATTAAATGGCATTTAAAACAATTTTCTATCCTTGGGAAAAGCCTAGGCAATCAAAGCAGGTGATAACTGAGGCAATAGATGTAAAAAAACCATTAAAGCAGTGGTTCTGACATAAGCATGAAAAGTAATGATTGCAGTGCCTGTGCAGAGCATGGCTTTTAATTATTATTTAATTAGCAGATGTATTAGCTTAAGACCCTCGTATATGCACATGACTCTTGTTGATTTTGGAACTGCTTCAAATTGATTCTGAAGAGGAGCAGATTAAATTTGTCCTTACTGTTGTCAGATGTTCCTCTTGCCAATGCAGCCCTCGTGCCGTGCTGGTGTTGCAGAGTGAACAACTGGCTGATGGGAGCTGGAGTGATACCAGGAAGACTTTTTAGAGGAAATATTTCCAGAGCCTTGATCTGGATCACTCCTGACCTGCTCTGGCTCGTTAATCCAAGGACAGTCCTGGCCCAGTGTCAGCCCTGTTCAGAGAAGTGCCCGGCAGTGATCTCTCTTGGAAGTGATAACAGTGCCATCTAAAGGGGAGTAACCCAAAGTGACAAATCCAGGAGAGAAAATCATTCTGGCCAGAAAAAGGGAGGGAAAAAAAATTCATTTTCATATCTCTAGTCTGCCATAGAAGTGTTTGTGTTGAGGGCTGTTGTGGCCAAACTGCACCGAGGTCCTGGAAACTGGCTAATGGCTCTCTGCAATCCAGCCAGCCCCAGCAGGCAGAAAGTGCAGCCCTAGGTCTGCCTCTGGAATTTCAGAGGAGGGCTCTGGAGCTCCAGTGCACAAGGAGGAGGGATCCTTTCTGGGCTGCAGAGCTTAAGGGTGGGGGCAGGTGAGGGGAAGGGTTGTGCTGGGGTAGTCTGTCCCACACTCTGCTTGGGTCTGGAGGAGTTTCCAGACCTGCAGCGTGGCCTCTTGGTATGGTTTTCATCAGGGGAGAAACTCCTCAGGACAGGTGTGGGAAATGGATTTGATTTTGTCTCTGGGAAATGGATCTACAAATCCATTTCCCACAGACAGGTCCCAGCACAAGTGCAGCTGGATGAGCTGGGAATGGAGGAACCACAGAGATATCCTGATCAAGAGTAGGGACAGCACTGCAGTATTTGGTGACATCCCAGAACTTTGTGTCTACCAGGACTGGGAAAGGCATGTCACCAGCAACCAGAGAGTGTGTGTCTGCACATCTGATCATGGGTATACAATATTGCATATATAATATCCATATATAATGAATTCCAGAATGTATTACTACATTCTTACTATTCCAGAAAAGTAAAAACACACAGGAATAGCCTGCAAAATCTAGGATGGGCAAGGAAAACCTTTTCCCTCATTCGAATAATGAATAGGTGTGTGCAGGTGTGTCTTTTTGAGAGGAATGTCCCTGTCCTGGGAGTGGACAATATGCCACCCAGTGTCATGTGACATCCTTGGCCTGATGCTAATGACCACTTCTGCTAGAGGCAAAATTGGTTATTCTGTTTATAAGTCACTTCCCACCACTGCCTCCAAAACATTAATTTGGGCTGACATTTCAAGGTATTATCTCAGGCTAAGCTGAAAAAGGTTTGTTTTCACAAATGTCTCAGAGAATAAATTCAAGAGAAATATATCTATTGTTCATGCCTGGTGCTGGCAGAGTGGTAAGAAGCCAGCACTATCAGAAAGATTGACTTTCTGGCTTTCAGGGGTAATGCTTTCCCAGCATGTGCAAAATATGTTTGAATTTGGCCCAACAATAGTCCTTAGAAAAGTGCAGTTCCTCCCTCCTCACTGTTATAGTCCTGTATTGAACAAGTTCATTCTTTTCATTGCTCCTGATGAAGACCAGAGCAGTCAGAGCAGCTTAATATTTTCATTCTGTATCCTGAAAAAAAATTCCCTTTGGTCTCATCAAACACTGACAGTTTAGGGTTATGTATCAAAAACATTGTATTGCAAGGAAAACAAAACACTTTGTTTACTTTTGTTTTGGTTTTGGGAGGAAAAAAATAGAAAGAAGCTCTGTCATCATTTAGAGCTTTCTGAAGTGATTTTTAAGGAGAAATGCACAAAGTTTGGTATGTGGGGCTATAAGTTATGGTAAAACAGAGCAGTAAGAATCCAGAGGTGTGCTCCTTTACGTGCAGACATTACAATGAAAGCTCTGTAGATGGAATGGGACCTGCAGGCCACTTACACATGGTCAGTCTACCCAAGGAAGGGATTAGTGTTTGTGAAACTAAGGAAATCACCTTCTGCAGGCCCCCTGCTTATTTGCTGTGTGTGCTAAAAGTCAGGCCTCGAGTAGGTAAGGTGCTATAGGAAAAGCAACCTTAAAGCAGCTGAGTATCTCTCCCCTCCTCATCCTTTGGGTACCTGGATCTTACACTGCTTCCAGACAGCGTGGCCAGCTCTGCTTCAGGCCCTCCAAAACAGAGGGAAAAAGGTGTGGGGAACCTCGTGGCTTCTCCTTGTGTCCTCAGTGACCTTCTTAGACACACTGCTGTGACAGAATTGCCAATTTTAGTTTTGGAAGATGGAAGAATGGGCTTCCCAGGGAAGCACTGGTTTAGTTACATGGCCTTGTTTTGAAAAAAAAACCCAAACAAATTAGGCTGTGTTTGTATCCTTGGCTGGAGTCACATAAATGGAGACACTTGGCTAGTTACACATAAATATTTTAAATTTTGAGATAAAAAAGAAATAGCCCCAGGCATTCTAATGTTCCCCTTGAAGAGTTTTAAATGGCCATTAAAAATTAAAGGCTTCTTTATTTACATGTTGTCCTTGAAGAGAAATATTTTTAGGATGCATGCCAAGCATCAGGTAAAAGTGGATTTATTTTCTCCTTTTGTTTGTATTATCGATCTGTCTGTAAGCAAGTAACTTTGACAGCCTTGATTTTATCCTGCATTCAGAGGAAAAACACATCAGAGTCAGAAGTGGTTCTTGTGATGCTGGCAGCCTCCAAGGTGGGTAAATGTCTGGGCTCAAGGGATTTGGCAACACATTGGAAGTGGTGTGAAAAGCAGGGATGAGTAGCAGGGTGCAGTGCTATTGTGGCCTCTCATCCTGCAGAGGACAGGGAAAACCCAAACCACAGTGCTTCCATGCTGTTCTTTAGGTTCAGCAAAGGAGTCAATGGAAATGTGCACCTCTTCTGAATTCCCTGCATTTTAAATTCCTCTCTTACAGCAAAGAGGCAATATCCTCAGATCAATCATTGTTTGCTGTTTTGGTGGTTTGTTTTTTGGAGGTTTCTTCCTTTAATTGATAACTCCCCAGAGGCATTCTACCAAGATTTCTAGTAAGAATGTAGCAGAACAAAGGCGTTACAATTCAGTGTAGATCAATAGGTGCAAGGTTCATATTTGAAAGTATTAATCACACCAGAAACTGAAGAATTTTTCTGTTTCTATGTGGAAACAGAAATATTTACCAAATGAAGATGTATAGATACCTTTCAGGAAGTGAATAAGGAAACCATAACTCTCATTAGCAGTGGGGTAGACAATATCTGGCCTGTCCAGGTGAGAGGGATCCCATGGCTTTGGGAGTCAAAAAGCAGAGCCTCCCTTCAAAAGCAAACTTTTCAGCACATCTCTTGTTTTACATACATATTTGTGTGCATTAAGTATTTATAGCAAGGCCAAATGTCACTCCTAAAACTGGCTGTTAAGGGGAAGGCCATGCCTCAGCTCACAGATAATCTTCAGAAGTCATTTCAAAATGAAGTTTTTGAACAGAAGTCTAAAGAAGGTTGGAATCAGCCTAGAGAGGGGTGAAATACTGAGTTCCCCTCCCAGAAGAAGCAGTGACCACTGAGTAACTTGACACATATTTACTTGCTGGTGGTTACTTCTCAGTAATCTGTTCCTCTGGCAGATCCAAGTCCTCCTTTCCTATGTGGCCAACCTCAGGCACCGCCTAATCCCTCCTTCTGATGCCCATCACAGCATCCCAGGAGCTCTCCTACCCTCAGATACACACCCATGGCCTTCCTACCTTTTCCCTGCTGGGATTTTCACACCTCTGGCAGCAATACTTTTGTTTGGTGGTTTTACACCCCCTCAGGTCAAAGCAGCACAGCCATTAATATAGACATATCCAATATTGACCTATATTGGCATTATAATAATATTGGCAACAATGACCAGTGCAATAGAACGATTACTTTTTCAAGTAATCCTAATACTTCTAAAAAATGAACCATTTATTATCCATAATAAAGGTCTGGCAATGCTAAATGTTCATTAAACCAGCTATGTGCCAGCTTTTTAATTGCAGGAATATTAGGGTTTTAGCCATGACAAAACATAAAGGCTGGCCTCACTTGAAAAATCAATTTTTTATCTTCTTATTTACCAGTGGAATACAATCTGTTTAAGTTAACATTAGCTTGTGTTTAATCAAATTACACAGAACAAAGAACAAAAAGATGATGGGATTGAACTGGGTTTGTTGAAAACAGAAAGCACTTGGCTGATTCAATATATTCCTCTTTGTTAACATTCGAGTTCTATATAGCATTCCTAATAGAAATGAAGACATTAAAGTTTTTGTTATTCCACAGTCATCCCAATGAGTGCCAGACATTTTGAGGATGACACAAAGATGATGTCCCAGTCCTGGAGCATTTAGCATCTAAATAGGCAAGAACCTGATGAAAACCTCTGTGTTAAAGGGACTTAGTCTGGAGATTACCATAGATTTAGTTTCTTAGGGGATTTATTTGGGAGGATAGGCACGGGTTGGTGTGTGGGGGCACACACCTGCATGCACACAAGCACACCGTGCTGTGTGTTCTGCTTTCAGGTACCCTCTGGGAAGAGGATCTGCATTTCCAGTGGCTGTGCAGGGGATAGGGCTAGAGCACCAGAGGGCCTGGGATCACCAACAGGGTCACAGTGATAGGGACCCCTGGATGAGGACTGGACAGTGAGATGTCCTGCCAATGTGTCACCCAAGTGCAATAGTGAGGGCAGCCAAGAAGTCCCAGCAAACCCACGTACAGCAGGAGGTGCAGAGGCAGCAATGGTTGTGTGCATGCAGCTCTGTGAGCTGCAGAAGAGAGCCCAGCGAGCAGTTTCCCTTCTGCAGACAGAGATACTCCCACTGTTCATGTTTACTTACAGCAAATGGGAGTGATGAATATTTGACATCCCACACAGCTTCGTCCCATCTGCCCTTGTTGGTGTTTCCCGTGTCCAGGCAGCTGCAGAAACGAGCAGCAGGACGTGTCCTCAGCAGCACTGCTGGGCTGATGGCTGCTTCTCAGGCAAACAGGCTCCACAGCTATTCTTATTACCACACTCTCATTTCATCTGTGGGGCAAAATTAGCTCTATTTCTTCCTTGGTTTGTTTCCTTGGGTTTTTTAAATTGCTTAGTACGCTACAGTCAATGAATAGACCCAGAGCGATGCTTCTCCTCCAGGGATGTATTGAGTGTGTGCACATGGATTGTACAAGAAGCCCTGGCACCTTTTATGTGCTGGCTGGGGAGTTCTGGGGTTTCCCACCATTCACCCCAGAGGTGCCTGGATTTGGACATTATTTGAGGCTGGAGGTGCCTTTATACACCTGAGCTTTGGTACCCCAGGCATTTGGCTGCACGCTGCAGGAGGATCCTTTTGGTCCCACGACTCTTCAGTTCTGTGCAGGGTCTTGTCTTCCCCAAGAGTAGAGAAAGCTGTTTTCCCCCTTCTTCTGGAATATTCCATCACCTGGGACATTCTTCCTGTGCCTGACATAGGCACCTTGCTCAGGCTGAGCCTTAGCCTGGGGGATTGCTCTGACCACAAGACAGTTAAGTAGTGATCCCTTCAGCAGCTGAAGTTGGCTGCCTTTCTGGAAATGGTTTTTAAAGCTTCTTGGAAAAACGTCTGTAATGCTGAGCTGCCTGCTTTAAGCTGCCTCACACTTAGCAGCAGGAGGTGAGCACCAAGGCAGGCCTGTGATAGGCAAAGCTCCCCAGCCCTCTGGAGAGGCAATGACAACCCACAGATAACATGCCTGTTAGGGAAAGATATGCTTGATAGGTGTAGGTGTCTGCGGAGTTATTCTGCCCTGGAAAGTAGAAGGAAAATGTTTAGGAGGGACTGGATGTTGTCCAGATATCTCTGCATTTCCAGTGGGATCCATGTTGCAAAAGAAAAAAGTTTTGGGATTTCTTTCTGCTCTGACTGTAAAAAACAGAGATCACCTCCTGATTTGGTACAATTTTCCAGATATTTGGCCTGATTTTTTTGCTTTCATCTCTTGCTAACTGGTATTCTTAAAAACAAACACATTACAAAGGAGCATAACACACTCAAAGCAATAGCTAAGTGCATGAAAAAGATTAATTTAGAAATAAACAGGGAAGTGTTAGGTATATACCATATATTTATATAGGTGCCATTCATATATAATGCTCAAACTTCTTTCTCATAGTCTTAAAATATCTGCTGTTTCATGTTAAACTCAATTTCACCAATCTTTAGTTAAAATGACGTACCAGAAGTTACTGAGTGTTAGATGCACTTAAAAAAATGTTTTGTCTTCTTTTCCCTGCCCCAAAGGCATTTTTAAACGTCATTTGTAGAAAGAGATTATTTACTGTGTTCCCTCACCACTGCACACTCCAAAGCTAGAACACTCTGCTGATATAACTCCCTGTCTCTCCAAAATTAGTGTGCAGTCCCAGGGGGTGACAGTGTAAATATCACAAGTCCTCTCATGTAGATCCATCAGCAGATGCATTCTGAGCTGACGCACAGGAGGGACTTTGCAGCAGTGTAGTGGAACTTTCCCTGTTGATCAAAATTCCTGGCAGATTTGAGGTTGTTCCAGTGCAAAGCAAGGCTTGAAAATGCAGATATCCATGACAAATATTTCACCTTGTGTGTGTCAAGACTGTGTGCCAAACCTGCAAAAACCTCTCATATAGACATGCTGACAGAAATGCAGAACTTCCTATATAAGTTCTGATTTGGTCTTCAGTTTTCCAAGTACAGTTTCATGACTCCTTTGCAGTCCATGTGGATTGTGGTTACAGATTTCAGCAGCTGGAGAGCCACATATTTGATGAGTGGAGTGCAAGCTGCCTGCCCTTTTGAGCATATAAAAGCAACACGCTCACATTCCCACCACACTGGTTTGAGTGATGGATGCAGCAAAGCCAGGCTGAAACCAGCTCTGCCTGGAACTGTGGCTTGGCCATCAGCTGGAAGGGAGCAACCCCCAGGAGTAATTAGAGTTTCTGGTGTCAGCACAAACGAATGTGAGCTCCTACTGTGAACATGTGTTAAGAAAAGCTGTCAAGATCTTTGGGTGAGTAAGCAGAGATGCAGCCAGCAGAAGTGAGGCCGTGACAACACCTGCACGTTCAGCACTGGGGAGACTGATACTGAATATGTGTGACCTTTAGCACTGCTGCTCACACATCTTCCAAAGACAATGAAAAAATGGGAGGAAAAAGAGACAGGTAATAAGCAACTCTGAGGTCTGGAAAAATTGGAAAATTCCCTTTTTGTGAGAGACAGAGAGAATTGTTGATTTGTTTGCAAAAAAGGGTGAAGTGGCTTGAGTGCAGAGCAGAATAATTCTCATAAGGAGGTACTTCTGTGTACCAGAAAGCACTTTCCCCCAGGCAGGGGAAAGTTTAGCAAAAATCCCTGCTAAACTTTTGCAGAAGTTTTGCAGCTTCAACACATGAAGGAAGCACAGACTTCTAGGACTAGAGATGCTCAGTTGTTAGAAGAAACCACTGTGAGAAGAGAAAGCAAATCCACATCTTCAAGTCAGCAGTTTGCCAATGTATGCCTTACTAGAGGGGATGTTTTCATCAAATGGAGTTATAGAACAACAACTGTGTAAAATATCATGTCCTATGATAAAAAAAATCATACTATTTACTTGAATCATCCCTTTGTCCTTTGTCCTTAAAGTCTGCTAAGTTCTGTAGGTAGCAAGAATATCTTGACATTTAATATTTGGTGGTGCAATACATGTTAGAGGTGAGATGTCTGTTTCAAAGTTGGAAGCCTTTTTCAGATAGATGTTAAGATGAATTTTCCATGCAGAACAGCTTTTCATCACACTTTCTAATTCAGGGTTACTTGCTCCTTCTTCTGAGTTTTCTGGCAATAATCATGGCTCGAAGAGGATCTAGATTAGACAGACCATGACTCAAGATATATATATATATATATATATATATATATGTATATAAATGGTAATTATTGTGTTCATAGGACATTTTTGCTATCCTTTCAAGTGGAAAGTATATTTCCTTGATACTCCTTCTGTGTCCTCACAGCCATCCAAGAGTATGCATCTGCACCTTTGGATCATATACCCAACACACAACCTGCCTCTTGCTTAACCCCCCTTTCAGGTCTGAGCTGTTTGGTTCCAGAAATGAACTCTAAAAGGTTTCAGCTGCAATCCTCCTGAAGTTCTCTGGCCTTGCTCTCACCCCTGAGAACTAATTCACGTGCAGATTCCTACAATCACTTCTCACATGTCATAACTTCAGACGGTGGTGGTGTGGTTATTATAATGATTTGAGAACTGTTTACTATTTATCATCTATTAAAACCAGCTCTTACTACAGAGGAGTTAGTATAAATGATGCATTTCTAAAATTACTTCTAAAAATCATCTGAGTTATGTTTTCTTTGTGTAAAATCCTCCCAAGTCCACAGCTGATAGTTTGAATTTTCATTAATGGTGGCAAGTACAGTTCCTCTCAGCAGAGCACTGAGAATCTTTCCAATAGGAGAAACTTGGTCCATGTAAATCTGCTGGAATATTTTGCCACTGACATTGCTGTCATAGAATGTCAGCACTTGTGCCTTGCTCTGCTTGGCCTCAAAGTACAGCAGCTTGAAGCTGTCACTGGCTTTGGCCCAGAGTAACTCGGGAGTGGAAGAGAGAAGATTGTTGGGAGAAGGGAACATTTCTCTGCAAAGCTGATTTAAGAAAATGGCCATCTGCTTGCAGCTACTCAGAGGTCTGGAATTTAGAGATAGCCTTGCAGGGGATGTATTCCTGGGTAGAGAGCAGGTGAGGAGTTCAGTGAAAACATGCATTTTTCCTTGTGATCTTGGTGCATAAATGATATTTCATATGAGGAAACGTGAATTCCCTGACAGCAAGGGAATTCATATTTCCCATTCATTTGGAATGCTTACTTTGTACTGTTCCAGACACCAAGAACTAGAAAACATAGTAATAAAGCATTGTTCTCTCATGAATTTTAATCCATGGCCTTGCAAGCTACTGACACTAAAATAAATGCAAGGCTACACTTGCAGAAATAACAAAACTCTGAAGGAATTCTGTTTAGATCCTCACATTCTTTTTTTATGAGAGCTGAATTAAAAAGGAGTCATCTGGCTGGGCTCTCTCACTTGAGAAACAGAGGGCATGTAGTCCGTGTTAATTTGTTAAATTCTAGAGTAAACATTCTATTCATCCAAATATGCAACAGCATAATTGTACAGTTGAAAAACTATATTAAAAAACATTTGCTTCCATATAAGTTGCCTGAGGATCATTAAAACCTCATGGTACTGAGTAATGCACAAAATGTGAAACCTCACTGTAAATCCAAGGGAAATTGCCATTCTGGGGCCATCTGGCATAACTTTCAGCTCTAGCTGAGTCATCTCACTGAAACTCATTCCTGACTGCTCATGGCTTCAGAAATCCCCAAATCACTGTTACATTTTCTAATTTTTTTTTTTTTAAGTTAGGCAAGAACAAAAACAAACAACCCCAACCTGGAAAATAATGAATCAGGTGTGTGTGTCTGAAAGCAATGTGGAGAACTGTGCTGCTGATGGGAGAGCTGGATTAGAGAAAACTTGTCATGCACCTCCAGCAAGGAAAGTGAAGTGTAATAGTGAATGTATTTGCTTTCCTTATTTCCACTGTAGTTTTCAGTCTGACAAGATAAGGGTTGAGGATTCCTGTGGCTAACAGCAGAGTGTGGATTTCATTCCTTGTCCTAGGGAAGTTGGCCCTGTGCTAGCAAAGTTGACTCTCCCCAAATTCACCACTTTATCCCTGCTTTAGTTTTAATCCCCATCTGATTCAGTGCCCAAACATTTGAGGAACTATAAAGAAGGAAGCTGGGAAGAACAAGTGACCAGGAGAGGGGAAGATTAAAAAACTTCCTTTGACAGCAGCACTCATCTTCATTGGTTTCAAGCACTCACAGAAATACAATGTGACTGGAAATTTCAATAAGTGAAATTGGAAAGAGAATTTAGGACTATTTGAGGCTCTTTCCAAATTTTACTGCTTGCAGAACTGAAGAATTCTGAACAATACTGACAATAAATCAATTTCAGTCTTTGAGTCCAATGTTTGGCTTATTGAAAACTAAATTCAATTTCCCTGCTTGTCTGCAGCTCTGTCAGTACACTCAACTTCCCTCTTGTAGATATCAAAATTCTGGCAAAGTCCACCTGTCACTGTTACAAACTGTAACAGTGTTTGAAGAGAGCACCAGCAGAGAAATATTTTGTGATAACCACATAAAATGTGCTGGATGCCCCTTCTCCTTGCCTTGCTCTCCCATCTTCGGCGCGCCGCTCAATCATTCTCTGAGCCTCCTGCTCAGAATGCATTGCTGGAATAGCATTGCCCTATTCTGCCTCTGCACTGCCTCAGACAAAAATCCTGCCCCCAGTGAATGCCGCCAGCCAGATCCCTCCTCACGCCGTCCTCTGGCGGTGCTCAGTGTCGGTGTCACCGTCGCCTCCCGCTGTTGACTGCAGAGAATTCCAGGAGGCGGCAGCTGCCGATAGCCTGGCTTATCCATCACTCTCCAGAGCTGAGACATTTCAGACTTTGCAGTCTCAGTTATGCACCAGCTCCTCTGCATCTGACTGTCACGTCTCTCCTCATTCCTGCAGTCTCCTGTTCCTTGTCTCCCTCCACCACTGCATGTCCCTTTGTCCTCTGAAATGCCACCTGCAGTACAATCTTTCCTTTCTCCTTAGTTTCATCTCTTTTTTTGAATCTGTACTTTTGTTTCTTTACCAGGTGAAGAAGTTTTTGGACTTTTGGTATGCCTCACCTCAGCCTTCTCTCCCGGTTATCTCTCTCTGTATCCCCATGGTGCTGTCTTCAGCCTCCTTGGTCCTCACCACTACCCACTGTCTCCTTCAGCTTTCTCCTTGCTTCTTTTGTTTATAAGCGCTGGATGCTTTCCTATCAACTAATTCCTAGAGCTGGTAGTTCTCTTGCAAAAAAATGTGCATCCCTTCCCATTTCCTGTACTGTCTTTTGCTCCTCATGCCCTCAGAGTGTTATCTATTGGAATGAAATGAAATATTTGTTTGACATACTTCACATACCCTCAGCAATAATAATATGCAGTTCCCTTGTGGATTCTCCTGCTCTGGGACACACATAACCCTGCATTACTACCTTTATCTCTCAGAGCTTTCCCAATACTTCAGTTCTGTTTTTCCTTCTCCATGGATCTCCATCTTCACACTTTGTCACATCTTTGCCTGGTGAAAATCCAGGGAAAGCACTATTTCTCTCCCAGGAAGGTTAGCCAGCCTCCATAAAATATGGAAACAGTGGATACTAATTATTAGGAATTAAAATCTTCTTATATATGTTAGAATTTATTGATAGAACTCTGATGATTTATTGTTTATTCTCTACAGAGCAGAGTGCATGCACTGATACATAAAGACCATTATGGAGCTAAAGAGAATAATGTGTCCCATTTGGAGACCATAGTAAATTATAAAATATGGCTAATTTATCCCTACCTCTGCCAGTTTAGTTCAGATAGATGTAAAATATTGGAATTGCTTGGACAGTAAATAGGAATTGTATTATGTGCATTGTGGAGGAAAGCATTGATTCTGTCACTGTAGGGAAAAATTGCTGCTCATGGTGCCTCTTTACCATTAGGACAGGTTGTTTATAGACTAAGCCACTCCTCTGGACATTTGGGAGCATGCAGGTATCCTCCTTGGCCTTTAATTGCCTAGGAGCCTTACCCTGTCAGGTGCTGACTACATTGTGTTTCCACTGAAGTCAATAAATATTGTAAAACATACCCTGTTAAGTCACTTGCCTTGTGCAATTACTTTTATGTTTTAAAATCTAATTTTATCAGAATTCTTTCCTCTTAGGTTTGTTGCTAGCCTTATACACAAGGAACACCTTCCTTTGTGGAACTTACCTGTATTTTCTCTTTCCAGTAATGAAACAAAACCACAGCTTTTATGAAGAATGGTTTTTTTAACTAACAGTGCAGGTTTTCCCAGCCCATGTTGATCTCTCTTGTCCACAGACTTGTTCATTCTGCCTTGAAGGGAAATGTGAGCCAGATCTGTTGGGACAGAGCTCCATGCAAAGCAGTTTGGCAGAGGCACATTCATGTTCTGGGTGTGGACCATCAGCAAAATCCTTAGCAAGGCATTGGTGACAATGCACAGACAAGCAGTATTGCATGGAAAGTAAAGGCTAGCAAAGTTCATTCTGGGTCATCAAATCCAGACCCTCCCTGTTGCCAAACCCTATAACTTCTTCCCTAAAATGATCGATTTTCAGCTTGAAAGTCATCATATTTTCCTCTGATTCTACCAGAGGACTGTTTCAGAATCACTTGTGATTTAGGTATGCCCAAGTTCACACCTTTTTATTCTTACATAAATACATTTTTTATCCTTGAACTACTTCTGCCTCTCTTAGTGTTCTCCCTATATTTGTAGAAAGCTGTAATTTTCCAACTTTGCTGATGTTTTCTTAGAAGAAACAGATGTGTATTTACCTGGGACCCTTCCAGTGGTGTGAGTTATATATTCCCTGCCTCAGAACTGCTATCCCCCAAACACAGGGAGCCAGAACTGTGTGAGGTTTCAGGTGAGATCTCTCTGTGGCTTTTCTTGAAGCATTTAAACTTCCCTCTTAGTGTTTACTAGAGCCTAAGGTGGTACTTGCTTTATTCAGATACAGTAGACATCCTTCTTATTCATCCCATGACTGGATAAGCAACACAGGTTTTTGCTCCTATTTCCAGCTGATGAGTTTCCATCTTCTACTTGAATTTCCTAGTATTTGTCCCTGTGATTGGAACCTTGGACTGCTCAGTATTCTATATTTCTTATCTTGACTGCCCCTATAGCCCTAAATAGCATTCAGCTTGACAAGCATGGTGTTTTAACTCTCTCACCTTGGTCTTTTAATATCTCCCCTTGATGGACAGTGCATCCCAGCATCACATTAGCATTCACTAATATTGGACCAGGGTCAAAAGTGAATGACATAACTTGCCCCCAGGATTGATTCTTTGAACAGCTCTCTTCATAATCTCCACTCAGCCCAATAGTTCCATTTACTGCAACTCCTTGTCCTTTTCCCACAAAGTCCTCCTCCCCACTTAACACTTCTTCAGCAAGTCCAAATCTTTCCCAGACTGATGGTCAATGCTGTGGTTGGCACCACATGGTCACTTGGTCCCCAGCAGGTGGGAGTTACATATTACCCTTATTTTAAAATATCAATTATTTCAGTGTACAGAGGCAGCACTCTGCACTGCTGTGCATCTGTCTGCCTTTGGTGCTCTGTTGTGCTTAACAAGGTGTTTTTGAAATATTATTCCTCTCAGTATTTGATCCAAGTGCCACATGCCACTGAAATCAGGTAGATGGCTCTAGCAGTTTAAAATTAAGAATCAGTAATTAAAAAACCTTGTTTTGAACCTGCTGTTTAAAGTGCCAGTTCTCATAGAATTTGGGTGTAGGGGCTGTCCTCTCCTCGAATGTGCCTGCTTTGCTGAGTGTTTTGCTCCTGTCTCAGTTGTGTTCATTTCCCTTTCTATATCCTTAGTTCCCAAGGCATTGCTGCCTCCAGGAGTGTGCTCAAAGCCCTCCACATGGTAACCTACCTGTCAGCATGCTGCCACCACAGAGACCCCTCCTAAATTCTTTCTTCATCCTCCTTGTTTGTGCATTTGACTGAGGAACTGCTCTTTGAAAAAGTTTTTATTTTCCATTTGCTTTCTTAACTTTGGTCTTTTCTCACCTTAATGCTTTGACCTGAAAGACGAGGTTTAGTTGTACTTTCTCTAAAAGGATCTAAGATGACCAAAGACCCCAGCAGCTTTCCCAAGCACATCCTTATCCTTTATCAATCCTAAATCAGCCTGTGGACCTCAATTCACCCTTGCCAGAAGGACAACAGATGGTTTCTGCTTAATTTAAGTTTCACTTCATATTTTCTTTTCCAGTTTAGTGCTTAAGTGGTACAGAAGCTATGCATAGACCTTGCCAGCTAACCTTTACCTTGGATTTATAATCACCTGCAAGCAGCAAATCCCCCATTCTTAACAAAGCAGTTGAAGATTTTAAAAGCATAACAAAAGGAATAATGACCAGGTCGTGGATCTCAATACTGTATTTTTAATAGCCAACTCAGAGAAACAGCCATGGTAATTTGTCTGCAAGTGGTTATGTAGGTTTTTTCTATGGCAGTTAAAAAGTTTCCAGTCAGGATTTGGGATGAAAAAGATCCAAATTACAGATTTCAGGTTGTGTGGCAAAGAAAAGAAGCTTCTACAGTGAGGATGAAATTATTTCACCATACCACGAACTCTTTTTGTACCTCTACTCTGTAGCTGTTCAGTAGCCAATCAAATTAATGTTCAGATGCTGTAAAGAAAGTTAGGTCTAGAAAGCAAATGTAAAAGGTGTTTGGAGTAATGTATTTGGAGTGCAATTTTAAATTTGGGTTGGTGTTTTGGTTTTTTGTTTATTTGTTTGATAGATGGGGTTTCTATATTGTTGGCTTTGTTTATTTGTTTGTTTTTAATTACCTGGCTGTGATATTCTAAAACTTTAGTTGAAGTCCTGACAGGACTGAGGAAGAGCGAGAGAGAGAATAAGAAGTTGACAGAAACCTAAGTTACCTGAAAATTTAAATGTAATTCAACGCAGTTTTGTTGGACATTCTTGTTGGCTCTTACTATTTTTAAAATGACTTTGCGCATCACCAGTCACAGTTGAGCAAACATTTAAACAAAAACACCTGTCTGGAGATGCACAGATGTGAGCATCTTTCCCACCAGAAGGCAGAGCTGCTCAGCAGTACGGTCAATGTCACTTCTCTGTATGTTTGGTAGTGATTTGGCTTTCAGGAAAATTGTGATTTTCAGGTTTAAACAGTGGACACAGCGCAAATACCATCTCAGGTGTGAGTCATTGAACTCTTGTGCCTTTTCCCAGCATTGTCTTTAAAGTAAATTGTTAGAGGAAAATATGTCATACCAAAGGCGACAGCCCAGGAGAAATGAGGCTGCTGCAGCTCCATGTCCTGGCTCCGGCCAAGAAAATGTGTTCCCAGTTGGCAAACTGATACAGACCGGATATATACAGCCCAGCCGTGTGTATAGGCAGCGTAAGGTTAGGTTATGTGATCTAAATACATATATACTTGGCCAAAATTACGCCAGCCCTTGAGAATTACAGAGGTCTCCGAGTACGTTGCAGAGATACTGTTTTTGCCATTACGAGGAGTCACCGAGCTCCAGTGGGTGCTGACTGTCCTCACGATTTAAATAAACGACTTCAGGGAAAGTCCTTTCAGGACGATTAGAGCATCTCGGGAGGCTGGGAGACAACCGGGAGCGGGGGAACGCCCGGGAGCGGAGAGACACCCCCAGGGCCCACGGGCGAGCTGGCGGCCGGCAGCGCCGGGCCCGCGGAGCCGCGCAGCGCTGCGCTCGCCCGGGGACGCGCCGGCACAGCCGCGCAACACCGCGGGGCCCGCACGGCGGCCGGGAGGGGCCCAGTGCGGCAGAGCCGGCAGTGGATTTGGGAGCGCTGCGGGACAGCAACCGCGCCGGCAGCCAGCCGGGACACGCTCGGCTTAAAGGCGCCATCCGAGCGGGTGCGCAGCACGGGACCACGCTCATCAGTGCCTGTGGATGCGGCACGAAGAGGAGAATCGAGCGGCACCCCGGCTGGGAGCCCAGGCTCAGTCTTGGGTTTCAGCGCCTTTGGGACTGTCGCTGCGAAGTTTTCAGCCTCGTCCCGACAGCCGCCCGCCCCGGCACTTCCCTGCGATGGCGCTGCTGGACGTGCCCTGCTGTGGGCAAGCCTTTGCCAGCCGGAGCAGCCTTTTTCGGGATCCAGCGGGCGAGCAGCCGTGCGGCGGCAGGTCGGACAGCGGGCAGCGCTTGCCGGGGGCCGAACCCGCCGGGTCCGCAGCCGCCCGCCCCGCAGCACCGTCCCTTCCCCGCTCCCGGCGCCGCCACCCCGGCCCCGGCATCCCGCGGCGCCCCGGGAGGCATCAGGTTGACAAGTCCCCTTGGCCGGTCTCGGCGCGCCGGGACGTGACATCCCTTTCTGACAGTGTCGCCCCCCGGGGCTCATCCTCCGGCTCCGGGCTAGGCTGGCGGCAGTCCGGCTGGTGTCGGTCCGGTGGGCGGCTGTCCTGCCAGGATGGGCAAATGCTGCTCCACGTGTTTTCCCCCCTCTCTGTGCGAGGACGAGACGGTACTTTTGCCTCTTTTTTAAAGTCCTTTAGGGAAAGGGAAGGACGGTAGCGGTGATAGAGCCTGTGCTGCTGCTTCTATCTAGCTGGGGTCGGTGGCGGATGCGCTTCCCGGGTGGCGGAGAGGGAGCGATGCTCGGCTTGTTTGCAGTGTGCTGATCTCCCCTTCACCAGGGACAGGTCTAAGTGTCGATTTCTCATGCACTGCAGTGCCTTACATAAGTTTATCCTGCAGTCTAAATGAAAGGGTTGGATGCTCGTGAAACAAGGAGGGACTGCTGGCATCTTCTGTAGCAACAGTCGGTTTGATGTTTTGCACTGCTTTTCTTACATTTTTAATAGCTGTGTGGAGTACAAGTTATAAAGGAAACTTGCAGAGAGTTTTAAAGTTTGAAGAGAGATTATTCAGCCTCTAGCTGTCCTAAAGTTTTGCATCTCCAACAGAGGAATGACTCTTCAGTTTAGATGTGAAACAAGACAAAACTACCTGTTTTCTTATGTTTGTGTGAATCTAAATCAAGCACATTCCTAGGCACCAAAATGGGTCATGTAAGAAATGTCAGTGGAGAAGTACATAGAGAGCTACCAGCAACAGGAAAATAGCATGTGCAAGAGAAGTTGTGGGACACTTTGAATACATAGTTTTTTCCATTATTCTTCTGGAAATTTGCCTGGGTTTTATGTACAGAAGAGTGAGAAAATGAATATATGCATTTAATTTGCTTAATAGAAAATATCTTGGCAGAAACACATGTTTGTGCAATGTATTCTGTTAGAGTTTGGCTTTATGGTATATTCATATAACTGTTAAATGAAAAACTGATAGTGTCTCCCATTTACCTAATGATAGTTCAAATATAGCTTGAGATGTGCTACTAACCAGGGTAAGAAAAAATGTGTGGGTTAATATAAAACTTGGCAAAGTGCAGTCACTGTGGAATACCTAAGTTCTCGTAAACTTTAACCAAACTTTACCCTAAAGGTTGTTATGAAGAAGGATTACCTGACAACCAACATGATTGAAGAGCAGTTTTAAAATGCTTCTTTTTAAAGGAAGATTGTAGGTAATTTTGAGTATCAGCTGCAATGGGATTCAGTTATTGCTTCTACAAGTGTCATCTGAAATATTTATTGGTACAAGAGAATTCCCAATGTATATGATCCTCTTTCCACTTATAATATAATACCTTGCCACAGGGAGGTCTGAATATAGCACAACAGTGACTAAGCACCATTTGCAGGTCAGGGGTTTTTTTTTTAGTGTTTTGGAAGCTCTGCATAGAAGGCAGCTGTTCTGGAGGAGCACTTTTAATAACAAATGCCACAGAACATCCGTGTGCAGAGAGTTTTTAGGAAATACTGTGGAGAACTGAGAAGTGTTTGCACAGTGGAGACTCTGTACATGTATTTGGATCTTAGAATATAAACAAACATGTAAGTTGGCTGGGTGGAAAGTCATGTCAATTTGGGAAGGTAACTCCAGGCTCCCATATTTGCTTCCTAGCTGCTGGTGACTTCCTCTGTGGGTCTGAGCAATTTTCTGGTGTTCCTTGCCTGATCTGACCCATTTCCATTTCTGTGATGGATCTGCTATTACTTACCTATTGTTAAAAAGTACCTGGAGGTTTACTTAATTAGTATTTCTAATTCATTAGTACCTCTCAGTTTGGTTATAGCTCTCAGAGGAAAGACATTCTAAGAAAAACCTCAAATCTGCCTCCCCATCCCTCAGTTATTCCTGGTCCAAGGTGAAATCTCAACTTGTCTCCTTGATGATGTTCCTTGATGATGTCTACCTGTCATCTGAAGCTCCGTGCAGCTAAAGCAGAGACTTTCATTGAAACACCATAGGATTACAGAATAGTTTGGGTTGGAAGGGACCTTTAAAACTCATCTAGTCCAAGACCACTGCAATGAGCAGGGACATCTTCAATGAGATCAGGTTGCCCAGTGCCCCATTCAGCCTCTGCCCACAAGCTTTCATCACTACTTCCTCTCTTAATCTGTTTGGGCAATGCCAGCATCTTGCCCATCCTCAGATCCATATGCTGACTTCTCCTACCAAGTTATTTTTCTAGGTCCTTGCATGCAGTTATATCTAAATTCAGCTGATTTTTTTCTGAGATACACTGCTAGGTTTGGCCACTGTTATTCGATTGTACAATTCCCGTTTTCTTCCTACACCTCTGCCTACTTGCTGACTACCTGCCTTGTTTTCTGGAGCTGTTGCACCAATGTAAGTCATGCCTCAGTCCATCCTCAGTGTGTTTTGAGTTGAATGGAGAACTCACATGTGCTATATTCTGTGTCTCTTTCACTTGCTGAAATGTTGTCCAACATCAAGCCTTTCACAGGGGAAATATTGGG